>NC_141712.1:2135000-2525000 GCF_971803275.1 Cyanistes caeruleus | reverse complement strand
CTATATATTGCAAATAAACTTGCAAAGAATACTAAGAGCTGGAGTTTACTGCAAGTAGGAAACTTCCAACTATTAGGGTTGTAGTGTGTTTTGAGTGCAGTGCTGGGAATACAGCTGCAAATCAGTCTTACACTTCATTCGAAGATAGAGATGGATAAATATTGTACTTTTTATTTTTTCTTGTAGCACATCTGTATTTTGAAAGAGAAGGCCAAAGAGAAATACAGGATGTGATAATCTCAGTCTTCTGGAGCACTGATTTCTGGCTGCTGCTGAGGTGATCTAAAGCATGCCATCAGGAAATGACTTTTGCTACTTGCGTGTCCCTGAGCAGCAGGAGAAGCTCCCCGTTAGTGCCAGGAGCTGCAGCTCGCTCATTGCCACGTGTAGGCAGCGCTGAACACGAGCTCTGCAGACGCTGGGATTTTTCCTGCTGGAAGCAGCAGCAGCAGCAGGAGCAGCAGGAGCTGGGTGCGGGGCTCTGGCGATAGCGAGAAACGTGCCCGGCACGTTCCGGGCCCCGCAGCGGATTCCTTCGGCTCGTGGCGGGGCCCGAGGGAGCTCCGAGGGCGGAACAGGCCTCGAGCGGAGGCCGAGATGGAAGCCAGGGGCACGGGCAGGGCTCGGGGTTGCCGGGGAACCGCGGCCGCAGCGGCCGCGGCGCTGCTGCTCCAGGCTCAGTTGCGTGGAGACCGCGATCCTCGGTGGGTGTGCGCAGCCTGGGCACGGGCACACGGCTCCCCTGGGCCACTCGCCAGGGGAATTGTTCACAGGGAATGGGGCTGTGCGGGGCACTTCGTGCTGCATTGCTCTCACAGGGAGTCCCGAGTTCGCGGGGCTTTGCTTTCTGCCAGGGACTCCCGAATTCGCGGGGCTTTGGTCTCTGGGAGGGAGTGCCGAATTTTGTTTGAAGTCAGAGATGGACTAAAGTTGTACTTTTTGGTTTTGTCACATCTGTGCCCCGAATTGTGTTGTGGATGTTCGGATCTGGTGTGTTACTTTGCATCCCCTGCACTCATCTGGTGCAAGGCCTCAGGCAGGGCTCTGGGGGCGCGCTGGAGGCCTTGGATGGGTTGTGACACCCCCTCAGCTGCTCCTCATGGCAATGTCCCCTGCATGTGGCCTTCTTGTGGGGGGAGGTTTTAGAGCTGAGCCGCTTTGTGGGAGGGAGGATGGGTGTGCACTGCCTCTTACCAGAGCCTATGCCACACGGCCAAAATTTCCTCCTTGCCCCTCTGTTGAGGGGAGGTTTGTGTGCAAACCTGGCCTCAGCAGATGAGTCTGTGCCTGCGACTTCCCCAGCCTGAAGCCACACAGAGCTGATTCTCAGGACAGCTGCTGCCTTTGGCTTTGGTGTGGATACATTTTTCTCCCTCAGTGTTGTTGACTTCTCCCCAGACCTGAGATCATAGGACAATAGTGTCACCTCTAGTTTGTCTCAAGTTCCTGAGAGGTGGCTTAACTCACAGTCCAAAGTTCCAGTCAGCAGGCATTTCCAGGGAAGGCTGGGCTTTGGTGGTCACGGCTTCTTTATACAAATTTGTCACAACGGGCAAAAAATGCTTTATAACAAGATTTAAGCCATTAGCCATAACATTCCAGTCTCTCACACGTCCTGTGAGGAGCAGCTGAGAGAGCAAGGGGTGTTTAGCCTAAAGAAGAGGAGGTCCATTCTAGCTATTTTTAAATAATATTAATATTTCAATTAATAATAATAATAATAATAGTAGTACTAGTAGTATAATATTGAATCTAATAATATTAAAGCTACAGCTTTTACAGTCTGCTCTAACTATTATTAATGTTATTCAGATTTTTAGCTCCAGGTTTCAGTGTGATTCATTTTGGAATTGCACAACATAGCCATATAGTTCAACTAGAGGCCTAACAATCCTAGCTACTCACACCAAACAAGCACTTGGCTACTTTTAAGTAATATAAATTTTTTAGCATCAGTGTATCTCTTGAGTCTGCCGTGAATTGGATTCTGGATTTTCACAGTTCCATTCTTGCTCCTTGCAGTTTTCTTGAGGCATTGTTGATCTTCTGCGACTTCCTGCTTTCAAAATGCCTTCTGGATTCCCAGAAAAGACAACGACACCTCCTCGGCTTTTGCTCAGGGAAAGACTGAAGTCTTTTAGTGTAAGTAGCCTCTGGGGCTGTGTTAAGGCTGGAAATGCCCCTGGTGTCCCTCCTCTCCGTGCCCCTCCTGTTGTCCAGCAGCACTGTGAGGCTGCAGAGCCCTCCCCAGCTCTCTGTGCCGTGCTCCTGTTGCTGGGGGCTGTCCTGGTGCACTTGGGAACAGCGTGTGTTGCTCCAGGGACACTCCAGTGTCTTCCCTGGCTGTGCCAGCGGGGCCAAGTGAAACCAATGTCCAGCTGGAGCCCTGAGCATGCGCTTCTCTCCCTGCCCTTGTCACAGCAATTCCTTCTGCCAGGCTGGGCACTCACTGTGCTGCTCTCACAAAGCTGCCCTTGAGCACCTGGGCAGCTCCAACTCTGCCCAAAGCCTTGAGAGACACGGCTGGTCCCAGCAGCAGAGGTTCCAGAGCAGCTGTTCTCTCTCATCTCCTGCGTGGGGCACAGATCCAGCCCTGCAGACAGCACTGGAGTCAGGGCCACAAAGGTCCCTTGGCTGTCTGGAGCTCGCTTGACTGAAGATGCCCTGCTGCTGAGGCTCTGTCCAGGAGATCCCTGTGTTTTCTTCTGTGGAGGGCTGTGGGAGCCCAGACAGAGCAAGCAAATGCTAATTAACAGAGAGAACTAAAACCTGGGCACTTTCCTGTGCCCCTCACTCTTGGTACCACTTTGCTTTCTTGCATCTCCTGGACTCACCCAGCAGCGCTATCTCCTCGCTGTGAGCTTTGAGTGTCGTGCAGGGATGGAGTTAGGGAGTTCTGACAGCTCCTCCCCACTCTCTGAAAAGATCACTGCCTCAATCCAGTGAACCTAAAGAGGAAAGAAATGCCCAAAGAGCAGAAATCCCCAAACATGTCCCATCAAATCATGGAGAAGCTGAGGGACACAGCCATGTGTTTGGAGTATGTCTATTCTGCTCTGTTATTAATTTACTGATGCTAAGTATCTCAACAAGTAACTTAGGGAGCTTCCAGGACTGTCCTAGATGATGTGATCACCAATTAGTCACCAGTGCCACTTGTTCAAGAAAAGCCTTTCTGAACAAGCACATCTCTGATGCTTTTGCTGGGTTTTTTTTTGCCTTTCAGCTGCTTCCCTCTAGATTCTCGAGAGAGAAGTTCAACAAGAATGAGGCCAGTGCTGGGGAGAGTAGTCTGCCCAGAATTGGCCCATTTCTACACACGAGTGAGACTGGTCAGAAGGTAGCCTTTTTCTGCTCTTTTCCTTTCTGTCTGATGCAAGGTTTGAAGAGGGTGTGTGCTTGTGACAGGCTCGCCTCCAGCAAAATCCCTCAGTGTCCAGGTGCTGTTGTCATTGCAAACTGCTGGTAGTGGTGGACTTGGAGTCCTGGTCTGCACCAAGCCAACACAAATAACTTCTGCTGAAACTGCTGGGGTTTGCTGGAGTGGAGCTGCCATTGCTAAAACAGTGGGGGGAAGGGTGGGGACACAAAGGCACAAATTTGCCATTTGCCATTCTCCTGCTGAAATAACCACCTCTTGCTTTGCTGTGGTCACCATCAAATGCTTGGGGTCATAGGATTCCATCCACAGTGGCAGTGCTGGCCTCTGAAGGCCAAGGAGCTGCAGGAATGACTGCAGATTTAACAAAACTAATTGCATGAATGCTTTGGGTTGGAACAATGTGTTGGGAGCCTGAGAGATTCTGCAGGCTGCCAGGTGTACAGGGGACTCGCCCTGGGCAGGGGGAATGGATGTGCTTTCTCTGGATCAGTGCCTACTTAGAGGTGTGTTTAAAGCTGCTTTTCCTGCAGGACTGGCTGGGTACATTGCACAGTCCAGATGTGGTAGGTGGCCGAGGTGGGTGCTGAGCAGGAAATTGGCAGCAAGAGACAGTAACAAAGTGGTGAAGCATTGCCCTGGAGAGGGAGGTCAGGGACAGCTCAGAGAAGGGCACAACCAAGGGCCAGTGTGCTGCAGCCACTCCCTTCAGCAGTGCAGTCCCACAGGAGAGCTGCTGGTGTGTCTGGAGTGGCAGCAGTGTGGCTGGAGAAGGCAGACAACAGGGGAGAGTTTTCTCAAAGCAATGTCTCTGCTCCAGAAGCATTTGCTGCTGTTGTGTCATTTCAGACATGCCTCTAGAATGGTATCAAATAAGACAGCAATAATAGAGATATACAAGAAAGCACCCATTTAAAGCTCATGGGAAAAGGAGATACTAACTCTACTCTTACCCAAGTTACTGAGAAAAGAACTGACCCTTATCCTCATTTAGCATTCACCTCATTTGTCTTTTTCCTAATTTCTGTGTTATTTTATTTTTGCCTTTACCTCTGTTAGAAACACACTAACTTTTAAATACAATTAAAGGGGACAAAGTTGTGGAAGCAAAAGAAAACTGTTCATTAGTGACAATTCAGCTGAGCTGGGTGTGTGTCTCCCTCCCTGAGAGCTGAGCACACACACCCCCTTCACCAAAATGGCTTTTTTTATACCCTTTATACCCTTTTATATGGCTTCTTTTATACCCTTTATACCCTTTTATATGGCTTCTTTTATACCCTGCCCTGTGTGGCCCAGCAGCTCTTGAGCAGCTCAGAGCAGAGGTGGCTGAGCTACTGTTTCCCAAGTGTGGCCTGGGCAGACGTGCTCTCCCAGAGTCTGTACTTCACTGGGGATCAGAGGAAGAGTCTCCCTCATGAACATTCCTCCCAGCAGCTGAACCTCTCCCTGCTCTCTCTTGTCTCTCCAGTTGTTGCCAGTTCTCCCGAAACAGAGCTCGTTTCGTGTTTCCCCACCAGAGGTGGTGTTTCAGAACTTCGTGGCTCATGAAGTCTCTGAAATGGAACTGTCTCTCACAAATGAGAGCAAGGTGAGTGCTGGGGCCTGGAGCTTTAACACTGTGCTGGAAGAGGAGGGGGGTGTCATTCCCATGGTGTGCAGCAAAGCAAGTTCCCTGCTGCAGCACATCCAGAAGAAAATGTCTCAGCACCTTTGTTCTGCAGGATGCTGGAAATCTTGCTGTGCTGGGAATTCTCCCCTGAGTTTGCCTATGCATTGATGGTATCTATCCTAAAGGATTTGCTTTCTCTTGAAAGCTCTGGATTGATAGGAATGTTGAGGGCTGTACAGTTCCAACCTGCTTTCATGCTTTGCCTTGGGTCTATACCACATGCTGTGTCTCCCTGGTTAATCTTGGTAGGAATCCTGGTAGGAATCTCTGCCTCTCTCAGCCTGTTTGGCTCCCTTTGAGCAGCTCACAGTCAAAGCTCATGGGCTGAGACTTCTCCTCTTTATGCTGGAATCACTTAGCACTGATGGCATTGGTACTGCAGGAAATGTGTTCTGAAACAGCCCTGGAGTCAGACTGATGCAGCAGAAGCAGTGAGAGGCCTTTAGGTGCCACTTCAGGCTCCTGCTAAGCTTCATCCAGCTCTGCTCAGGTTTTCCAAAAGCAACGTGGTGCTCTGCTTTCCCTTTGGAGAACCACAGCACATCCAAAGTCATGTGCTCCTGGAGGATTTCACCTTCACTTGAGGCAATTGTGATTATTTTTCAGTTTCCCAAGAGAGCTGAGAGGGGAAAAAGTTGAAAAATGTCAGCAGTTGTGTTCCACTGTAAAGAGGAAAATCGAAACCATTTGAATTTCAGTCAGGGAAACATTTTCTCAAATGAGGCTTGTGCCGAGAGTGGACTGGTGGGAAGAGCCAGGAGGGAGTCAAAATCATCTGGTTTAGACTTTTTGAGAGCATTTGGGTGCTCAGGGGTTGATATCTATGTGCTAGAAAATGCACATTTGCTGTGTCTGTGTATCCCAGAGGGCAGAACCTGGCCTGCTGGCTGCAGGCAGGAATGCCCAGCAGCCCAGCTCGCCTGCACAGGCAGCAAGAGCCCCTGGGGAGCCAAGATTGCTTTAATGCTGCAATGTGAGTCAACACTGGTCATGTTTGTCCAGGCAGAAAATGCCTTTGAAGCCCACAGTCAATAGGCACAGCCTGTCTGTATTTCCATCACTTTTGGCAAAGTGATTGCTGTCCTGGTTTTATGATTCTTCCTTGCTGCTGTAGTTGCTCATTTAAATTCTCTTTTGCCATCTCCATGATTTAGGGATTTTCTTGCTGTGTTCCTTCTTTGCCTTTTCAGGTTTGCTTTTATTCCCAGGGAGGCCACAGTGTTTGGTCTCCTCTCTTGCTGGTCTGCCTGCCTGACTGTATCCCCAGACCTGCCCTAGAAAACCTGATCTGCTAGAAGGGAATTCCTTCCTTCCCCCAGGATAATGTGCTGCTTTGCTTTCAGGTAGCACATCCCCTGTCTGGAACACCACTGCATGGCTGTGTGCAGGCAGCAGCCAGCAGGTTTTTTGGCCTTGTTGAATGTGCAGATGACTTGGTGCAGGTGCTCTGTCTCCATCCTGCTGGTACTGACCTGCTGGGCCCTTCCTTCCCACGGGGCACTGCCCTAGTGCCCCTGGCCAAAATGAGCCAGACAGAAGGGATTCAAGTTGTCCCTTGTGAATGATGTGCCTGTACCTGCACAGCTGAAAGTGCTTTGGGAAAGGGATCAAGGAAGGATGTCACCAGGGCACGGACAGGTCTCCTCTCAGCCTGTTTGCACAAGTGGCACAATCATTGTTTCATGTCTTCCCTGCAGTGTGTTCAGCTGGTGCAGGTCTCCATGCAGAGCTCGCCTTATTTCAGGCTGGTGTGCCCCAACGACGCGTACCGTGCTGTGCCACGAGGTGCGACTGCCCGTGTGCGCATTCAGTTCACCCCCAGCGAGAGCAAGGTGAGACTGAGCCAAAACACACCATTATCTCCAGAGCCATGGTTTTCCACCTGCTGAAAGAGCTGCTGTAGGGCAGGTACAACCTGTAGGCAGAGCTGTGAGCCCAGAGCCTGTGGCAGTGACACTGCTGTGGCTCTGTCTTCATGCCTGTCACTGGGGCTGCTCTGTCCACTGGCCCCCATTCCGTGCCAAACGTGCTTTGCTGGGGAGATTTGAGCAGCAGTGCCGAGGCCCTGGAGCTCTGTTCTCAGTGCTGGGATCTGGAGGTTTGTTCATACAGAAGGGTTTAGGACATGGCAGGGAAGGGAGGAAGGGAAACAAACAACATCCAACAGCATCCTGCTACCTCTTAGCACTGTTCTTCTCCTGACTTGCTTGGAGAGGCAAAGTTAGAGGGGAGTTGTGAGCCAACTCATGTTTCTACACTAGACCAGAGGTGCAGGACCTTTTTGGGTGCAGCTGTTTTCTCACCTTCCTTTCCTTTTGCTGCTTAGAGTCAGTTTAACACTTGGTCCTATTCTCAAACAGCAGGAATACAGGAACCTAAAGAGGAATGGCCTGTGTTCCCTAGCTCCATGTTCCTTAGAAGGGACTTGGAAATTATTTAACATCATTAAACTTTAGGGTAAAAGTTGTGGCCTAGGGCAGTTCTCTGTATGACCCTAATGACATGAGAGCTTAATGCCACTGAGATAGGTTTTGCAAAGTGAACTGGTGCCTTTAGTAATAATAATATTATTGGTAGAACTTAGTGTTCATTTTGGGGTGGAATAGAATAGAATAGAATAGAATAGAATAGAATAGAATAGATGCCCTTGAAGGGTTCTAGGCCATTGTTTTCTTCTGCCATGGGAATGGCACTAAATGCCCCATGCTGAGCTAGTTTCTTTTCCTGCAGGATTATTCCCATGAGCTGGTCTGCATCACTAAAACAGAAAGGATAGTTGTGCCAATTCGGGCCATTGCTGCCCGAGCTATCCTGACCATCCCAGACCAGCTGAACTTCTCGGAGTGTCCGGTCAAGAGCAGCACCAAGAAGACTCTGCTGCTTCGCAACACTGGCAACCTGGAGGCTCATTACTACATCAGCACCCAGAGGTGAGGCAGCTCCTCTGTCCTTGTGCAAAACACCTTTGGGTGATAATAGGCTTGGCAAAGAGCAACAAAAGGAAGCTGAGCATCAGGGCTGCACTGCAGCTCTGGCTGGAAGTGAGCAGGATGGATGGCATCTGCTCTTGCTTTCAGTGCTCCTAGCAGGATGCAGTCTTTGAGCTTTCTCTGTCCCACATTTCTTGGAGGGTGCTGGAACATGTGAGGAGCTGCCTTGCACCCTCCTGAGCACCAGCAGCTTCTGAAATGGTTACCAGAGTCAGCCAAATAGCCCCATTCTCTGGGAGGCCACAGGCATGTGGCTGCCCAGTGCTCCTCTCATGAGCTGCCCTGCTAATGGTGCTTCATTTAGCTGGGCTTGGATCCTTCAGATTGTAAATGGCATCCTCCCTTTGGGTCTTGTTTCCATGTCTCTGTATTGCTCTCATCTGCATTTACACTCTTCCAGAGTTTTGACTGCTCCTTTTCTTAGAGCAGCTTTCATTGAAATGCTGATAAAATGTGCCCTTTATAGGCTAAATCGGGATATTAAATAAAATAATAAAATATTATTTTATAATTATAAAAATAAACCAAAGAGCCACGCTGCAAATTCAACAGTAATTATTTCTTGGTCTTCAAGGAAAAGTTCCTTCTCCCTGTCTGATTCCTAGGCTGTAATCTCACAGGACAGGTAGTGGCCTAACATTTGCATCTCTGGAGATGAGGTTGATAGGCAGCAGGACAAGAGAAATTCCTGAGGCAGTCAGTGTCAAGTTGTGCATGCAGACAGCTCTTAATGCTCTCAGTGGTTTCACAAACCATTCTCTGATGGGATTGCTGGCAGTGGGATCCTTGGGTCTCATTGCAGAGAGCTGGATGCAGAGTATGGGGCAGATGAGGTCATTTTATCCCACAGGATCTCCTGAGGTCTGTATCCCCTCAGAAGTAGGTCAGCAGCTGTTTCTGATCCTGTTTTGTCTCTTTTCTGTTGCCTGAGGTTTCTGTGCTCCCTGCTTGCCCAAGGGAGCCGAAGTGACCTGCACTGCAGAAGGAATATCATCCCCAGATGTCCCCTGAGTCCTGATCTCTCTCTTTGTGTTGCAGTCCTTTCTCCGTGGTTCCGGCCATGGGAGCTCTGGGTGCTGGTGACAGCGTGCAGGTGACAGTGGGATTTCACCCGCTGACCACTGGTGCCCATTTTGGGTCCATGGTGGTGTGCTACAACACAGGTGAGTGCTGGGCACTGCACGGGGCACAGGACACTTCTCCAGCACCACTCCCTGTTGTGCCAGCCACCTCAATTCCTTCTAGATGTACCTCCCCTGTTCCAGCTCAACCCCAAAGAAAACTCAGAACCAGTTGGTGCTTAGGGGGCTGATAAAGTGCATCCCCTCTAACAGGACTAAGATTTTTGGGCTCCTGTTTTGCTGAGAGTTACTGAGTGGAGGAAGGAGGAGCCCTGATTCTCCACTGCCATGTGGCTATGCCTGGCTGAAGTTTTGTTTTATTCTGGCCAGTGCTGTGTGTGAGGTGTGAGGTCTCCATCAGACTCTCTCCAATGCAGTGTATTTCTTGCACACCTCTGTCCCATAGGCTGCTGCTCCACTGGCTTGTCATAGACCCTTGTACTGTGTTGCCCTCTACACATATATATAGTTTCTGTCCAATAACATTTTCAAATCCTCAAGTACTTTTTGGTGACAAATCAAGACAATTTTTTCCTTGTCCCCATTTCCCAGGCCATTCATGCTGTTGCACACCTCTCACATCTATCTCCCATTTGATTTCTTGACTGAGGAATCCCATTCAGGCTTCATGTGGAAGCTGCTCTGTACTTACTGATCTTTCCTTGGTCCCTTTTTTATTCAATTTGAAATGCTCCAGTTTGGTTTTTGAGATCAGAACAATATCAAATATTTCAAGACTGATGTGGCTGTGTGTTTGGACAGGGAGCTGATGATGATGATGATTTTCATGGTGTTCATTTTGTAGTGGTTTGTCATATTGCAGAGCCAGGCTGGTTGTGTTTCCTCACCTGGGTCCCCTCCTGCTGTGGGCTTCACCTCACTTGTTCCTCTGGGCCTCCTTTTTCTGCTCACATGCCCCCAGGTGGATTTGCTTGTCAGCAGCAAGGGATCCAAGGGATCAGGAGAGACAGGAATCTCATGGGATGCCCAGGGGGAACCCCAGGCAAGTCAGGACTGAACAGGGCTCCTCAGCATCACCTGAAGGACTTGGATGCAGAAATCCTGGTGATCTGAGTGGGTCACCTGAGCACACCTGACAAACCTCACTGTACCTTGGGGCCAAATCTCCACAAACACACTCCAAAATGAGCTGTTTTAGGAGGTGCCCAGGACACCCTCACGCTGCACACACACAGCTGTCAGGACGTTATAAATGTGCTGACCCCTAGAACTGCAAATAGAGCTAAAAGCTCTATTTTCTTTCTATTTCTTCTGTCACCTGTGGTTTGCTCTGTTCCTTGGGCTTTCATCAGCAACTGAGCTGAGCAAAGGCTCCCCTTTGCTTTGTTCCAGGTGAAGAAAGGATCCACACAAACCTTCAGGGAGAAGCTGTAGATGTCAGCATCGGGTTGAGGACGTATTCCGTGGAGCTGAAGAAGACTTTCATCACCACGTCAAGCCACACAGCAATGTTCATCGAGAACAGGAGTAACATCAGAGCCCAGTTCCAGTGGAAGACTTTTCCTAGTGAGGAAGATGAGAATGAAGAGAAGAGGAGGTTGGTTTGAAAGATGCATTTCAGTGAGATCCATGGGCCAAGACTAAAACTAACGTACGGCCTCAGGAGGGTGTTGGTGCTTTGGAATGGCTCAGGCCAAGTAAAGCATCCCTGGCATTAGGGGGTGTGTCCCTGGGCTTCAGGAGCTCAGCACTTGACATTCCAGTTCCATTTATACCCCAGCCAGGGATGGCATTTTGGGAAGGAAAGGTTGATGGCAATGACTGGATTTCCTCAAGTTCTAACGGGGCAGCAGCAGCAATGGCTTTTGGTCATTTGTAAACCATTGCTGGGGGGGAAAAAAAGGGAAGAAAGCAAAAAGAAAATAAAAGGCAAGCACCTCACAACCAGCCAAAAGACACAACCCACTACAGAAGGAGGGTGGGTGGCTGCATCCTTTCTGCTCAGCCTGCTTGTGCAAACTGTCCTGCCAGAACTGCCCTGCCAAAACTGCCCTGGAAAGCCCCTGCTTGCTGTGGGCCAGGTCATTTGCACTCCTCAGAGCCATTTTAAGCTGCCTGCAAAGGACCAGGAGATGAACACTGGCCCACTTGAATGGCTGGCAAGAGGGTCCTTTAGTGCCCTGGGCTTCTTGGTTTTCCACTGTTCTCTATCTGCTTACACGATGTCTGACTTTGATACAAGCTCTGTGTGTTAAAAGAAAATCCTGTGACCTTCTCTGGCTGCTTCCCTGGGCTGTTTATTTCCATTTTTCCCACTTGCCTGCCTCAGCCTGGACCCCAGGTGATCCACTTTCCCCTCAGAAGCAACAAGGTTTCCCCAAAGGAAACTTCAGCCTGGTTTTGGTTTTATGGGTTTTTTTTCCAAAAGCATCTGTTTTCACACCATTTTTATGACAGTCCTAGACTGTCACCATGACATTTCATTCTTCCTTATTTCCAGTCCTAGGGATGGTTTTAGCTCCAAGGCCACTGTCCTGCTGTCAGAGAAGCTTTTGAGGTCTTGGAGCAGAGAAGACTTTTTTTTATGAGAGGAGATAGTGTAGGATCCTTTTCCTCTCAGGACTACTACAGGATTCTACTACCATGCACTGGGATGGGACCCATAAAGCTCTGGATCACAAAAAGGTCTCTCCAGGAGTTTGCTGCCCCCCTCCTGCACAACCAAGTCCCTTCCCTTCTCAGAGCCTCTGTTTTCATGCATATAAAACCTTGAATGTCATTGAAGGGATGCAGTGCCTGAATTCATCCTTTTCCTTTGGAAGTGCTCTGGGATGCTCTTGAGAAAGGCAGAGCAGGGAACAGGGCAGGTCCCAAAGAGAAGAAACCAAGAGTGATGCTGGTAACACAGAGCTGTGACCCAGCTTCATCTCCCCTTCCCAGGGAAGTCCTGCTCCATGATCTTTATCTCCTCCCCTGAGCATCTCAGTGGTAGGAAAAGCCAGTTGAGGTGGCTGCTGGATTGTCCCTCAGTTTTGGCAGAGGCTTTGAGGCCGGAGGTTCTCTTAAGGGATGCTGGCTTTCCAAACCTCTCCTGTGTTTGGAAGTGTGCAGTAAAACTACCTGTTGTACCAGTGAACAAGTTATGCTCTGATCCACTTGGGACTGCCATGGCTTGGGGTCAGCCCTTGCTGGGAGCTGCTGCTGCTCCTCCCCAGGTGCTTTGCTCTCCTGCACTTCCACTTCTCTCTGCAAATCTCGGGCTCATTGAACCATCTGCTGGCTTTGTCTGTCCCTGTGGCTGCAGGCAGTGTTACTTGCTGCGATCACCGAGAGAGGCCTGCGTGGACAACACGACGGGAGAGAGAAGAAGAGCGAAGAAGAAGGGTTCCTGTGAAGATCGCCGCGCCATCCTGAAGAGCAGCGTCCGGGAGAAGATGATGATGGTGAAAGAAGACCCCATGCTATTCTCCAATGATGCTTTTTCCCTTGAGCCACTGGTAAGTGATAGCTGAGAGCCTCACTTTCTTCCTCTAACTCTAACTCTCTAACTCCCTAACACTCTAACACTCTAACTCTTCCTTTTCCCCTTCCCCTTCTTCCTCCTCCTCTTCTGTTTATGCAAGTGAACCCCCACGTTCTCCCATCAACCAGAGCCCTGATTCTGAGGATTGGCATTGTGAGAGATGATGAATGCCTGGTGTCTGCACAGTGCAAAATCCCTTCTCATCTTGGAGTAAACCCCAGAATAATCCCAACCCCTGCTTTCTTTCCAAACAGGTTAAACTAATATTTTTATTTCCAGGGAAGGGGATCATGTTCTCTTCTTGCCAAGTGCACCAGTGCACAGAGGCAGTTACATACTGCAGCTGACAGCAGCATGATGTGACCAACAGCTTGTGTCAGAGCAGTGGGAATGTTGTGGAGAGTGGGAGCTGATCAGCTGAGCATTGAGAGCTTCCAGTGGTGTATTGAGCTGGGTTTGGAGCGTTTCCTTGGGCTCCTTGTGTTGTTCACTCATCACTGATGCTCTAAATAAAGGCTTGCAGGACTGTGGTTGTACACAAGAAATGGGAAGTTTGAAGAGAAATGTTTTGCTGTCTCTTTCTGTTTCAGGAGGGAGAGATTGGGCCAAATAGTTCAGTCCAAATCAAGGTGACCTTTAAACCCCTAAAGGCCCGAGAGTATCGGAGTGTGGCTTACTGCAACATCTCAGGTACAGCTCCTTTCCCCTGCTTCTCTCAGCCCTACTGAAGCCATGGTGCAAGCCTGAGCCCACTGGGCTCCCCTGGAACTGCTGGGAAGAGTCCCTGGGCAGCAGGGCAGTGCTGGCACATGCCACTGCCCCTGCAGCTTCCAGGGAGTCTCCTGTGCAAGGCCAGGGTCAGAATCCTGGGTCTGGGTTACTGATCCCAGAACAACCCAGGCACTGCAGGGAGATGTTTTCATGGCACGGCTTTGCCAGCATTTCCTCAAAGGCCAGAGCAGAACAGCTTGAGAGAACAAGCACTAAGCCCCTCTAGACCAGTGACCTCCAGGATGGGTCCATTTGGCATGGATCCATCATCAGGCAGCAGGAGCTGAGTTAGAAATGTGCTCCCTGAGCCTGGATCACCTCCCACTGCCCACACACCACCAGACCAGAGGTGGCTGAGCCCCACTGAGCCCAGGGTCTTTGTAGAGGGACCAGCCTTGGCCAGCACCTGCTTCTCTCCCTGTGTGGGAATTGGCACCTTGCAGCTCCCAGTCTGTGGAGATAGAACACAATGCTGAGTGCCAGAAGTTGAGGGCTTGGGCAACAAAGTCTTGTGCTACTGGGCCAGGTAGTTTGGCAATTGCTGCCCAGCAGTCTGCCAGGTACAATTGCCAAACTCTTGATGAGCTTGTGCCTTCACTGAATGGATTTCAAAGCTCCTCTAGGTGCATGGGAAGGAAACCATAGAATCATGGTGTGTTAGGGATGGAATGGACCTTGAAGATGATGTAGTCCCAAGAGCCCTGCCCTGGGCAGGGACACCTCCCACTAGAGCAGGTAGCTCCAAGCCCCAAGCAGCCTGGCTTTGAACACTTTCAGGGCTGGAACCTCCACAACTCCCCTGGGGAGCCTGCTCCAGTGTCTCACCAGCCTCACAGTAAAACATTTCTTCCTAATACCTCACCTAAATTTCCTTTCTTTCCATTGATACCCATTACTCCTTGGGCTGTCACTTCAGGACATGAGAGATGTTTAAAACTCAGCAAACTGGTGGCTAAAATTGGAAACCAGCCCAAGGAATGGGTTAGAAATTGGAAGTCAGCCCCAAGGGAAATGTCCTGAGGGAAGAGAAGGGTCCAAATCTTCTCTTGCAATATCAGGAGCTGGTTTTATCCAGCTCAGAGTCAGGGGCCAGCGTTCAGGCAGGCTGGAAAATAGAGTGTAACAGTGGGAATTATTGTACTGAAATGAGCATCTCTCCCCAGGCCGTGGGAGCAGGCTGCCCCTGCACCTCCGAGGGGAAGGCCAAGGACCCGTGGTTGAATTCAGCCGTCAAATGCTGAAACTTGGGAACATTTTTGTCAACACCTCCCACGTCTATGAGGTGAGCAGCAGGGGTTGGGATGGATCTTGATGGCTCCTGAGGCAGCAGCAAGCCTGGTGGACCTGTGGAATTCCTGACAACACGGGCAGTTGTGAGCAGGGAATATTGGACGTACTGGGCAGATCTGGTGGGGTCAGAAAGGTGTGTCTGCTGTTCATGAAGCCCCAGTCCCTTGGCAATGCCAATTTTTGGCAGCCTTCCTTGGGGGTCAGCTCAGAAGCTTCCTGAAAAACAACCCCTTGGCATATGAAACCCAGACTGGGTCAAAAAGCTGCACGTTCAGAGGCTTTTGTGGCAGCCCCAGACACAAGGCACCTTTGCACTGGACTGTTCAGAAGCAGCTGGAACAAACTGGCTGTGTTGAGCTTCAGTACCCTGCAAACAATTCTCAGTGGAGTGTCTCCTGCTTATTCCTGGGAGTCACAGGAAAGCCATCCAGCCTCCTGGCTCAGTGCTGGCCCTTGCAAAGGGCTTGGGATTCTTTCCTTTGCTGACCACTCCCTCACCACACTCCAGCCTTGCTGCATCCCTGACTCTAGAAAGACAAAAGTGTTCCTGGGAATAAAGCTAAGGATCTTTCTACCTCTTTGCCTCTCCCTCAAAATAGTGTCAAGTTTGCAAAAAAAATAGAGAGCAACTGAAAGAGGGAGAAAATAAGGCACTGCATCATGCCAGACTCTTTCAAAAGCTTGGCTGTGGAAAGGAAAAACACCCTGGGTTTTTTTACCAAAAGATGGTGCTGTCTCTGTATTTGGTGGTGATGCCTCGTTATCAATGTGTTGTTGTCATGATTTGGGAAAAGGTGAATGAGTAGATGGAACTGTTGGAGCTGTGCTAAGTGGGGCAGTGGCAGCTCTCTGGTGATTGACTACGCAGCTGCCCCACGTTGCTCTCAGGGCCAGCTCTGAATGAGCTTGGTGATGCTGGCCAGAGCTGGAGTGCTCTGTGTCCATGGGAGAAGCCCAGGGTGACTCTGGTTATGTGCAATTACTGCTGCTTTGCATGAAAACCCAAAGGCAGAACACTTGTCCTGTTGTATTTTTGGACTTCTGCCTTTCAGCAGCACAAAGCATCTTCTGCCTTTTCTGGGTGGGAATTGCATCATTAGAAAATAACTGACAAGAAGGGAAGATTGCACATGAATTTCCCTTTTGCTTTCTTGCTGCTGCAGGTGAAACTGATGAACCGAGGAGCTATAGATGCTCCCTTCACCTACATCCCTTCAGCCACAACCGTGGGCCGCTGCTTCAAGTTTGCCCCCGAGGAGGGCGTCATTGCAGCAGGTGGGATCCAGACGATTCACATCTCCTTCAATGCCACCGTCCTGGGGAGCTTTGAGGAACAATTCCAGTTCCGTGTGGCTGCATCTCCTACGCCTGTGATCCTGACAGTCTGGTAAGGACTCTGGGAGCTTGCTGGGCACATCTGTAGCTGTCTCTGGGACATCCCCCACCTCCCTCATTTTGGGGTCGAGCAGAGGAAAAAGGAGTTTCCTGAGCTCTTCATCTCTGCTCTGATCCTGGCACTGCCCCAGTGTAGGGTGCCCGGGGGCTGGAATGACTCCTCCCTGCAGGGATCTCCCTCTGCCTTGGGCCATGGCAGGCAGTGGGATGGATCAGCTTTGGGCAGTAGCTGCTCTGGGCTGTCCCAGCTCAACACCCAGCAAAGCTCCCAGGGCTTTGGAGATGGGGCAGCCTGGGTGATTCTGCAGCAGCAGCAGTGTTTTTAAAAACTTCTGCTCATAATCCATCCCAAATGGGCAGCAGCAGCCTCACCTCACCTCTCATGGCCATGCTGTGGGGGACAAGCTGTGCTCCCAACTCCTGTGCAGAGAGTGCTCCAGTCCCTCCTTTCCACAGCCAGGAAAGGGCTGGGAGACAGGGAACTGTGCAGCAGGAATGTGCCAAGGACATGGGCATCATCCCATGGGCTGGTGCCACTGCAAGAGATAATCCTGGCCCAGCAAAGGGAGAAGGGGTGATAACAGGGGAGGCAGAGCTCAGTCCTCAGTTCCACAGCAGCACGAGGGATTGTCCCTGCCAGCCTGAGCCATGTGCTGGTAGGATAATGTCCTGCAAGCAGGAAAGCTGATGCTGGCTGCTCTGGAGCTTTGCAGCTAGGCTGCTGCTGTTGGGAGGCACTGGATCAAGGCAATAAAGAAATGAATGCACCCTGCACTTGATTATACCAATGAGATAAGGGAGATGGATAAAAAAAGAATAAGAAAATTAGGACTTAGCAAGAGGAAAGTGGTGAGTAGGTCTGCCTGCAGTGGAGAAACAATTATGCTGGCTTTGTTTTTGGAGGAAAAGTGCTGCTCTGTTATTTTGGAAATCAAGAGGGAACCTTTCACCATCAATTGATTCTCCTCTGTCTCCCCCCAAACTGCTCCTGGGACATTATTGCATAAGCAGCTTTCTCCTTGGGCAAGGGCAGGTGTCTCTTGTAGAGATGTGTAGAGCAGAGCCAGTGGCAGTCCTGGGAACACAAGAGAAGGCACAGTTCACTGGTCCTTGATTTTTAACCAAAAAGCAGAGTGGGCATGGATTGGTGTCACCCACAAAATAAACTCGTGAGTGTTGTGCAGCTTCAAGTGCTGATTTCAGTGGATGTTGGTGACTTTTGGAGCCTGTCTGCTGAGTTCAAGGACAGGTGAGGTGGCGTGGTAGATTCAGGACACCCATGTTTGGTTGTTGAAGCCATTGCCCTTGGCTGTGCCGGCTGCTGCACTGGTGCCAGGCTGGTCCTTTCCTCTAGGATTCATCTGCCCACTGAGCAGAACTGTTGCTGCTCTTTTCAGAGGATGCTTGGGGCTCCCCTGGCTTCATGTCTCTAAAGTCTGTCAGTAATGATTGTGTGGCTCAAAATCTGCTGAGAAAGCTCCTCCATGGGAACACCAGTTGGAGCTAAGAAGCAGCAAAGCAGGGAGCCCGTGGCTGGAAAGGCTGGTTACAGAAGTTTGTGGGGACTTTTATGTCCATCACATTACAGATGGGGAAACTGAGGCAATGGAGCCATGTGTGGGTGTGTGTTCAGGGTCCTTCATGGCACCACCAGCAACTGGGGGCTTTTCCTGCCTGCCCTGTGCCCAAATCCCCACCAGTGGCTGTTGGCTGCCGGCCACTTGGCTTTAGCTGCCTCCTGCCCACACGGACACTGTGCTGAGCACATGGTGCTGTGTTGATTTGAAGCCCACGGTGCCCCTGACCCCAGGCTTTATGTCCCCGAGCCAGGGCTGCCACACGCTTTGTGACTCCCTTTAACCGAGGCATTTCCTCCTGCTCTGTGCTCGTCATCGCAGGGGGTGTGTCACTGGGCCGGCTTTACACTTCGACCTCCATGAGCTCCACTACGGTGACATCTCCTTCGGTGAGTGTTCCCTGGGCTTGGGCACAGCGTGAGGGATCTGTGCGTTCCACAATGAACCACTTGAACATAAAAACATCCATCACTCGTCTTCTGCCACAGCAGCCTCTTCAGGCTGGGAACTCCAGGGCTGCTGGTGCCTCAGGTAGCATTTTGCCCTTGTCAGATCAAATAGAACCAAGGAATAGAAGCTCTGGGCTGTGCCTGCAGTTGTTTTTTCCCCCCATCTGTGTTCAAATGACTCTTGGTGAGCAGGCCTGGGAGAAGTCTCCTCCCCACAGAGCTGGCCAGCCAAGCCAGATGTCCAGTGCAGAGCAGTGGTGGCCGGTGGCCGGGCTCTGCAGGACATCCCCACCATGTGTGGCTGGAGCTCTGGCTTTCCAGGATGGAAAGCAAATCTCAGAGCTCAAGTGGGGTAAACCCTTGCAGGCAGCAATCACAGGGAGCAGCAGGGCTGTGATGGCCCCCTTTGTTGGGTGAGGTGGGACATGGTTCCTAATCACTGCTCTCGAAGCAAGGCTCAGGTTTGCCTCCAGTGGAATGTGCTCTGAGCTGTCACCTGCTCAGTCTGTTTGGCCCAAACCAGGAGATGCCTTAAGGATGCTGCAGAGAGAAACTGCATTAGGGTGCTTTGCATCACCTTCTAGCTCCAGATTCCATTAATTCCTCATGTAGCTTCTCGGTGAGCTGTAGTTCACATAGTAAAGAGCTAAACTGCAGTCACCCTTTCATCCTACCAGGCTGTTCACACCAGGAGTCATGACACAGTTGGTGCCTAAATGGATATTTGTGTCCTTTTCCCAGGTTTTCCCCGCACCATGACCTGTCGCCTCACTAACACCTCCCCGCTGGCCGTGACATTCAAGCTCCGCATGTCGGACGATGGCACGCAGCCTGCTGTCAGCAGCTTGGATCAAATCTGCAAGGAAGGTGACCCATCCTGGAGGAAGGGAATTCATTTTTATGTGGAGCCAAGGGAGTTTACAATGAATCCCAGCCAAGGGACCATCCTCCCCCAGGGACACCAGGATATCGAGGTATGGGAAGAGTCCAGCCACACACGCTTCAGCCCCAGGGCTAAAGCTTCACTGGAGTGTGGGAGGGCTTTAGCTCTGATGCCAGCTTTGAGGATCATGTGAGTGAGAGATCTGCACTGGCCTGAGGCCTCTGTTAGCTGGGTTACTCAGGATGTAACTGAAGCAGCACTGTTTTGTTCCCAAAATCATACGCTGAGATCACAAACCGTATGGTAAAGTACTGGAGCCATTCTTGTGTTTTTGAGAGCAGTTTCTTTGATTGCAAGTGGGCAGAGGAAGGATGAGGACAGAATGAGAGGTGTCATTGTAGAAAGCAGTTTGCTTTTCTTCTTGGTCTCATGTCTCCTCTCCTGGGGAGCAGAATGATTTGTGTTCATTGCAGGGATCTCCAGTGGAGACAAAAAGCTCTGCAGCCATGAACTGCCTAGCACCTGCTGGGCCACATTTGCCCTCAGCTTCCTGCTGTAAAGCTGAACTCATTCTGTCCAAGTCAGCAGATTTCATCTGCATTTGTGTCATTGTAGTCAGATGAAAAATTGGCCCCTTAATTTGGGTACAGTGGTGTGTAGAGCTTTAGCCTAATGTTTGAATTTAGCTGACCTATGCCATGATAGCAAGGTGTGTTTAACAAATCTGGTATTGCCAGAAGGCTTTTGTTACTCTCAGAGACTGTGCTCTACACATGGATCAGCAGAGTAATTAAGGCAAAATCCTCCCTTTCCTTCCCATGAAACAAGAACTGGAGAATACCACGTGTGGGTAATGAGCTTTTATAAGGAAGAATTTACTGCTCTTCTCTTCCACCAGGTGACCCTGTGCTCCAACACGGTGATGGAATACTACCGGAAAATGCTGGTGGACCTGGTGGGCCTGGAGGGTGTTGGCAAGGAAGTGGCATCAGTGATCATCACAGCCAGGTACCAGCACTTCCCTGGCCTCTCCCAGCACACTGCCTGGCACAGGGTTTGCTGGCTGCAGCTCCCAAGGGAAGTGTTGTTTAATGTTCTCATGTTGTGACCAGCTGGACACGAGAACAGCAGTGCTTGGAAAGCAGCCTGTGGTGAAAAGCAGCCCTGCTCACAGCCCAGCACAGTCCTGGGCCTTTTTCTAGAGGGACCAGGAATGAAATCATTTATTGGCCTGGTTTTTGGTGCTTGAGCTGGAACAAATTTCCCGAGGATCTGCTCTCCTTCTTCCTGCAAGAGATGGAGCTGTGCTGGGTTGAGACCCCCCTGCTTTGGTTTGGGACACACCAAGCAGCCTGCTGAGAGTCAGGGTCTGGTTCTGTTCATGAGGGCACGTGACAGTGGGGAAGTGGCTCACAGCCAGAGTGGTGAGGGCAAGATCTTACGAGGGGAAAAGAGCCCTTGATGTGGCAAGTCAGCTCTAGTTTTTCTCCTTTCCTCTGCTTCCCATTTTGAGCTTGAATGTTTTCAGACTTAAACCAAAAGTTGTTCTTGCTGCAGCAGAATTCCATCCTGCCAGTTTAATGTCGAGAGGGATGCAGTTCCCTGGTGCTGCTCCCTCTCGCAGGCAGAGCCATGCAGTCAGTGCCTGGGCTGCAGTTTTGTCAAGCAAGTGCAAATGGGGACAGTCAGTGCATGGAGCTGTGGAGTGAAGGACCGAGGGAGCTGTAGGAACTGGGAGGGGGTGATCACCCACTCTGTAGGGCAGGTGGTGTCCCATGCCCTCCAAAGCTGGGGCAAACAGCTGAGTTTTCAGGCAGGGCAACAGCCCCGTGGGAGAGAAGGGAGTCATTTTTACTGAGACACCGGAGTCGTGTGTTCCTTGAGCCTTAGTGAGCACTGATCCGTGTTGGGAATGCTCCCCCAGAGCTCATGGATCACCGGGACTGTTACAGGAGTCCTTGCAAGCCTTCTGGGCTAAAGGAGAGGCTGAGGCAGCTGTGGGACAAAGTAAGTGCTCTGCCTGGGGCACTTGGCAGCCTCTGGCTGCTGCCTCTCAGGGTTTGCCCCTCCTTGACAAGCCGTGTTGGAGTGGGAAGGCTTTGAAGGCAATTTCTCACTGCAGGGCTGTTAAATGTCTGTTTGACAGTGACAAATGGGTTATCTTTGGGGGTAAATGTTCTCTGTTCTCTCAGTATCTCTGATTCCCTTGGGGTCATCTCTTTGCCCAGATGTCTGGTTCCTGAGCTGCAAGTGTACCCCCAAATCATGCACTGCAATAAGTGCCACCTGAAGGAGCCATACGAGAAGAAGTTCATCATCACCAATAAAACTCACCTTCCTGGCTGCTACGGGCTCATTCCCCAGGTTTGCCATTGCATCCACCTCCTCCTCTCAAATATTACTGAGGAGATTATTAGGGGAAAAAAGGGTTTGGATAAGACCTTGCTGTTTTCTGTTCAGCCTTAAAAATCTGCTGAGAGCAGGATCCTACCTGAATGTAAACTTTAGGAGGCAGTTTAACCTCCTGAGGAAACAGTTTATGTTCTAGTCTTCAGGGTGTTCTCTGGTGGGAGATCTTAGAGGGTTGTGAAAAGCTGCTGCAGCCACAGACACCAACAGCTGTGCTGGCAGCCTCCTTGCAGGACCCCCTGAGAATGCTAAGCCTGCAATTCTTGCATCTTCTTTGGGCCTTTTACCTTTGTCCTGGGGATTTTGAAAAACGTGTGTGAGTTGCTGTGGCGGTGGATGTTAAGGAGTTTCAAGCTGAATTTGGAGGTCCCTCTGAAGCTGCATTTGATTGTGTCCCTTCTAGAAACGCAAGGAGGACTCTCCTGTGTTGTACTCCAGCCCCAAACCCTGTGGCATTGTCCAGCCTCGCAGCACTGCAGAGATTCCGGTTACAATCCAAGTGCAAACATTGGGCGATCATCGCACCAATGTTCTGATCGGCGTGTTTGGGGATGAAAGAAACCCACTGGTGAGTGCAAGGGGAGATGTGTGCCTTTGTGCAGCTCCTCCTGGCAGGGTGCAGAGTGTGCAGGGATTCTTCTGGGAAAAACAGGCACAGGCTGCTGTGGAGAAGGACAGAAGGGACTGGTGGCATGAAGAGCTTATGCCTTATAGGTGGTAATCTCAGTGTCTGACTCTGAATGTAGTTCCTAAGCTGGAATTGAGGATAATTTTAGTTAAATTAATCTTTAAAATGCTAGTAACTTTGGAAATACCTGTTTTCAAATGTCATCTCTTTAAGCACAAAAGAGGATGTCAGAAGACTTCTGGGAAGGTTGAGCTTTGTGGAAAAGAAAGGAAAGCTGGCATTTGAAGAGTAGTTGCAAGGATTTAAACTTACATTAAAACGCATGGAAGTGATGATGGCAAATTCCCTGGATGGCACCAAGTATCTGACCCTGGGCCATTGTGACACTGCATGTAAATCAGTCAGCAGGAAGGACAGGCAGTGCAGGCTGTGCCAGGGAGCCTGAAGTTTGACACAACAGTTGCTTTCAACTATCAGGCTGCTTACCTTAAGCAGGAGGGTTTCTCCTCACCAGAATAACCAATTGTTTACCTGTCAGCCTGGTCTTAACTAGACATTTCTTGCAAAGCTTTTACCTTGGGCCAATCATTTGTATTTTGACAGTTTCTCTTACCTTAATCCTTTTTAATTTGGAGGTGAATATGTAACTTTAATTTTTTTTCCCCAAAAGCCCAGCATTTCAGCTGGAGAGGGGTTAAATAATAAATAATAAAAAATAAATAACTTGAGTAGAGTTGAGCTGTTTAAGCTTTTTTAGGTTTCCCTGTTGTGGTTTGTTTTGGCTTTTATAAAAATCTTTCTTTCCTGCTTCTTCCTGGAACAGAGAGCAGAATTCCTGAGCTCTGGAGAGCTGGCAGAAATCTATGGAACTCCAAAGAAGATAGACTTTGGCATGATCCCAGTGCTACAGCCGAGCTCACAAACTCTTACCCTCTTCAACACAGGTCTCGTCCCTGTAGACTTCAGGATCAAGATTGTAAGTACCTGTGGGGCTGTTTTCCAGGGAATTGACTGGTCAGTAGCAGCCAGGACTTTTTATGACTGGTTTTGATATGCAAGATTTCCATCTGGCCCATCTGGTGTGAGAGGTGGCAGGATACTCCAATATTCCATCGGAGCGAGGCAAGAGGATCCTGGCTCTGGAGTGGTTTTAGCTGGGGCCCTCGGTGAAATCAGGTGCAGAGATGTTGGAGCAGAAACAAGTCTGGATTGTGGTGACAGGTCCTCCCTTCACTTTCTGGAAGGTCTTCAGATGTGCGTGTGACATTTTTGGAGCTCTGAGATCAGAGAAACCTGTGTTCCTTTGCTCCCCAGAGAGCCTGGATTTCCCTATGGTTTCCCTGTCCCAGCTGCATTTGCTTTGTGCCCAAGTGCTGTTTGTAGTGGAGAGCAGGGTGTGAGCTCTGTCCTCAGACTGCAATTGTCACAGCTCCTGTGGCTCAAGCCAGTTGGGCTGTGCACACGAAGATGTGTGGGGGTTGTGCACCCCCCCAGCCTGTGATCTTTGTGCTGTTGAAGAGCATCTTTGGGGAGCAGCTGCAGAGAAAGGCTGTTTTCATATGTGGAGGTTGCACAGGACAGAAGGAGCTGGGGCTGCTCCCCTGGCAGGGAGAGCAGGGCTGGCACAGCCAGGAAGGGCTTGTAGGCTGGGGCTGGGGCTGGCTGGGTTGTCTGCTGGAGGGGGAGATCTGGGAGGGGCTTGAGGTTTGTTTTTCTTCATGCTGGATGTGCTGAACTTGTGGAGCTGCTTCAAACCTGATCCTATGGCCTTGTTTGTGTTTGTGGCTAAAGCATCAGGCCATGTGGGAGAGTCCAGCCACAGCCTCGTGGGCCAAGGAGGAGGGCTGTGAAGTTGAACTTGCTGCTTTTCCAGCTCTTTGGGGGATAAATGCCACCTTCAAGTGAGGGGTTTTTCCAGGACAGCTTTCTCTAACTCCACAATGAAATTCTGCTTTCAGCCTTTGCAGGGAGCAGTGCATCTTGGCTGGGTGGGCCTGGCATGGAAATGATGGGTTTCACATGCTCCTAGCAGGGCTGGGCCTGCAGAGCTGTGTCTGTACAGCTGTGCTGGTGCCAGACCTTTCCTCCCTGCTCTGAGCAGCTTCCAGCTCTCTTGCCCAATCCATGAAGTCCATGAGAAAGCAGATGACAAGAGTTCTTAGGAAGAGTGGGCCATGTGCACAGAGCACACATCATCCAGTTCCTTTCTGCTTCTTGCTTTTCTGCTCTGCTGTAACCATTTTGAGGTGGCTTTTCCAAAGCAGAGGGCACTGGGGCACCTCTCTACAGCTGATGGTCAGTGGGAAGTGAGGGCTTCAGTCTTTCAGGGGATCTTGAGAAGCACTGATGGCCCCTTGGGCAAGAATAGTTTGGTGTTGGGGTTGCAACTGGTATTGCAGTGATATTCTTCAGGATCTCAGCAGTGTCCTCCAGCTGTGTGGTTTCTGGAGTGGGATTTGAGCAGTCCTGGCTTCCTCTGGCCTTGAGCCTTTGTGAGAAGGCAGGAGAGAGAGAAAGCAGCTTTCCCTGGCACACACTCCAGAGCAAGAGTGGGGAAGGAACACTCTCCTGAGGATAAACATCCCTTGGGTTGGGCAGAGCTGGGTTCATTAGGTGAGTCTATTAAAGGAGAGGAAAATACAGGTTGTATGAGCTCTGCTGTTGCCTGAGACTGCAGCTCAAATTTAGGGAAATGAAGCCTTTATGATTTTTATCCTCCCCTCTTTAGTCTGTCCTTTTCTTATATCAAGAGATCACGGTGCATGGTTTCCATCCTAAATGCATCTTCTGCTTGTCTTACAGGCTGATAAACCCCAGTGCTTTGTTCTTGAAACCCAAGAAGGAGTGATCCCTGCTAGGGGTGAGGTTCCTGTGACTGTCACAGCCATCCTGGATGACACTGGGCATTTTGCTGACTCCATCCAGCTCTTCATCGAGAACAGCTTTTGCTTCAGCTTCTTACTGAGGGCTATGGGCACTGGCACCACAATTGTCACAGACAAACCACTGGCCCCAGAGCTCAACTTGGGATACCAATTCAGGTAGGAGATCTCCCCACTCCCACCTCTCCTTCTGGCTCAACAAGGAGCAGTTTTGCTGTAGTCCTTCAGGCAAGATCTTCTTCAGTGTTCCAATCCTTGAGTCCTTCCCTGAAGGCAGAGATTCCTTCAGAAACGTGTGGTGGCCAGTTGAGAGTTGTTAGATACTCTCAAAAGCCACTGGAAGGGAAACCAGTTGCTAAATGGCCACTGAATTGTCTTTAGTTGTAATACATTTATGTCCTCACTTGATCAAGCAGTGGTGTCACAGCTGCCCCAGAACAAAAGGTTCCCAAAAGGGCGCCCGGGTGAGGCGGTCCCTCCGTGGGGCTGAGGGACCAAGGGCAGATGGCCTCACAGCCTTCCCTTCTGAAATGGCACTTCCCAGGCAAGCTGGGCCCGGGAACAGAGAAACAGGAGGGCACCAACCCCCCCAGGAAGGCAGGAGCCCCCAGAGCAGTTCCAGGGCCAGATGGAAACTGCTGCTTTGTGTGGGGCCCGCAGTGCCACTGCCGCTTCCTCCTGCTGTTCCTGGGCCCTGCTGCTGCCCTGCTGTGCCCAGGGCCTCGATGGCTTTTTTGCTGCCAGCAGAGTTTGCAAAGTTCACTTCAAAACAGTTTCTAATTGCAAAATGAAGTTCTACAAATGGCTCTCAGTGCAAAACCAAAGCTGCTGCCAAGGAGAGGGCCCTGCTGCCCTGGTTTCCTCTCCTGGAGCAGGCAGACGATTTTTACCAGCTTGCTGGGATCGTGCAGAAGCTGCCTCTGAGCTGGCTTTTAGAAATGCCTGCAATCATACCCCACACACAAGGTCCTCAAGGGCAGCATCTCAAAGATTCACGGACAGTGTGGGGCACAGAGCAATGCAAAATACAGTAACAGTACGAAATCAGCCCAGAACAAACATTTTGGAGGAAAACATCAGGTCCTGTTAGTCTCACCTTGAAAATGCTACATTAGCATTATAAGCAGATTTCTCTTTGCAATAATGACACCAGAAGGGCAGCTTGTCAGACAGTTTCTGGCCCACATTAAGAGCTGGAAATGAAGACAGTCCCCAAGTTATGAACACCTCAGATGGCTCATCAGGAGCAATCTGATGAGCAGGGAAACAGCTGCTCCCACACCATTTTCCATCCTGGCTTCTCTTGTAGCCACCTTCCCAGTACTCATCAGTTCCAAGTAACAAACAGGGGCCACCATTTCCATCGGCTCTTCTGGAGCGTGGAATGCTACAGGCCAGCCAAGAGGAAGGGCCAGAGCGTCTCAGCCCTCAGCAGCCCCAAGGCCGAAGATGATTTCGAGAGCCGCAGTCGTACGAGCGCCGTGTTCGGGCTGGAGCCAGGCTCCTGGCACCTGCAGCCAGGCCAGTCTGTGGCCATGGTGCTGCGAGGCTTCTCCCACATGCCACAGGTGAGGTCCCCACCAAGGGCTGAGCCTGGGGAGCCCTCACATCCCCTCCCCTGGCCTTGTTCCACAGTGCCTTGACATTTGCCTGGGGAAATGAGCAAGGCCCTTCAAGAAACTGCTTTAAGGCCGCACGTTTCTGTGGCAGCACCAGTTGCTTTCCTTGCTGGCCACCATCAGAGCAGCCAAGGCTTTATTGGGATTCCACAGCTACCAAAACCCAGTGCTGATCCCAAAGCAGGGCTGGAAGGAAATAATGCTCTTTTGGGGCAAACGGTGTTGCACGCTGAGTCGGCAAAGAAGGGCAGACAAATAAGTTACACTTAGACTAGGAGCACAAAAAGAAAGGGAATTCAACAAGTGCCAAGTGGTTTATCTGGGGTAAGCACAGATAAAACAAAAGCCATGTGAAGGGAGGGGAGTTCTCACAAGTGCCTTTTGTGGGCATTGGGGTGCAGTGTTACAGACAGCTGAGTGCAGAATAAATCAGCTGCATCACGGCAAGAAAAGGAGGCAGTGCCCACTGTAACTGTGTGGCAGGAATAGGGGCTGTGCTGGGTGCTGAGCCAGTGCAGGGCATTTGCTGGTGCCCTGCCACCCTCCACTGGTGACAAGTGACTCTTGCATTCAGGACGTGAGGGATTACATGAGGTGTGAAGCTGTCGTTGGCACAAGCGTGGTGACAAAGAAGATCATAGAAACCATCATTAGCTGCAAGTTCATAGATCCCTCTATAGAAGTATCAGCCAGAAAACTCTCTTTCCGGGTGGAGAAGGTAAGTCTCTGGATTGCATCCTGGCATTTAGCAGCATGGCTGAGGGGGGTGTGTCCTTGTGTTAAAGCCCCTCTTTGCTCTGCCTGAGGCACTTGGTCAAGTGAGTGAAGATGCTTTTAGAGATGAGACTGGTATTTAACTGCCCCAAAGTAAAACTGCAGTTACAGCTGCACTGCTGTGGGGATCATGGCCACTTGCAGAGAAATGCCAGTTTCTCTGCACACTGTAAAGGGAGGATTTTAAGGATCCTCCAAGGCACGATGATGTCTGTACACTGAAGCTGTAGGCAAGCTGGGGGGAAGAATGGAAATTTCTGTGAATTCCTCAGGCTAACGAGGAAAAACCCATCATCTCCTGTGTCTCTTTGCCTTCTCTGCTGTTGGCATGGATGCTTTAGGGTATAGCTATAAGGTATAGCTCTGTGCATTTCCCTAGGCCTCACCTGCTTCAAAAGGCCCCCAGACATCCTGCAGTGATGATAACACTGAGGCAGAGCAGGTGCCCTTTAGTCTCTGGATCCCAGCTCCAGCATCATCTTTCCCTCTCCTGCAAGTTGTCTGAAAAAGAGAATATGTTTCATGATTTGGTTTCTGTAGTGTCAGGCCTCTCCTTTGGCTCCCAGGCTTCCACTGAAGTACAGAATCCCTGGAACAGGCAGTTCAGATGTAATTAGAAGCCTTTCAGCTCTCCCTGATTCTGCCCGGGTTCTGCTCGATGCCACACACACCAACTGATTGATTGCATACTATGGCACAGCACCTGTTTGATATCAGTACATCCAGAAGCAGTTTCCCAAACTCTCTGGTTTCTCTAAAGCATGCAGGAAGCCCAGCACAATGCACAGACAGGAAGGAAGAGCCTAGGCTGATCACAGCTTTGAGACCACACACACCTTGTCCCTGTAGCAGGGGCTGCAGGACACTTGTTGCAGACTAACTGCTTTTTTGAGGCTGCTAGAGCCAATAAGGTTGTAAGAAATGACAGCATGTGAGTGAAGATATTCCAGTGCTGTTCTACCCAATAGAGAGACAAAACTGGACACAAATGGTCTGGACTCACTTTCTGCTTTAGGTCTTGTTCAAGCAGCCTCCTCCTCTCCTATTCCCTCATCTGTACATGGGAGTGGTGCCCTGTCCCCAGAGGATGCTGTGGTTTCTAAACATGACAAGCATCTGCTATAAAGAAACATCTCCTGGGAAAGTAGAAACAAATAGAAAGGATCAATAGCATGTGTGCACTTCTGGGGCTGAAAAATGTGAGATGCAACAGAAGCAGGAGGAGGTCTCTGGCTACTTGAGGCTGTTTTTCCTTGTTTCCATAGAAACCCAGTGATGTCCTAACTCTGCAGTACCAGCCTTTGGCTTTAACAAACACCTGCTCCCTGCCGCTCGACCTCGTGCTGGACGTGGAGCAGCCGTTCCTGGTGTGTGATGAGGACCAGCAGCCCCTCCCAGATGGCCAGGTGAGCAGCCCTGGACTCCTCCAGTGGGGCTGGAAGAGGAGGGATGTGCTGGTGCCTTTCTCTTGGGAGGTCCTTGAGTCAACAAGTTTATTGTGTAGCATCAGCAGTGGGCTGGCCTGAGCTGCATCAGCAGAGCTGCTGAAGGAATCAAAAGATTACCTGAATTGAGAAGTTCCATCCTGGCTTTAAGGCACAAGGAGGAGGGAGCAGGCAATTTGGTCTGGGCAAGCCATGCAGTAAAGGTGTCTCCTGGAAAGCATCCCAGCTCTCCAGCAGCCATCCCCTTGTATTGCTGCTGAGCACAGAAACGTGAGCCTGAGGGAATCCTGGACTGGACTGTGGTGCCTGCAGTCACACCCTTGCTGTAAAGAAGTGAACGATGAACTGAGAAGCCCATGCTGGGGCCACACTTGGAGCATTTACTGTTTCATGCTGTCAGACCTTGGCATGTCATTAATTACTGTCCATCTCCTTGCAGCCTGTGAGAGTGGGTGTAGAGGAGACCTGCCATGTCTACATCGCATTTGACCCAGCTTACAAACTGGAGCTTCACAGCTGGAAAGAACAGAAGATTCTGAAGATAGACATGGTTAGGGACCATCCTTATGTGGAGTATATCGAGCTTTGGGGAGAAGTCCACTTCCCAAATCTCCGAATCCAGCCCAGCAGCCTGGAGTTTGGCTGCATCGTGGCTGGCACGGAAGCAGTGCGCTCTCTGAGGATGAGCAACTGCAGCCCCCTTCCTGTGGAGTACCACTGGGCATTGCAGGCAGACAGCCAGGTGCACAAGTTCAGGTATGTGCACCTTTGCCCTCTCCTCTTCTTCCTGCTGTCCTGTTTGTGCTTTGCAAAGAACAGAGCTGTTTGTCTAGGATCTGACAGACTGCTCTGACTTCTCCTTGTGCAAATAACACTGACCAGCTGTGCTCAGGCTGCATGCTCAGGGAATAGGTTTTCCACCAATTTGGTGCTGTGTAGCCCCCACAGTGGTTTCCCTTGGGAAGGAAAGCTGGGGCCAAAGCTGCTTTCTCAGAGCTCTGTGGCCTGAGGCGATGTCCACCTTGATGAAGGGCTCCTAATCCCAGCTCCCACAGTGCTGCTGGAGGCCCTTTTGGGGGTGCCCTTTTGGCCCCTCTGCTTTGGGATGGGTCCTCTGTGCAGGAGCTGCTCTCTGCTCCTTGCCTTCCTCCCTTGCCTTGTGCTGGAGGATGCCCAGAAAGTCCCAACAGCAGAGAAAGAGCTACTCAGCACCTGGGCTGATGCAGAACATCTCGTTACCTTTCCTTCTTTTCTGAGACAACTCCTTTAGTGCCAGGGTGATTTCTTTCCCAAGGCTCAACTCTTGGTGGACACCTTGGATTCTTCACTCCCTTTTTTGGTGACACTTGTTACTCATTCTGACTTTTCCCCACTGCAACACGTCCCTTATGGGTTCTGTAGTGCTGGACAGCAGGACTTGTTCATCACACCATCTCCTGTCCCTGCCTCCCAGAGAGTTTCTATTTTAGAGTGAAAAATGCCATTGTCTGGGCACCATGGTCCTGGGAAGTTGCCTCAAACCATTGATTCAAACTAAAGGCAGTGGAATAGATGATATGGGATCTCTTGGGGGTTATGATGAGAGATCCTCTCATCCAGAAATGAAACCCAGCCTTAGATAAGAAGCCACAAAGCTAAAGACAGTTATTCTTTGGGGAGCAGGTCATTATTGGCACTGAATGCCTGTCTGGGAATGGAGCATTCAGGCCGTGTTTGGCTGTAGGGGAGCTCTTGCAGCTCAGCAGGGTGACAGGCAGGCACAGCCCAACTGTGTCCTCACGTGGCATTAGAAACACAAGCAGAGTTACCCTGAGCACCTGCTTCAATCTAAAGTGGGGAATGTGACCTGAGCCAGCTGGGAGTGTTGGGAAATGCCAACCACCCCTGCCTGCACTGTCAGGGAAACATTCCTGATAAATACCTGGGAGAGCTGCAGAGTTTCTGGCATTGGGCATTGGCAGGGCTGTGCTGGCTCATCACTGCCTGGGTGTGCCCTTGGTGTCTCAAATCTCACTTTTTGCTCTCCTCCTTCCCTGTCTTTTCCTGTCCCACTGTGCTTTTTGCATCCTCACAAGGTGTTAATCCTTGTCCTCTGTAGTTCCTCAATGCAAGCAGTTGCAGCTGCCTGCACCACTGCTACCTCAGTGTCATCCCTGGGCTGGTTTAGAACAGACCTGCTCCAGCCTGGATTGGGAAGGGCTGGATCAAACCATTCCTGAGTTCAGTGCACCAGCACCCAGCCAGGGGCTGCATCCTGACCAGGAGCTCCTCATGCAGGTGTCCCTCCCTCCCACTGCAGGTCCCTGCTCACAGTTATGTTTTTTTCCAGGTATGAACTTTGCCCACCTAAATTCAGACCCTCACCACCAAAGCTGAAGAGTACCTGTTTGAATTGCTCAGCATCTCAATGGAGCCACTGCAGTATTAAAAATGTGGAGGAGCCAGACACAGACCTGCAAGAACCACAGGATCTTGGCCAATCTTCAAGAGCAGAGGTAGATTTTGTTGTACACCCAGTGCTGTGTTGTCTCCCCAGCTTGCCACCACCAAGTCATGCTCATGCTGACCTCCCTTTTTGCTGCCCTGCTGGTTTGTGCCTTGAGAGTGGGCTGGGCAGCGGGGCCTGTGGATGGACATGGGCTGTGTGGGAGGGAGGAGCAGGAGAGTTTTCCTTGGAGAAGCCTGCTCAGACCCTACAGATCTAAGCTCAACACAGATCTGTGTTGAGTGTGGGATTTTTTGGCCTTGTTCTCTTCACAATGTAAGATGAGGCTTTCATCTGCATCATGATGCTAAGACCTCCAGCTTCCTTCCCAGAGCAAGCTGTGATGAGTCCTGATCTCCATGTACCCTCTTCCCAACCCTGCCAGACCACCTGTTTCCAGGTGTCTGCTTTCACCTGAGAGCTGGTATTGCAGTGGTGGCCTTGAAGCTGTCTTCTAAAATGAGACTTTGCCAAGTGTCTCTCTCTTCCTCTCAGCATAGAAAATGGCTTGTTTTTCAGCTGCCAACATATATTCGTGGAAGGCATTACATCCCAGTGGGGCTGGCAGGATTCAGTCACTCCGTGGATGTACCATGGATTCCCCTCAAAGTGGAGAAGGTAAGAGGGAATCTGTCTCACTTCCACATTTTCAGTGTGGCAAGCAGGGCTGTAGCTGCCAGCCCCACTGGTGGCCCTCAGCATTGCCCACAGAGGGGCCTGGCATCCCTCCAGACCCATCACAAAGTGCTGCTGAAGCAACTGGTTATTGGAGAGGCCACGCAGGACATGCTGTAGGGAGGCCCAAGGACGCTGTGCAGCACCTGTGGAGGGCATTGCTCCCCCTGGACATCATCAGGTGGTCCGTAGGAAAGTTTTGCAGGAGCTTTTGCTGTAGCACCTTGAAAAAGCAGCAGATAAATCAGAGAGAGAGAGAGAGGGGAAAAGCCTCAGGAGTCAGATGAGCTGGGCTGGGGTCCTTCCCTGAGCTCCAAGAGCTCTCACTCTGCGTGTCCCGCTTTTCTAAAAGCAGTCATAAATGCTTTTTAAAGGCAAGTTGTGCATCAGAGAGAATTTCTGCTGCCAGGAGACATCCCAGTTCACTTCAATGTAGTGTATTACTGCATTGATCCGTGAGTATGGGAGAAGATTTTCCTCATGGTGCCTCCACTGGTCAGTGGCATGGATACAGGATGAGATCAGGATGATTCTGGCTGTGTTGTCTGAGGAATAGATCCCTCTGGCTACAGCTGCACTTTGCTCCAAGGTGCTCTTGTGCATCCATTTCCATGCTCAGCACCTCAGTCTCTCCTGTTCTCCGTGCAGGTTTTCAGGATCCTGCCGCTGTCGGGTGTGCTGCAGCCGGGAGAGAGACAGGAGGTCTTCTTCACCTTCACTGGCCACCTCAACACCATGGCCCAAGTCACAGCGCTGTGCCACGTGGAGGGAGGCCCCACCTACGAGGTGAAGCTGACCGGGGAGGCCTCACGTGTCAGCTTCTCCCTGAGCGCCCGGGAGATCAACTGCGGCTCCCAGGTACCCCACGGGTCCCCGGGCACAGCTCCTCGCCTCGCTGCCTTCCTGCCCACCTCGCTCCAGGGCTCCCTTCCCAGCCCCTTTGTTGTCTCTGGGGCTTGGAAGTACAACCTTTGTGGGACACATCTGGCATCCAAGCTGTAAAATGGCCGTCTCCAACCCTCTCCAAAATGCTGGGAATACCTCTTGTTCAGGGGACTTAACACTGCCTCCTGAGGCACCGCAGGGGGATGCTCTGGACGTCCCTCTGCTGATCCACTCCAAAAGCCTGACCTCCAAGGAGATGCTCTTGTCGAACGCTCTTCTTAATCCATGCAATAATCAGGGGAAGATCTTGGGCTTCCAGTCACTATAGCTGGAGACACTCTCCCAGAATGATCCCCACTTCACTCTTTTTCAGTTGAAAGCCCACAGCTATTTCCAGCTGCTGGCCCTGTCGGTGTTGCTCTGTGTGACTCCCTTGTTGCCTGTATGCTGCTTGCCAATACTTGCATGCAGGTGCCTTTTCTTTTGGAGTGCCTCCGTGCTGTCTCTGTTTCTCCTGGCTGCTGGTGACCCCTCAGAAGGCCTGTGTCCCCACAATGAAATGTGTTCATTTATTACTGGCCCTCCCATGGTTGTTGCCACACCTCTGGGTGCTGCCAGAGCTCCCTGGTCCTGTGCAGGTGCCCTGTGCCTGGGGGTTCCCCGGGTTCCCAAGTGCCCCCATCTCCTCTCTGGTCCCTGCTCCCATCAGGTGTCTGCTTTCAAGGCCAGGAGAGAGGAAGGAGATTCCCAGCAGCAGGCCTGGCTCTGTAACTTCCCGCTCTCTGCCTTCTCTGCAGATGTTTAACGAAGTTCATCACAGCACGGTCATCCTGGCAAACACCAGCAAGATTAAATTCAACTGGGTGCTAGAACCCAGCACTGCAGACCAAGACCTGCCTGGTGTGTTTCTGGTCAAGCTCACCACTGTAAGTAGCACGAGTGACTGACCCCAGCCCTGTCAGTTGGCCCAGGAGAGTGTTAAAGGGACAAAAGAGGGGGAGGGGGAAAAGGGGGAAAAAGGTCCGAGGGGAAAACCCCAAACTCAGCCACGAGATAGAGAGGGCTGTAAGCAATTTCTTCTGGGGGCAGAGAAAGTCAAACCAGTGCTATTGAAAGTCAATAAAGCAAAAGGAACAGTGGTGGGTGCTTGGCTCGTGTGCTTAGCCATAGCCAGAGGCACACCAGTCAACACAACCACATCCATTATAGACCCTGGGTACTGCAACAGCCTAATACAAATTCACAAATGGTTACACATATTCAAATATTTTAACATAGTTCTTCCTCCATCCTACCTTTTTGGAGCATGTACAGTTGCCCTAGTCCTGGTCATTTGGTACTTTTTGACACATTCAACAGGTTCCCATTAACTTCATTGGTTAAATGTTAATATTACAGCAACTCTTCCCCAACACTGGTATCACCACAAAACATTTGCCTTAAAAAAATTCTAAACTTTAGCAAAAATTCTTTGACAAAAGCCAACATTATAAAACACACAGTATTTACTCTAACAACTGTGCAAGGCAACACTATAATGTATTTATCACAAAGGTGATGTGGTCTGATGGTTTCTTCTAGATAGAGAACCTGTCTTGTCAGCCTGTCTGTCCCCTGAGCCATCCCCCATCAAACACTCTGATGTATTCCCTTCCTCCTCTGCCATTCCTGCAGGGCTCCATTGCATGTGGCAGGAAGCAAGTGTTGAGATTCTCTTACATGCCAGGAGTACCAGGAGCCTTTAGCAGGACATACCAGCTTAAAGTGGGTGACCTGGAGCCGGAAAAGATCTGCCTGAAAGGAGAAGCGTCCTTTCCTATGATCAGTGTCAACCTGCCCTGGAACATCAAAGGTGGGCACTGCCTGTGTGCCCCCAGGAAGGGCCCCTCTGGTTTTGTTCCCTACCAAATGCCCACAGGGCAGCTCATGCCCACCTGCACCAAGCCTGGAGGGCTGCAGGACTCCCAGAGCCGCTCAAGCCATCTGACTGCTTTGTGAGTCTTGAGCAGAGGATCCCATGTGGCCTTTGTCCCAGGAACCATCCTGCAGAGCTTGCCAGCACATCTGGCAGGGTCCTGAAGGATGATGGCTGGCCTGAAAGGCTTGGGAAAGCTGTAAGAGAGGCTGGCAGGGCTTCTGGCAGGGTTGGATTTGCGTGACATTGCAGGGGATGAGATGTTCCTCTGTGGGGAGGAAGATGGGTGGGAGCGAACGTGAGCATTCCGAGAGGAGCAGCAGCATCCGCTTTCCATAGATGGCTTGAGGGATTTCTTTCTGGAAGAAAGCAGTGTTTGGGAGCTAGGGACTTCCCAATTTAAGTGGGATTGGCACTTTGCTCACACTTCTCTTGGTGGATGTTTTTTCCTTCAGGAAATGAGAAACGTGGAAAGCCACTACGGCTTGCAGAACACAGGCAGCAATACAGTGAGACCCTGAAAATTCAGATCCCAGCAGCTCAGCCCTTAAAAAGTCCAGATGTGAAGACAGGGAAGCTGCAGCCCTGCATGCCTGGAGGCTCTGACATTGTAGTAAGAACAGCTGCAGCCCCGTTTGGCACATGCCACTGTCTCCATGTCGCCTGAGCCCCTTGCAGCCCACAGCAGTTTCCCGGTGCCCTGATGGCACTTGGGACCTCCCTGCCCACTTAGAACCATGTGTCACCTCAGCATTGCCCCTAGGGCTGCCACTCTGGCCATGGTCTCTCTGGGGGTTGGCTTGCACCAGCTTGTCAGACACCGAGCAGCCAGACAGGAGAACCCCACACCCCTCTCAACAAGAGCAGGGTGGGATCCTTTCTCAGGTGCAAACCTCGGGAAAGACCTTTGCTAACCAGACACTGTCTGTCTTCCGTTTCCTCAGGCAAACACTCGGCTGCAGATAAAGATGATCGAGAAGGCTGCTCTGGAGCTGCAGAAGAAGCTCACGTGCCATCCCCCAAAGACCGAGTTCCCTGACAAAAAGCTGTGCCAGAGCCTTGTCAAGTGAGTAGGGACTCCCATCCCCATCTCCAGGTGCCCCGTGGGGAACAGCCAGCAATGTCCCCTTCTCCTGAGAGCTCCTTGTTTCTGCAGAGCTGGGAATAGCCTGGACTGCAGCGAGGCTCTTGTCCCGGTGGCTGTGACACGCTGCGTGTGAGCAGCTGAGTGCCCTCCCTTCCCCAGCACCACGCTGAGCTTTGGACTCAGCTCCCCACAGCTGTGGGGTTCTGTCCCTAGAGCTGAGGGGACCCACTGCAGACCTTCAAGCCCTTCCAGACAGCATCAATTCTGTCCCTGCTGACTAGCTCTGAAAGAGACAATTCCCAGCTGATGTCTTGGTTCCAACTAACAGAGCACACTAAACAAAAGGAGGAGGGAACTGCACATGTCAGCAAACCCTTGAAAGCCCAAAATCAGATGGCTTGAATCCTGGTGGGGTGGCAGGGCTTATCTAATTAACTTGGTCTGTCCCTTTGCACCATCATGATGCAGCACAAGCAAGGGAGGCTTCAATTCAGGAAGATGCTCTGCAGAACAGATCAGGTGATCTGGCTGCAGAGCAGTGAAGATTTCCTGTGCAGGCAAATCTTATTGCTAGGCCCCAAAGCAATTTCAGGCTCAGGCTGTACACCAGCCTAAGTAGTTTCATTTAGTCCAGTGGAGGCCCAGTGGACTCACCTCTACTGGCTTTTCATGGCAGAGGAGCTGTGGACAGTTTCCATTTTAAACTAATTTTATTTCCAGGTACCATTAGTAGCTGATAAAACCTCGGACCTGCAATCCTCCTGACTTCCCAAAGTCATTGCCAGGTGGTCAGGCCATGGGTTTCACGGGCTTGAGCTGAGTTTTTGCAGCAGTGAATAAAGAAATAGCCACTTGATTTGTATCCTCCATCCACCTGGACATGTAGGCAGGCTGTGGTTTAAGGACTGTCCTTACTCCTCCTTGCAGAGTTGAGCTGCCCGAGTATGTCCTGGACATGGGCACTGTCCTGAAGGGTTTCACTGAGAGACGCACTCTGGAGATCACCAACCCTGGGCAGATCCCAGTGTCCTTCTGGGTCGATGCATCTGTCCTGCAGGACACAGGTAAGCAGTGCTGGAGACACTTCCTGTGGGCATGGAGGAGGTGTCTCACCCAGATTAGCTGAAGCCACTGAACTTGGGGAGGTTTTTCAGCTTTTTCTTCTCCCTGCCCCTGCTGGGAGCTTCAGAGGCAGAATCCTCCTGTCCAGCCATGCCCAGGGACCTGGCCTGCCTACAAGTGCCCTGACACTCCAGTGTGGGGCCAGATGGGCTCATCACCCTGGTCACCTCTCAGCATCTTCTGCCCTTGGCTCCCACGAGCATCAAGTTTCTTTGGGCACTCTGTGGCCTTGTTTTGTGAACCAGTGGTGTCTGCTGTGTTTTGGAAGTGCTTTGTTTGGAGTTCACACTGTCACAGCACTTGTATTCAGCCTTTCTTGAGGAAACAGCCTGTGAGATCCTCTGGTGGATCAAAAGAGGCTTCCAGAAGAGGCCTTGAGGCAAGGCTGCACTTGCATCACACAGTGGCTCGCTGTGTCGAGGGGCGTTCAGGTGCACTCTGAGTTTTTGTCCAGGTCACAGCACAGCCTGGGGTTTTTCCCAGACCTCTCACCAGGACAGCTGTAAGGCCTTAACGTGCTTCTGACACATTGCTTGTGTTTCCTGTGTATCTCAGCTGCTTTGTTTTCATCTGTTCAAGGTTTCAGCGTGGACCTGGGCCAGATGAAGAGTCTGCCCCACATGCACACCCTGAGGTTTGATGTGTGCTTTGAAAGTGCCCAGCAACCACAGGGTGACGTGGATGTGCTGCTGCCCATACAGGTACCACAGCTCTTGGGGCAGGCAGCAGGCTGGGCACAGCAGCAGATGTCACCTGCACCCTCTGCTGAATTCTCTGTCCTTCTACAGGTAACAAAAGGCCCCACGTCTCACATCCGCCTCCGTGCCACTGTCTTGGAACTGTCGCTCGACCTCTCCCAGAACACACTGCAGTTCCCCAATATCCTCGTTGGGCAGTACCAGGTTGAGACAGTCCAGCTCTACAACGGGTTCCAAGTGCCCTGCAAATGGTTCATCACTGCCATCAAGCCTGTTACGAAGGTAAAGCACAGGCAGCACTGAACACACAACTTCTGGCTGGGTTTTCTTTGTGTCTCCTGCCCTTTCTGCTCCTGTGGCTGCCCGAGCACTTGGGTCTGTGGTGTGTTTGAAGAAGTTTCTGAGGGTGTAGATCAAGGCTGGTTTTCCTAGACCTGTTCCATTAGCTGCTGCTTTGCTTTTGTGCCATCTTCAGCCATTCCTCCTCCTCTGAGGACAGCAGTTCCCTCAGCCTGCCCTGTCTACAGGTTTTCCCTCCAGCTCTAGGCTTTGGGGCCACACTTGGTTTGGCTGTGGGTGCTGTCAGCGCTGTATCAGTGTCTCAGAGCACTACAGGAACTGAGGCTCTGTCCTCACAGGCTGAGGAGACCTCACCTCATTGGTTTCTGTGTCCAGAGCAATCAACTCAGATACATGACACCAGCCCAAGGTCAGAAGCAGGAGGCGCTGGAGGAAAGGCGCTGTCCCTTTGAAGTGACGCCCTCCAAAGGAACCCTTGATGCAGGAGCGTGGCAGAACTTGCAAATCCAGTTTGCACCCAAGGAGGAGGTGAGATTGGCAGCTGTCAGCCCAGGAGGCCTGTCAGGGCTATCTGGAAATGAGGGCCTGGTGCAGAGAGTGTGGGACGAGCTCTGCCTTCACAGGGGGCTTTCTGCAAGCGCCGTGCTCAGCGTGGCTCAGTTCAGCCCACAGAGCACTCCCGGGAGATGTGCTCTGAAATGCCCACAGGGAGCTTGCACAGAGAGCATCAGGGCTCTGTGGCTGCCTCTCGGCACAGGGGAGGGATGTGCCCAGCTCCCCTCAGCCTCCCCCTTGCCTGGCCATGTTTGCAGCTGCGACACTCGGTGCAGAGCAGCTGCACACTCGCAGAGGATAATCCTGGAATGGCCGCTCTAGGCCCATCCTGCTGCACAACTGACTGGCAAAACAGCCACCAGACACCTTCCTGAGCATGGCAGGACAGTCACCTGTCGTGGTGTGCTGCCAGCAGTCAGTCCCTGGGGCTCTGGCCTGCCTGCACATTCCCACACAGCTGGGGATTCAACTTAAAAGGATGCAGCATTCCCAAAAGTACTTTGCCTGGGGCCGCTGGGTCTTGGAAACTGACAGTGTGTAGCAGTATGGACACAAGTGCTTCTGTGCCCACAGACAATCCCAGGGACCTTTTAATTGCTCAAGAGATGTAAACATCTTGTGTCTGGCTTTGATCAGAGCCAAACACCAAGCAGAGATGGTGACCCTTATTTCTGGCCAGCCAGAGCTCATTTGCCTCTCTCCTGGAGCTGGCGTTTGCCTGATGCAGCAGTGCCAGGACTGGGTGTGGACACTGTAACCCCAAGGGCCCTTCTCTTGAGCACTGCACTCCTGCATGCCTGGGTGAAAACGCCTGGCAGTCCACTGTCCATCCATCTGGTACCCAATACCCAGTGACAGTGCACACCAGGACTCATCCCAGTTACTCACACCCAGACACAGGCGCTGTAGTCCCTCGCAGAAGTGAATATCTGGTTTCTGTTCACCTTGGAGGGACTGATAACACCCTGGCCTTGGGGCAAGCGCTGTATTTGGGGTCCTGGGGCTTCATGGATAAGTTTTCTGCACTTTTCTCTTTTCAGAGGTCTTACAAGTATGAACTGAAACTTAACATTCATGGGAGCAGCAATCACTTAAGTCTGCACCTCTCGGGGCAAGGTCTGGAGCCACGGTTGGAGTTCAGTCCCCCAGCACTAAAGATGGGATGGGGGCTGGTGGACAGCGATGGGGTGGAGGCCACAGTGGTGGTGAAGAACCCATGCAAATTCCCCATCGAGTTTTACTCCCTGGATTTTGATGAGCAGTACCTGGAGGAGGAGAAGGTGAGAAGGCAGGTCTGGTCCCCGTGTACATGCTGCCCAAGCTTCACAGCACTCCAATCTTCCCAGGCTTGTGTCAGGGAGATGGAGGCAATGCCCAGGGCAAAGCCAGCTCTGCTGATGTGCTGTGGGAGGATTTAAAGAGTTTGTGTTGTTGGGAGGAAGGGAGGAGACAGAAAATGGGTTTATTGCATCTGTGGGATGAAAGGTGAGAAAAGGAATCTTGCATATGGTTTCTCTTCCCTGCTGGCAGGCTGGGCATGACTTGGGCTGGGCATGTGCTCTGGCAGAAAACTCCACTGGTTCTCAGGGCTTTGCTGGCAGAGTGCAGTCCTGGCTAGTGTGGCTAGTGTGGCTGCAGGCAGTGAGCAGCTCATGGTCATTGTTTTCTTCAGATGAGTCACTTGGGAGGGGTTTCTCTCCCAGTCCTGCTTGTAGCTCTTGCCTCTGCTCTGGAGCCTGCTCACCCCACTGGGCATAACAAAATACTTGTACTTGATGGAAATCAAAAAGCCCATTGCCAAAAGCTCAGTGCCTTCAAAGAAGGAGTTGTGAGGATGAAGGTGACAGAAGTATAAACAGGATTTTCTCTCGTCTTTTAGATGCTGAGGCATCTGGGACTGCATCCCCAAGGGCCTCCCCTTCCCTCTGCTGCTGTCCTCTCCAGAGTTGACAGCCCAGAGGAGCAGCTGGGCTCTGCAGAGCATGTGAAGCCCTTCACCATTGTTACACCTGAAGACAATCTGGTGGGTACTGCAGTGGTGCTGGCACTGAAGGTGCCAGGGCAGGGACCAGGCTAGATGGGGGCATGAGGGACAGGTGGATGGAAAAGGATCATTGTGGAGAGGTAGTGAAGATGTGATGGGGCCCCACGTCTGCAGGTCTCCTTTCTGTCAGGGATGGGGCAAAAGAGACAGCTTTGCTGGAGACAGAGCAGTTCTGTAAGAGGGTAAAAATCACTTAAAACCACCAACTTCCTTTGAGGAGAGGATCCTGAGTTAGAAGGGGTGTCCTAGACAAAACAAACCCCAGTAAGGAAGACCAAGTTCCTGGGCAGGTGCACTTATTTATTCTCTCTTCCATTGGTGAACGAAGGCCCATTTTTCTTTCCAGGATGGGAATGTCTCAGGGCTCACCCCTCTCTCCCTTTTCTCTCTCCCTTTAGGCCAAGACCCCAGATGAGATGGGCAGTTCTGCTGAGGGCCAGCCAAAGAAGGGTAAAGCAGCCAGCAGAGACAAGTTTCCAAAGGGGAGCCAAATATCTACACAGAGAACAGAAAGTCCCTGGGAATCCTCCAGCACAAGGTCCAAATGTACACTGGAAAGTGCCTCAGTCCCCACAGAATTCCTCAGGTGAGCTGCACAGGAGGAGGTGATGCCTCTGCTTCTTGGTCCTCTTGCCAAACAAGGTCCATCGTCCCCAGCTGCACAGGGACCCTGTGCCAGGGCCTCCATGGGATGGCCAGTGCACCCTCCTTGTTTCATTTGCTCCTCAGCCATGTCTGAAGCCTCCTCTTTAATTGCCAGGCTGAAACGGTACCGCTGGATAGTGCCTGCCCTCGGTGAGGTGGAACTGAAGGTCCACTTCTCCACCAAAAAGCCAGGGGAGTTTGAGCAGACGCTGAGGTTTGAGCTGGTGGGGACAAAGCGGCAGTACGAGCTGCCCTGCAGTGGCACCGGCCTGTACCCCAGCATCAGCCAGAACCCACGGTAAGGCTGGCCCTTGGCAGCCTCCCACACTGCTGCCCCCGAGCTCACAGCCAGGGCTGCTCCTTGGGCATTCTGGCCTGGGCACATGGTGCTGCCTGACGTCACCCAGCATCTCTTTCTGTGCTGGGAGCTGGGAAGGCAGATGGTCCCTGAGCCACCAGGATGGGTTATGGCTTTCTGACTGCATTTCCTACCTGCAGCATCTCATAGCTCCTCCTTCCCTGCTTTCTCTGCCCAGGCTGGTGTTTCCACAGTGGAGGAGGACCATGAAGGAAGGTGAAATCATCTTCAAGGAATATGTTGAGAGCACCAAGCAATTCCACTTTGGACCGCTGCTGTGTGGGAAATCAAGAGAGTGGTATGTGCTCCCTGCTGGGTGTTGTACTTTCCTGGACACGCTTGGGGACATGGACACAATCCAGGGCAGTCCCTGGCAGAGTCCTGGCACACACCTGGGTTTGAAGGAGCACAGATGTGTGAACCTGAGCATACAAGAGGCAAATGAGCCTTGGGGGAGCCGCTCTGCCTGCCTGCTGGGTGCCTTGGCCAGAGCCCCAGGCTGCTGCCAGTCCAGAGGGGACTTGGGGCAACTTTTGTCTGCCTCCACATCTCAGCTTCACCCCTTAGGAAATGTATGGTGGTTTTTGAAGTGCTTTGAGCTCGGCAGTTAGCCTGAGTGAGCAATTATTCTGTAGGTGGTTTTGTAAAGCTATCATTGATCTGTAATTATTAATAAGATTTTATGGCTGACCTGCCAGTGGGTGTCAGGGGGTATGTACAGCAGGAACTACATTTGCCTGTAATGACATTGCATCATCACTGCTGGATAAAGTCTGCCTGAAAACGTTGTCATTGAAGCCATTGTGCATTTCTACTTTTACTGTCACTTTTTAAAAAATAGTATTTAACATTAAGTTCTTGTCTCCATGGGAGCTCTGGAGGGCTAAATCTATTTTGACAACACAGTTTCAAAAACCAGACAATCTTTAGCCAGGTTTATGGGATGGTCTGGGATTTCTGTTTGCCTCTTTAACCCTTTCACTCCAAAGTCATTTCCACACCTGAGAGAAGGGTCACTTGTTATCTTTTTGCATTCCTCTTGGGAAATGATGCTTTATATTTCTTTCTCAGATTTTGTGATAAGCCATGAAATCCAAAGCAGTTTCATGACTTTTTGGGAAGAGATCAGCTAAACTCTTTTTCCAAAAGCCTTTCTTTATACCCTGCAGGGAAGGCACCCCAAGAAAGAAGGGGAAAGAACCCATGGGCCTGGTGTACTGTTATTTTTCTAGGCACCTTTGAATTTACATTGTATTAAAAACACTTGAAGTGGCCTGAGCATCATCAGGCTTCTGGGGTGGAGGCCCCAAGTACAGGGGAAGGCATCAAAGTCAGGCAAGGATGAGCACATGCCCACGCCCCTGGCTGGGATCCACTTCCCTCACTTGTTTGTTAGAGCAGGGTCCTCCAGCACCGCTTCCTCGGCTGCACACGGTGCTTTCCTCGATGCGTGGCAAAGGCAACAGTCTCCTCTGCAGCCTTTTCCCCTTTTGTGGACAGGTACAAGGCCCAGAACTGTCCTGCCAACTCGGAGAATATAACCATCCTCAACAACTCCCCCATGGACGTAGAGGTCCAGTTCTTCTTTGAGGATGATGGAAAAGCAGAGACGTTCCTTCTGGACCCTCCCAGCATGACCCTGAAACCAAAGAAGAAGCAGGTAGGAGAGGGGCAGGTAGAGCAGGCACCGTAGAAGTGCCCAGGAGCTGCTGCTCCTGCTCACACAGAGTTCTTTCTATTTCTTTCCGTGGGGCCGGGTCCAGGAGCTGACCATTTGGGCATACCCCACTTCCCCTGGCTTCCTGGAAGACAAACTCATCTGCTGCATTGACAAGAACCCAGAGCCAGTGGTCTTCAGCGTGTGCTGCCATGGGGTGCACGTGAAGCTGGAGGTCAGCCCCCTGGAGCTGTCCTTTGACAAGCTGCTTCTGCACAGGTCAGTCATCCCACAAGCACTCCAAGACTTGTGACAAAGACAAAACATTTGACTCTGCTTTCCAGGGCTCGGATGGAGCTGCTCCAGGTTGCATTCAGTGGCGAGGCTGGTGTGACCAGCCAGCAGCTGATGCCAAGTGCCTCCTGTCTCTGCAGGACTGACAGCAGGACCTTGGTCCTGAAAAACAACACCCTACTGCCCATGGCCTGGCAGCTCAGTGGGCTGGATGACCTTGCTGAGGACTTCTCACTGTCACAAGATAACGGCACCATTGATCCCCGCTCAGAGTTTGAAGTGACAGTGAATTTCAAGGCCCAGCAGATTGGCACCATTGAGAAGACCCTTCGACTAGAGGTGAGAGGGACTGTGCCCTGCCTGGCACAGTGAGCAGCCACGTGCTCTTAGGGACAGAGTCAGGAAGAGCTGCCCCTGACAGACACAAGGGTGCTGTGACCCCAACTTGTGCCTCTACACAGCGTTTGCCAGAACGTGCAGTGCATCCACATCCCCCAGATAAGCAGACACTGCACCCTGAGCCTGTAGCACAAGCACCTTGGCCCTGTGAATGGTTGAAGGTTGTTGTTTGGTTGTACAGACTGCAGCATGATCTCTACATTTCTCCTGGAGCTTGTCCAAACCTCTGGCATCGTGCAACAAACTCTTCCCCTGGCATTTTGTTCCCCATGGTTTAGGGGCTGCATTTCAGAGAGGGTGCTAGGTGATTGCAAAGGGTTGTCAATGCCACCTGCTCTGAGACACCCTACACTTCCTGTGGTTGTTCTTACATCCCTGTGCCTCTCAAGGAAGCTTTAGCAGCAGCATTCCCTGCTGTAGGAATGCAGAGTTGGGCTGATGGGGTTTTTTACTGCAGCAGAATCCCACTGGGACAGCCCATGAGATGAACGGGTTAGGAAAGCTTGGGTGTCCACCAACACTTGTGAAGCTGGGGAGGCCATAGGGGAAGCAGCCAGCAGAGACAAGGACTTAGAGGCTGTCTAGCAAAAGAATAATCTGAACAGTGTTTGTTTCTTGCTTCCTCAGGTTTCAGATACAGAAAACATCCTGGGGATTGTTCAGGTTGAGAACATCAAACTGTCTGCAGAGGTGTATGATGTTCTCCTGAGCATGGTCCTGCCTGAAGGTCAGTGGATGTCTCCCAAACAAAGCAGTCCAGGTGCACTGCCTTACCTTGGGTGGTGGGTGACCAAAGCACTTGGGATGGGATGGGATGCAAGGATGGCATGGATACATAAAGCACATACCCTGCAAGCTGCATGGAATAAAGCACTGTCAGGGCACTGGCAGCCTTAAGTCTCTCCCCTCTGAACTTTGAAGTGTGCAGCTTCACGTGCAGGTTGGATTTGGGGGCTTTGAAACACCAGTGACGTGAACAGGCAGTTGGCAATTCCCACAGGCACAGCACAGCATGTAAAGTGATGGGATTTGTGCTTGGAAGCGAGGAAATGGAAGCCGAGCTCCTTAGCTACTAAGCCTGCAGATATTTTGAGTAAGAAGAGAAAGGGCAGACAAGTAGCTGGAAAACCCTTCCAAGAACAGCAACTTGCTGAAAAGGGTTTTGTGCTGGGACCTCCATGTAGCTTGGGACCTGGTGTATTCTGCAGCAGCTCACAAATACCATGTCTGATCTCGCTCTGTGCGTTGTCTGCAGATGAAACCTTGGATTTTGGAACCATCCATGTCCTGGATAATGTGAAGACCGTCCTGACTCTAAAGAACAAAGGGTTGTACAACATTGAGTACAGGTGAGTCCAGCTGCCTGGTGGTGAGCATTTCCCTGGGTTCCCAGGCCTGCAGTCTCCCTCTGTCAATGGTTAGAACCTGTTTCCATGCTGGCTACCTCACAATAAACACAAAACCTGGGCCCCCTCAGCTATTTCACCAGAGATTCCAGCCACAAACTAGCAGTTCTCCACAGTTCAGCAGGGAACCCAAAGGAGAGCCCCAAGAATTTCAGGCACTGAAATGCTGAGATTCATTGCCTTTCTTTGATGGTCACCTCCTTTCTCCTTCTGAGACTCTGTAAAAGAGTGAATGAAAAATTTCAGTGTCAAGGCTTCTTGCAATAACCTCATGACTGTCTGTGCTCTCTGTCAGCATCCAGGATTCCCTGAGCAGAGCTGCACTCTCCCTTTTCTTCTTTTTCTGGTCCTATGCAAAGTCCTGGCTGTGCTGGCAGCACCTCTACTTGTAACTGCAGAGATCTCCATTCCTTCCCTTTCTCCCCAGATTGATGCTGAAGGGTGCAGGTCCCAGGATGCGAGACTTGGCATCCCACTTCACTGTCAAGCCTCAGTCGGGCAAGCTGATCGCCTCCCAGCCTGGTGTGAATATTGAGATATTCTTCCACCCCACAAGGGAAATGCTCCTCAAGAACAGCCCCATCCTGTACTGCCAGGTGAGCTGCCTGGGCCAGGCTGTTACCACACGGTGTTTTGGGAGCATAAACAGGACAGGTGTCTAATGGAAGGAGGGCTTTAACTGGAGAATCCTCTCTCCTACGTACACAAACAAAGTCTTCAAAACCATTTGGGAGGCTTCCTAAGGGAGCTGAGAATCTGACTCTGGAGGAGGTGCTTTAACTGGGTGGGTGAACTGATGGAGGCCTGGGGTGGAGGCTGGGGACTGGAGTAGAGGCTGGCTGGCCTCTTTGCTTTGTTTACCACCCCTTCCTGTGGACACAGGTGATAGATGCCATCGCAGGGGAAGGAGGCCAGACTGTCGCCAACATCCCAGTGAGGGTGTCGGCCAGAGCTGCGTACAGCAAGTTCAGTATTGAGCCCGCCTCACCCATCAATTTCGGTGCCATGATGAAGGGCAGCAAGAAGACCCAGACTGTCGTGCTGGAGAACACAGGCACGATCAGCTTCAAATTCCACATCCAGCCAGCAACCGAGGATGCATCTTCACTGGAAAGCAAAAGGTACGAGAAGCCCTGCACCACCCTTCCTGCCTGAGGAGGCACCAGCCCACGGCTGAGATGTGGCAGGCAGCCAGACCTGGGCTATCGCCCATTTGCATCCCTGCCTTGGGGAGAGGGAGCAAAACACGCCTCAGTGTCCCCATGTGTAGTAGGAAGCTGGTGCTCGAGCTGCTCTGTCCAGCAATGGGTGCTGCAGGCTGCTCTCTGGGAACCATCTGGAGCAGGAAGGCTTTCCTCTGTGAGGAGGAAGGCCAGCTTTGGCCTCAGAGAAAGGCAGGGGAGCTCAGCATGACAGATACCTCTGCTTTCTCCTCTCAGTTCAAAGCAAGGGGAATCTGTTCCATCAGCTAGGAAGTGCTCAGCGGGAAGGAAATCAAGCTTGACACAGGTGGGTGACTCCTGCTCCCCAACAATGCTGCTGCTGCAGGGGATGTGAGAAGATGCTGCTGTGCCCAGGCTGGGGGCTCATCTCCATTGGGTGGGACGTGGTCTGCAGGATGGAGTCCAGGATCTGCTCAGTCCCATTGACAGTCCTGTACTCTGGCTCTGACCTGCAGTTGTGGGCTCAGCAGAGGGGAGCAGGTCCTGTGTGTGATAGCTGCTGGCCAGCATGTGTCTGTGAACACCACAGAAGCAAAAACATCCCCCCTGAACTCCCGGTCCACAGAGCTCAGACAACATTTTTTTTTCTTCCTTTTCTTCATCTCATTCCCCTACCTCTCTCCCATCATTTCTCACAGCTGTTTCTGCTCTCCTGTTACCTCTGGAGGCTGAGGATCACAGCTACCACCTTCATTCTTTACACTCAATCTCCTTTCTCTCTGCCACTTGAGACAGGCTTGCAGCTCCTCTTGGCTTGTTGGGCTCAACCTGGAGCTGCCTTTGGGCCATGGAGTCATCTTTCCCTGCCCTGGGACTGGCTGCTTGGGCCCAGCTGGAGGCCAAGGCAGGACATACTCTTTGCTGGGGTGCTCAAGGCACAGCTATTACCCTTCAGCCTCTCCTGGAACTTCTTCTGCAGGGTCAGCTCAATGTGGGCATGTTCACGGTGTCCCCTTGCTCCGGCTCCATCGCTCCGTGGGGCCAGCAGCAGATCACGGTGGAGTGCCTGGCAGGGCAGGAGGGGACTTGTGAGGAGCAGCTGTACATTGACATCGTGGGCAGAGACCCCAGGGACAATCCCCTCGGCATTCCCTTTACCCTGACTGCCGAGTCCTGCCTGCCAGGTACGTGCTCTCCACAGGTTCCCTTGGCCAGACCTGCTGCTGATCAGCACCTCAACTTGCTGCTTGGATAGGGAGGCATGCTAGCCCTGGTGTCCCCCCTTGAAATCCTCAGAGTTTCCAGCCCTCTTAAGTCCACTGGTGAATTCATCCCTCCCCAGCTGAGAGGGATGCATGGAAGGATAAAAGGAAAGCAATGCTCTTTAAGACTCAGGTTGACTGAGCTCCATCCTCATAGCCAGCTCCCCGACCCAAAGCTGGGTTTAGCAGTTACCTGGGCAGAAAGAGCTTACCAAGCCTTCTCAGAGGCCAGCAAGGCCCAGATGAATGGAGGCTTCTTCATGCTCATCCCTCTGGTCTGTCCACAGCATTTGCTGAGGATGCGATGTTAATCTTCGAAGAATACCCGATCTGCAGCAGCACTGACCTCAGCCACAAGCTGCTCTCTGTGCACGGTGTGGGCCTGTTTGTGAGAGATGAAAACAAGTTCATCTTCAACAAGATTCTGGTTGGGCAAGAGGCTGAAGCCCACTTCAACATCTACAACACAAGTGCTCTGCCGTGTGACGTGGTCCTCTCCATCAGCCCCCTGCCAGGACAGGTAAGAACAGGAGGCCAAGGAGATGGTTGCCCTCTAAGGGCCGTGTGAAAGCTGTTTTGTTCTCCAGATTGCTTCCTGTGGCCCACACTAGCTCAGTGTAGGTCAAACTTCAGGGCAGAGCAGCAGAGCCAGGGAACAGTTGTGTTGAATTCTCATGTCTTGGGCAAGGTTTTGGCTCACACCTCTGGGTCTTTGGTGGGAGAAGTGAATCCTTCTGAACCTCTCTTGGAAGCACACTCAGAGAGGGGCTGTTATCAACTGACATGCCAGGGCTCAAAGCAGAGCATCTCCTCAGGCTCCCTGGCTTTTCCTCTCTCTGAAGGCCAGTTGTAGGTTATTTGCAGGGTTTTCCATGCAGTGACCACCTCCCACATAGGGCAGGGCAGCTGCCAGCACTCAGAACACACAATGCTTTAGCACAAGGTCAGCATTCCCTGCTTGAACAACTCATCCTTAAAACAACAGCCCCTGAGTTCACAGCCCATAAACACACCTCTAGGAGGGCTGTGAAAATGGGAAGAGCTGTCACAATGCAAGATTTTTGCCTGGCTGGCTGCTATTCATGGAAAAGAGAAGCCAGGAGAAAACTGCTTCTTGTAGAAAAGTCTCCATAGCATGACAAGAAAAAACTCTTCTTCTTACAAGGACTGATCAAAGACTATTGTAGAGTTGATACTGCTTTACCATCCCAGGTTTTGTCTCCCAGTGGTCAGCTGGGAAAAGAAAAAGTTGGGTAGGGGGAGAAAAAGTGTTCTGGAGGTTTTATTCTGATGTTTCTTATTCCTGTAGTCCTGTTGATAAAATTTCTTTATTCCTTTTAAGTTTTAAACCTGTTTTACCCTTCTCCTAATCCATAGTTCACAACAAAAAATGCATAAGTGTCCTGGTGATTTTAGCCAGTGCTAAACCCCACCACATTATTTAGTGCATTGACTGAGAAACTCCAATTAGCAAATCTAAACCACTACAGACATGCTGTTTTCAGTAATGCTTTTATGAATGAAACTGTGTCGTGCTGGAAGGTGTTTTCTCCTAACACTGCTCTCTGGCTTCCCCCAAGGAAAAAGGCCCTATCACCGTTTTCAAGTTGCATCCAGTCCAGATGTCCATTCCCGGCTCATCCCACGCTGTTGCTACAGTGACCTTCACCCCTCCAGACGAGCAGAACTACGACTGCACTTTTAAGGCTTCCCTTGTCATCCCCAAATGGTAATTGACCCTGAGAAATATTGGGGGAGGCCTCTCTGACAGCTGCCTCTCCACTGGGAAGGCACAGACCTCTTGTTAGCTCTAATGCTCTCAGCAGCCTTAGGCAGAGTACTTGGCATGAGATGATCTGGGAGGCAGTCACTGTTGGATAGAGCAGAAAAATGAGGCAGATTTGTCATACAGGTTTAGCCTGTATGAGCAAATAGGAAGACAGGGAAATAGGTAGCCAACTGGAAGTTACTGAGATGTGCTACAGCTGAGCTGGGCATTTCCAAGGACAGAAGCTTAGATGGATCAGTTTCTGTGGCAGCAAGTCAGCAGTCACAATTTCCTCTTGGTTTCTGTGACATTAATGATCCTCTGTGATTCCCTGCATTCATGAAGCTATTTCATGTGAGTGATGGGAGCTGGTATGAAAGAGGAGCCCTGTTCCTCTGCACTGGGACCTGTGTACAGGGGCTTTGACCTGCCCTTCCTCAAGCCTTTAGTGGCTGAATTGGAGCCAGAGAAGTCTAATTGCTAATAAGCAATTGCTTTTCTATTGTTCTTGGAAATGATCTTGGTGGATGGTGACAATGATTTCTTTTTGCCTTCTTGCTTTTGTACTGCTTTCATGCTGTGCTTTTTTTGCTTGTTGCCTATGTCTCATCTCACTGCAGCCAGGGGATTTGCCATATCTCATCTGGTGCCTCATTATGTATCTGCTGTACTGCATGATTGAATTAAGTGAAATTACTTTTAACTGTTACTGTGGAAGGCTCTGGCTCTTTGGACAGGTTCCTCTTGTGAATGGCCCTGAGGGGATTGGGAAGAGGCTGGTGGGGGGCTGTGTTGTGGGCTACAGGAGCACCAGGCAGGGAAAACAGTGTGGACTGCCCCTGCTGCTTGGCTTGCCCAGTGAGAAATGGGTTAGTGCCAGCTGGAATTGTTTGTGTGCCTCTCCTGCAGCTCTGTGAAAATCAAGCCCCAAATCCTGAGCTTCACCATCAGTGGGAGGGGGCACGAGCCGCAGGTGACAGTCGTGTGCCCGAGAGCTCGCAGCAAGAGAGGAAATGCCGTGCTGCGCTTCCAGAGGCTCCAGCTGGGGGATTTAGAGATGCTCCCCCTGGTCGTCCGTAACAACGGCATCGTACCTGTCAAGGTGAGGACCTGCTCAAGGAATGGGCTGGTTTGGGAATAAGTGCTTGTGGCACAGGGGGAGGGTCCCAAAAACCATGGCAGACCTGGCAAGAGGTGTCACAAATTCTTTTTAAGCAAGGGACTGACATCTGTTCTCCAAGAAGGGAGTTCTTGAAAATTTTCCATCCAGTCTTTCTTCTTTAAGTTGAACACAAGGAAGGTGGTGGAGTATTTCCCCCCATCTTTCAGGTTTGTTCTCAAGGAATGTGTGATTTTCCAGTTCCATTAGGTTGTATTCCCCAGTTTACTATATTTTAAGCAAACTTAGTTGTGGTTTAATTATATTCTGCTTATTGCTTTCTGTCCTGTTTGGTTCCGTGTTGGTTCAATCCAAATGGCTCTAAAGAGCCCTTTTTCCCAGCTGGTTTGACTTAACTTTTGTGCTCAGTGCTGTTTGCAGTGGGAGAGGTGCTGGGTTCCTATGCAGGACCAGCAGCACTGTGGTGTCAGTCCCTGTGCCATCCTGTACTCACACCAGTATCATTGTGCTCTGTGTTCCCTTTTCTCAGTTTATGTTACACCTGGAGGATGAGCATGGAGCATTCTTCTTGAAAGCCAGGCGCTCCACACTGGAGAGATTCCACACTGAAGATGTGGGAGAGGACTCTGTTGAAAATGGTAAATTCGTTAACCATGAAGTGCGATGGTGCACAGAGGGAAAACGTGTGCCCTGCTCTTGGCTTCTCTGAGCTGCAGCCAGATGTTGGACACACTTTCTTTCCTTGGGCTCTCTGTCCCCCGAGCTTTTCATGGGGACCTTTTCCAGGGTTTCCTCCTAGCAAGGAGTAGGAAGTTCTTGTGTTCTTCTAGACGTGGTGGGCTGGGTTCTGGGGGACTCTCACTGCCTCAGTGCAGCCTCTGAGGTATTTGCAGCATGTGGCAAGGTCCCAGCCTGAACGGACACAGCCCTTGAGCACACAGGCAGCCAGCAGAAGCCCAAAGTGCTCTTTGGCTCAGCTTTCCATGTGGCTGGAGCTGTCTGGAAGCGATGGAATGAGGGCTGGGCATCAACCTGAGGTTAAGTGGTGATGTGTCTGGAGATGGCAGTCTTGTGAACACAGGAAGAGGGTCGGGAACCACTGCGGGTAGAACAACCTGTGCTCAGAAGGCAGCTGGTTTCAACCTTCTGTTCCTCATATATGGAAATATTTCCTCTGTACAACTGTATCACTTAATTCTGATTTCCATTGCTGTGCAGAGAGCAAGCCCCCAGGGAAGCCTCTCCTGCTTCTGCATCGTGGGCAATCGGCAGAGTTTGATGTCATTTTCAATCCCACCCTGGCTCAACGTGTGGAAGGGAAGATCCGCGTTTTAGTGGGGGACACCTACTCTGACAAGACCCTGATAGAGCTGGTGGGTGAAGGCCACAAGGATGAATTCAGCTTCGACTGTCTAGAGGAAGACCCACAGTTGAGGAATGATAAGAGCAGTTTGAACAAAGACATCATTGATGGTAAGAGAGGAGAGGCTGCCAAGGTGGAACAAGGAAGAAGAAAATATCTGATCATGTGTGTCCTCTCTCTAGGCAGGCCTGGGCTGTCACCCCTGGACATGGAGGCCTGTGGGTGTGGCAGCCATGCATGCAGAGCAGTGTGTGCTGTGCTGCATGGCGCTGGCTCAGGGGTGTGCCAGGGTGTTTCCCTGAAAGTGGTGGGATGGGGAACTGCCTGGGGAGCTCCCTGCCAGAGGGAGGAAGGCTTGGAGCAAGGAAGCATTGAACATACAGGAGTCTGTGCATGTGAGGGGGGTGGGGTGGAACTCCCTGCATGCTGAGATCCCTTGCTTTCCTCCTTAACAGCTGTCAGACTGAACCACATCCAGTTTGGGGACTGTCCTGTTGGGAAGCCCTGCCACAGGATCTTCACCATCACCAACCACACCGGCATGATGTTCATGCGCTTCGAGTGGGAGGCAGACGTCCCATTCCAGTTCTCCCCCAGGGTGAGTGGGGGCTGCTCTGCCTTTCCCCATTGCTCAAGCCCTGCCCTGGCGTTCCTGGGAGCTGGCAGGGAGACCTCACATGCCAGTGCTAGCCCATTCCAGTGCCACACAGGAGATGCACTCCCTGGCTTGGCTGGGCCAAGGCTGCCAGCCTTGCAGAAAAGGCTTCGCGTTATGGGAGGTGGTACCTTCTCTTCATACTTTTGTCTATCAAACTTCACAGAAATCCACACTGAGGTGCAGGTTCCTGGCACAGCTGCTCACCACATCAGTCCCCTTTGCTATATCAGTCCTGCCCTTGGCAGTGCTTCCAGTTTGGTCTTGATTCCCTGATTCTCCCTAGGTGGGACATCTCCACCCTGGCTGCACCAAGGCCATCACAGTGACCTTGAAATCAGATGTCCCAGCCACCTTCAGGAGGCACCTTGTGAAATGTAAGGTGACCAAGATCAAATTTGAGCTGCCACTATGGAATGTTCCGGACTGGGACGACGAAATGCGCACTGTCATGTGGAAGGACATCACCGGGAACCAGGAGCCAGCAGCCCAATGGCCTGAAAAAGAGAAGGTAAGAAGCAAAATGGCAAACAAAGCCACCACAGCTTTTCCAAAAAGAACCACCATAACACCATCACTGCTGGCTGAGCAGCTCCTGCTTCCTCTGGACACTGGACAGCCCTGAGGTTCACCAGCAGGGCATTCTAGGGGAGAGGTGGATGCACATGACCCTCACACAAGAGGGAAAGCCTTTAGACAAGAGACCATTAGCCACACACTATCAGTCTGGGCCACAAGCACAAGTGCTGCAGCCCATGTTGAATGGGAGACAATGTTTTTGATTATCTCATTTTATGGTGTTTGAAATCTCTCCATATGATTTGGTGCCTTTTCACCAACAAGGAGTTAAGTCTGCTGCACTCTGTCTCTTCTTTAGAAGTGGAGACAAATACACTTCTATTGCACCTGCTGGTGAATGCCAAGGTTTGTCTCCATGGATACCAGAGATTTTGGTTGTGGTCTCTGTATTGGGAGGGTTATCTCATCATGGAGTAGCCCAGGCACTGTGTGACCGTATGGAGGAGTCCGGAGAAGGATCATCTCTGGAGACTCTTGCTTTTATTGTCATTATTGCCAAACACACTCAGCTTGGGTGAAGGCTCTTTCCAAGTTTCTGGACCATTTTAAGGCCTCTAAACCATCCTCTTTTCTATCAGAACATCTGCAGTTGGACACTTTCCTAGTGAGATCTTTCACATCCCAAAATGCCCATCCCCAGCTGCCAGCAGTGTGGCTGTTGCTCCACAGGTGACATCTGGAGAGCACTTTCTCCTAAGACAAGAAGAAAAAAGTGCTTCCTAGAAGTCTGCAGTCATGGGGTTCTCCACCCACAGAGCTCCAGCAGGGGAACTTAACCCTAATTTTGAGACCTGCTGGATTTCTAGGGGACCAGGGAAAAAGTCAGTCCCTCTCCAAGGTTGAAGTACAGGGATTGGAACGCCGCTGTAGTCTCCATGGGTACATTAACAGCTGTGCTAGGACTGCTTTGATCAGTGGGCAGAAACAACTACTGCAGCACAACAGTCCCAATTCTGTCATCTTTCCAGGGAAGTAAAAGTGAATGGTCCTTTCTAGTCCCTCTATGAGGCTGATGTTGGAGGCCCAAAGATTCCCTTCTCAGCCTGACTTTCTGGGCTCTGCTCAGCGATTCTTTTCTCCTCTTTTGCAGACAGTGGAGACAGTCCCGGAACCGGCTCACACTGTGCTGAAGAAGAGCGGCCAGGAGGCCGAGCTGTGCCTCAGTGCCTTGGTTGCCTACGCCCAGTTCAAACTGGACACAGTCGTGGTTCAGCTCAAGGACACCTTGCCCTTCCAGACAAGGACAGCCACGTGAGTGCTGAGGCCAGGCAGGGCCCTGCCAGCGGGAGCTGCCTTTGTGGAACTTTGTGCTGGCCGTGGCTGGGGAGACAAAACTCACAACTCGAGCTCCAGGTGCTCAGGAGACAAAACAGCCTCATTTATTATTCAGAGCTCACTGAAATACCCAATGCAAATCTCCTGAGCTAGACAGCCATTGGCTGAGATCTCTCTCCTGCCCAACTTCCTGGCCAGTGCTGTGCTCACTTCTCAGCTTGGATGGGGCTGGCCAAGGGTCCCCTGTAACTTACCTGGGAACACGTTCAGGCATGAACTAGGCCAGCTGAATTGGATTTGTGTTATGGCCACATTCACTGTGTCCAGTCCAGACCAGCTGTACTGTGACAATGCTGTGACACCTTTGCCCAGGGCTGACCCAGTGCCTGCTTCCCAGAACTCCACCCCAGCCAAAACCAGCACAGGCTTGTTCACATGCATGCCAAGCCAAGCAGGAGAGGGTGGTCAGGAGAGGCTCAATGCTGCCATTTTCTGCTGAGAACAGCCACGGGTTTGCTTTCACTGCGTGTCACCTGTCCTCATCTGCTCAAGAATAAGTTTGCAGTCAAACAAGACCTAAAGAAAGTCCAAAGTAAGCCCCTTAGCTTCAATGTCCTGGGCACCATGTTGGCCCTTTCCTCTTCAACTTCCAGACTTCGAAATACTTTTCTGGGCCACCCAGGAAGGACAGCAGTCTGAGCATGGCAGGGTTGCCTGGGGAAGAAGATGCTCCTCAGCAGAAAGTGGTAGCAGGAGTCCCTCAGACAATGTTACTGTACTATTTGCTTTCTATTTATTGGACTTTTTTTTTTAATTCCTCCTTCTTGCTTTTCAGTTTCAGGATGCACAACACAGGGAAGGTGGCCCTGGAATACTTCTGGGAGGAAGCTGCTCCTGCAGATAGTGAAGCAGTGAGGATGCCATATTCAACCTCTCTGATGGGTAAGGGCATTTCACTTGGTAGCTGAGGGCCTGGGGAGAAGACCCTGCCCCTTCACCCCAAAACTTGAATTGCTTTTTCCTCCTTGTCCACACGTTCACTTTCATCAGCATCTTCCCAGCTGCAGCTGGAGAGTTTTCTCCTTGCCCCCTCTGCCTTTCAGCCCCTTTTGTTCTTGCTCTGCCACTTCAGCTCTGCAAAGGAGCTGAGCCAGGCTCTGGGGAGAGCCACGTGCTGGGTCAGGACTGGGAGGGGGGACATCAGGTCATTGCTTTGAGAAGTCTGAGACTGGGGAGAGCAATGGTGTAACGAGTGAGCTGCCCTGCAGCCACTGTCTGTGTGCAGTTCCCCACTCCAGGGCAGCTGCAAAGTCACTGTCTAAAACCAGCTCCTGCTTTGGCACAGGAGTGTGTGCTGCAGCAGAGACCCTGCTCCCAGAAGCTCTGTTCCCTGCTGGGAACTTGGCCAGAGATGCTCCGAGTGCATCCCAGCTCTCTTCCACCTATGTGCTGCTGCAGGAGGCAGCGTTGCTGGCAACACAGATTTTGTCTTTGAATGGTGTCCTCTTCCTCTCTGCAGGTGGGCTCATCTCTGCTCCTGTTGTAAGGCAGCGCAGAAAGCTGGTGCTTCTTTTCCGGGGGGAGCAGGACCATCCTTTTGAGACGCATCCTTCTGAGCTGCGGCGCCTACAGTGGCTTGCCGAGGAGCAGCAAGATTCCGAGCAGGAACAGCTGCAGGATTCCGAGCAGGAACAGCAAGATTCTGACCAGGAGCAGCTTTCTGAGGAAGAGCAGCTGGATGCCAAGCAGAAGAAGAGTTCCAAGAAGTGGTGCCGCTCCAAGGAATGGAATCTCTCCCCGCAGCGTGCCACTTCCTCCCTGGAAGTCCTCCCAGATGTCACCCATGACCAGTCACTGTTCTCCATCAACCCCAACTTCGGCACCATCGCTCCTGGCCAGAAGAAGACCTTTCATGTGCTCTTCTCCCCAAAGGATGTGGGGAACTTTGAGACCACCATGCTGTGCAGGTGGGAAACATGGACACACTTGCCAACTCACACTTCTGATGGCTATCACTGAATCACAGGGTGGGACAGGGTGGAAGGGACCACAGGAGGTCATCTGGTCCCACTTCCCTACTCAAGCGGGGTCATCCCAGAGCACATGGCACAGAGCAGTGTCCAGAGGGCTCTGCAATAATTCCAGTGAGGGACACTCCACACCCTCTCTGGGCAGCCTGTCACCCGCAAAGGGAAGAAGTTCTTCCTCAGGTTCAGGTGCAATTTCCTGTTCAGGTTCTGCCCGTTGCCTCTTGTGCTATTGCTGGGCATCACCAAGCACAGCCTGGTTCATCCCCTAACACCCTCCCTTCAGTCCCTCTGACCGGGATGGGGAGGTGGGCCTGGAGACAAGCAGTCCCAGAGAGGCAGCAGCTCCCACAGGAGCGCAGAGAGATCATCTGGCCTTGGTAGGGAGACACTGGCAAAAGACACTGTATGAAACATTAAGCTCCTGGAGGGTTGCAAGATCTTGAATGAGAGACCCAGGGACCAGCCAGTCCCTAGCTCTGCTTCTGGCACAGAGCTGCTCACTGCTTGCACAGAGGGAGGATGCAATGCTGTGTGCTCTGCAAGGAGGCAGAAAAGCGTCTGGCTGGAAATGTTTCTCTGGCTAATACCAGTCCCTTTCTCCCCAGCATTCCTAACCTGGAGCAGACTCACAGGACGGTGCAGGTGGTTCTGAAAGGCAGAGCCCGGCAGTGGAAGCGTTTTGAAAAACCGAAATGCTCTGCCTTACAGCAGACAGAGGAAGGCCAGGGACACAAGAAGCAGCTGCACTGGCAACCAACACCACAGTGACAGCATTTGTGTCAGCTGGAGCATCCAGCAGGAGCCAGCAACATCTTGTTTCCTACTGCTGATGGTGTCCCACCCTTTACATGCGACCTCTGCAGCTGCCCTTCCCAGCTCCAGCCATCATCATCTTTTAATTAACTTTGTTAATTAAATAATTGTTTGTTAATTTGTTAAATAACTTAAGTTTCAGTTAACTGTAAATAAACACTTGCTAATAAGTTGTTAACTGTTAGCCATGGTGCCAGAGATCTTTCCTTAAACCCCACTACCCCAGTTCAAACCCCCAAGTTAGTACATTCTGAGGTTCCCCCCAGTTGTCTCCAGTTACTCCGTTCACCCTCTCCTCCCTGGTGTACCCAGAATGGCTCCTGGAGAGCACAAGATGGTGGGGACCGCATGGCCAGGCCCCTCCCTTGTACTTCTCCTCCCCAAAATCCTTTCCTTCTTCCTACTTCCAACCCCTTCTTCCCTGATGCTCCTCCCCCTGTTATCTCTCCTCCTCCAGTTGTCCCTCCCCTTCCTGTCCCCGCGGACCCCTCCTTCTCCACTTGGGCTCCTCCTCCTGAAAAGGTCCCCACCCCTTCCTTTCACAATGGCCCCTCCTCTGAGCCCTCCTCTTTCCCCTGCAGCACCGCCAACCCTCTTCTGACTTTCAGATCCCACACCCCTCCTTCTGGTTCCCACACCCTGTGAGCCACAAGTGCCGAGCCCAGGAACTGGAACCCAGAACAGGAGACCCTTCCTCTTGCCACTCCAATTATGTTCAATTATGTGGGAGTGTGCTTCTGGAATGAGAGCCATTCTCATTTCAAAACAAAAGAGAACTCTGCAAAGCCCAGAAAGAGTTTGGAAAGGGAAGCAAATATTTTAAGGGCCTTTTAAAGGCCACCCTCTCCTCCAATCTCTCGGTCCCGTATGACCTCCATGATTTATTTTCGTGCCTCCTTACCCCATCAGAATATCTTGCATGGGAGGGGGCATGGAAGAGGTCATTACAGGCCGAATGTTCTGAGCTATTGCAAAGTTCCGACAGCGCCCTTGATGCCATTGGGAATAAAATAACAACCGAGCACTTGAGCGGCGATGGGGAATGGGCACAGGCGAAGGACCAGGCCCGGGTTTTGCCAAGGCCGGTCCTTGAAAAGATCAAAACAGCTGCAGAGAAAGCGTTCCTCACGTTACCATCCAGAGAACCCCAAGCGAGTTCCACAATCATTCTGCACCAGCATTTTTGAGAAGAGTTGGCCGTCACACTGGGAATTGAAACCATGGCAGGCACCATACAGGGCATGGGGGGAGCTTGTTCTTGTTATCTTTTCTATTTTTAAGAGATGTTGTTAAGAGATACGGAAATTCTGTGCACTGACAGAGCCCTTGTAAGAACTGTAAATTAGTACAACGCCTTCGGGCTTAAATTCAAGCCAGAAGCACCCCTGCTCCCAGAGCAGCAACCCTTCTGTCACTGCTCTCGGACTGCAGCTTCACAAACAGGTGAAACAAACAGACCTCAGCTTAGAAGACCTAAAAGCTAACTTTGTTTTCCTTGAGCAGATTCAGGAGCTACCTGTATTATATATATAAATACTTCACAAGAAAAGAGCAAGAGTGTCAAAAAGGCAAAAGAGCTTGGTAATTTGTAGAAAGTAACTTTGATCAAAAATACAGTGGGTTAATAGAGCAGTCTGAAGATGACATTCACGATTTTCCTGGTGATATTGTGCAGTGTACTGTAACAGTGGGTAACAATTAGACATAGCCAGTAGGATAACTGGATATTCAATCACTGAATTCTCATTCTTCTGAACACTTCAACTGTGCTGTAAACTTCAGAGACATTTTTTCAGCAGCTTTCAACAAGTTACTCTGGATTCATCATTCCTGAGACCTAATTGAGTCAAAATGCCAAGTGGGATTATTCTTTCTCAAAGCCTGGAGCCACACAGAGTGAACAAGTACATAAATCATCATGTGCATCCCCATACACCTAACAGTCCAGTCACTAACCAGAGTTTACAAAGGAAAACTCAACATGCACAGTCATTTTTTCACTTTTGCTACAAATTATGTAAAAGAATAAGCTACAAATAGTATCTGAAACCTGTTTAAACTCAGGGATAGTGATGCGGTGCCACAGTCCCAGGCCAGCTCACCACCACCAAGGCACCCTGACAAGTGTGGGGAACAGCTCCTGAATTTCACAGCAGGAGCTGAACCTTCGAGCCGCTGCCCTACAGCACGTTAGAGCTGTCAGCACAAGGAAGAGGGAAAGGACGAGGAGAAGGCTCTCTGAACGGCACCCAGGAACGAGCACATGCTCTGAACGGGTCACGGACAAAGCCACAAACACTCTGTGCTGGGGATTAAATAGAAAGAGTGGCTACAACCTGTCAGCCAATGAGGAGCCAACAGGGCAGGAGCATCAGGCGGGATTAAAGCACAGGGACCAATATGGATAAGGGGGAGGAGAGAACAGGTCACACGGGCCAATGGGGCCTCGAGGATTGGGGGATTGACAGGGGGGTGGGGCAATCAGGGATTGGCCCAACTGGGCATTGACAGGGAAGGGTCTGGAAGGAAGGGGCAGTGACAGGCAGGGAAGGTTTGGGGTAAGGGGCTTGGGTCACAATGATAGGCAGCGTAGGGGAGGATACAACTTAGGGGCAATCCAACTTTGGGGGAACACAGGAATATAGGAACAAACCATTAGCTGTACAACCAGAAATTAAGAAACTATTAAAATGAACACATGCCGCAACACGATGGCATTGCAATACTGTCGCTGCCCGCTTGGCCCTTCACGCCCCGGCTAGCTCGTGCCAAGCGGGCAGCGGCAGGAGTGGGGAACCAGGCGAGCACTGTGTGGCTCGACCTGGAACCTCTAGAGCTCCTTTGGGCTTGGGCTCTATAGTGTGCAGGGCGACACGAGGTGCAGTAAAGGGAGAGAGAGTGCTCGGAGTCCTCCAATTTCCCAGGAACAAGTTTATTCCAGCAGCTGCAGGGAGAAGGCGATGAGGGACAGGGCTGGGATCTCGAGGAGAAAGTCCGAGCCGAGACCCTGGGCACCTCTGTGCGCCAGGTTTTAAAGCCCGTGGGCGGCTCATACAACAACCAATGATATGGCAGCAGGGGAGGTGTTGTAGGAAGGGGTTACAATACACAAATCCAATGGTAGGGACTTGGGGGAGGGAGGATAGCTATACAACCAATAGGGCATCGAGTAAGGGATGATGAGCAGGGAAGGAACCAGAACAAAAGGTGTGGTGTACATAGATTGATAGGGCTTGGGGGTAGGACCAAAGTGATGGATGGGGAACAATCTGGAAAGAGGGGAGAGGTTTACAATGACAGGCAACTGGGAACAAACTATATATGGGATAGTGGGGGAGTAACTGGGTCAAACCAACTCTAAGCTCAACGAAGGTGAACAAACATACTTAATGAAGATAAACTAACAGGCGGCAACATCTCCCCCTTTCTTTTTTAGAAAGAGGAGGTTGCATCGGCAGGAGGTGCAGAGGGTTCAACAAACCAGTCTTGGGGTACGGGAGAAGGAGGAGGTGAAGAGGGAGGAGAAGGAGCGCTAACAAAATTGACTTGAGGGGAGGGGGATACAAGATGTAAAACCGATTGAACTAAACATCTCTTTAAAACTGCAAACGCTATTAAAACGATGAAAACGATGAAAACAATCCATAAAACAGTCTTTAAAATGGACGAGAGCCATCCGGAGACCCCCCATCCCGAAAAAAGACTGGTGACCCAGTCATTAGTCTCTGGGCCACCAGCATCATCAGGAGCGCAGTGGTTGGCGCAACGATCGGGGTGGTCATCTTTCCGATGGCTCTTTCTGAAAACAAAACATACGAAAAGCATAGCTTTAACTGAAAAAGGTAGGTTGACGTAACAAAAAGGGGCTTGGGTTGTTTCCTCCTCCTCCTCGGGATGGGGGATGGCTCATCCGGACGCGACGTCATTGACATCCTCGACCCTATCTGGTGGCCTGCTTGGATGTCTGGGGACGTAAGGTTTCACCCATCTTTGTGGGATCCACCTTAGTCCCTGGGGCGAGGATATGCAAGCGTACCCCCGCCCCCAGGTCACCAGATCAAAAGGACCCAAGATCTTCTGGGTCTCAGGGTCCCGGACCAGCACTGGAGGGCGCTGCTGCAACTGGTAGTTCTTGTTGGTCTTGAAATACCGGGCCACTGGAGGGCTAGGGTCCTGTTCGGAACAATTGAGAAAGTTTAGCGTGTAAAGGGCTTTGCACAACCGCTCTTGTGGCGTGCAGCCCTTCACAGTCTCCCTTTGATGAGAAAGGACACGCTTGAGCGACTGATGGGCTCGCTCAACGATCGCTTGGCCGGTGGGGGAGTGTGGGATGCCTCTCTTATGTTCCACTCCCCACTCCTGCAGGAATTCCTCCAGTTTCCTGGAGGTGTATGCTGGGCCATTGTCTGTTTTTATTTCTTTGGGGACCCCCAGTACAGAGAAAGCCTGCATTAGATGCTTACAGACATGCTCGGCTTTCTCTCCTGTGTGGGCAGAAGCAAAGACAGCACCTGAGAAGGTATCGATGGAAAGGTGTACGAACCGAAACCTGCCAAACTCAGGGACGTGTGTTACGTCCATCTGCCACACTTCGCAGCTTCCCAGACCTCGAGGGTTGACCCCCGATCCCAAGGAGGGCATTGCGGTGGATTGGCAATGTGGGCATGTGGCCACAATGGCTCTGGCTTGATCTCGCCGCAGGTGGAATTGGCGGACCAGACCAGGCACATTTTGATGGAACATCTGATGGCTCAGCTTAGCTTGTTGGAACAGATCTGGGAGCTGAGCCATGGAAACAGGGGCAGCGAGGGAATCAGCTACCTGGTTTCCCTCGGCTACCGGGCCAGGGAGATCCGTATGTGACCCTACATGCATTACAAAAAATGGTTGCTTTCTGTGGGAAACAGCATATATTAGCTTAGAAAGCAACTCAAACAATTTCGGGTTTGAGACCTCCTTCAGAGCAGCGTGCTCTGCTCTGGCAACTACCCCTGCAACATAGGCCGAATCAGTGATTAAATTGAAAGGTTCAGGAAACCTCTCAAAGGCTCTGACGACTGCATCCAACTCAGCAACTTGTGGAGACCCTTCCACATATTGAATATCTGCTTCCCACTGCTGAGTTTCGGGATCTCGCCAAGTCACTACAGACTTGTGAGATGCCCCGGATGCGTCTGTGAACACAGTCAAAGCTTTGAGGGGCTTTCTGCTCTGCATTTCTTTTGGAATCGGTTCAAATTTAGAATTGAAAAATTTGTGGGCAGGGGCATGGACCAAAACTTGGCCTTCAAAACTATCTAAAGCAATCTGGAGTGTCTCATTCTCCCGAAGTAGTTGATTAAACATTTCTTTTGTCAGCCTATCTGGAGACGCTTTGTCCCGAGACAAGCTGACTGGTACTCGAACGCATGCAAAATCACATCCAGCCATCTCCCGAAGCCGAGCTCGAGCTCTCCCGATGAGCTGAGCCATCAGCTCCTGTGGCCGGATGATACTTTTGGACCTTTGATGGCTCAAGAAAACCCACTCTATGATTAAGAGGGGATCCTTAGAGCCCTGGTCCCACTGAAAAATCAGCCCACTGAGGTGTGGCATTCTCCCGAGTATGATGAATTCAAAAGGCAGGGTCGGCTCGTACCGATGTGCTTGCCTTTCGACAAGCGCATCCTCCACTTTCTCTAGGGCTTTCCTCGCCTCTGGGGTCAGAGTCCTGGGAGAACTCAGCTCTTTCTCCCCCTTCAAAAGTGTGAAGAGGGGGGCTAGGTCTTCCGTGGAAAGGCCCAGCCAAGGCCTGACCCAGTTTAAGGTCCCACACAGCGAGTGAAGGTCCGCTAAGGTTTTCGGATTGCTGTTTATTGCCAATTTTTGAGGCACAACAGTCCTCTCAGCAATCCGCAGACCCAGATACTTCCAGGGTGGCATCTGTTGAACTTTATCCTCCTGGAGTTGAAAACCTGCGGATGTTAAAACTTTAACCACTCGGTCAAGAGAGCGTGTGAGTAAATCGTCATGGGGGGCGCACACTAGGACATCATCCATGTAGTGATGGATGATGACCTCCCCCATTTCGGCACGTACAGGAGACAGCAATGAGGAGACATACCACTGGCAGATAGTCGGCGAGTTTTTCATGCCCTGGGGCAATACCCGCCAGTGGAACCTCCTCACTGGGGCTTCTCGGTTAAGGGTAGGCACCGAGAAGGCAAACCGTGGGGCATCTTCAGGGTGTAGAGGAATTTGGAAGAAGCAATCTTTGATGTCAACTACTGCCAATTGCCAATTTCGAGGGAGCATGGTTGGGGAAGGCATCCCTGGTTGAAGAGGTCCCATGTCTACAGTGATCTTGTTGATTTCACGAAGATCGTGAAGGAGCCGCCACTTGTCTTTCCCCGGCTTACGGATTACAAATACCGGGGAGTTCCAAGGGCTGGTGGTCTCGACTATATTACCCTTCGCTAACTGCTCCTCCACGAGTTCGTTGAGCGCCTTCAATTTATCTTTCCTGAGCGGCCACTGATCAATCCAGACCGCTTCGTTAGTGGTCCAATCTAACTTCTGGAAAGGGCGCTCCACAGTGGCCGCTTCTAAAAATCCCGAGGGGTTTTCGGGATTTCAATCTTCACCCCCCACTGAGACATGAGATCCCTCCCCCACAAGGGAACCTGATAATCCGCAACGAATGGGCGTAAGTTTGCCAATTGCCCATCCGGCCCCGCAATTTGTACCACACTCTTTGAAATGCGAGCCAATTGGGTACCCCCTATACCCTGTATCTTCCCTGCCACGGGTTGCAACTCCCAATGTGACGGCCATCTCCTTTCGGGGATGATCGTCACATCCGCTCCTGTGTCAAGCAGACCTTTCATCTGTAAGGATTCTGCACCCTGCTTGACGCTGCAGTCTATGATGGGTTTATCCTCACCCACTACTTCTGCCCAGTAGACGCCTGGTGCGTGGTCGTCTACTGGGATACCCTCGGGAATGGGGATAAACTGGGCGATGATCTGGCCTTTAGGGAGGAAGTATGGTGGGTGAGTGCAGCGCGCCAGGAGAATGAGGTTCTCCGGACCACCTGGGAAGGTGATCGGAGAAATCTCAATCTCCGGGGGTGTGTGCTTGGTGTCCCCGATGGCAATATACTTACAGTCGTGTCCATTCCCTGGCTGGTTCTCCTCCAGTGGGTCCACAGCTACCACCGTCCAGTGCTGGGACCGGAAGAGGATGTCTTTGACGGTGATAAGGTGTCGCGTCCGGTAAATTTGCCACGTCCGATGATTCTTTCCCCCCACCTCCGCGATACCTGCCCCATTTTTTGCATCGCGCGGGGCAGGTTCGCGCCGCGCTCTCAGTTTTTTTGTTTTTTATTAGCTGTTCCCTCCAGTACCCTCTCCCCAGATCCATTTCCCACGAGCCCCTGGCGTGGGTGGGCGGTGGGACAGTCCCTCGCCATGTGACCCAGTTGTCCACATCGGTAACACTGAGTAGTTCTTGCTGGTGGAAGGATGAACTGGCCCGACGGGTGTTGGGTCACTGCCGCTGTTGGTGTTCTCCTGGCCGCCTGTGGTGGTGGTGGTACCCTGGACGCCCCCACTAACGGAACTTTCTTCTCACATGCATCAATGAGGACGTCCAAGGTTGGCGGTGGATACATGGGCAAACTAAATATAACCTGTTTGCAGATGTCATTACAGTTCGCCTTAGCCATTTCTAAGACAAGCTGCTCTTGTAGCTCAGGTTTATCAACTTGTCTTTCTATTTGCTCCTGTAAACGGTTAATAAACACGGTAAATGGCTCATCGGGGAACTGTTTAATATTTGAGAAGTTGGCCAGGGGTTCCCCCCCTGGCAGGATGTTAAATACCTTCTCTGCGGCCTCCGTGATCTTAGCTAAGACAGGCCGTGGTAAAACCCTTGCCTGTTCTTCCGGCTTCCCCCAATTCCCTTCACCGCACAAGTGATCTATCGAGAGGGGGTTTTCATCCGCGTCAACCGCGGACTCCTCGCTGCGCAACAGCTCAGGAAGGATGGCCTCTAACGACTTCTTCCACCTCAGTTTCCACAGCCTATAATCAGCTGGGGAAAGGAGGCAGGCAAACAACTCTTTTAAGTCGTGGGGGACCATCTCGTTCGCGGAGAAGGTGGCTTTTAATAAACCCTTAAAGTATTCACTTCTGCTGCCGAACTCTTTCTGGGCTTTGCACAGCTCCCTCTTTGTCTGGAAGGAGAAGGGTTCCCATTCTCGGTACCTCCCTCCCCTTCCTCTAAAACTGACCGGTGCGGCAAAGGGAATCACTACCTGTTCTGGGTTCTGGTCCTCAGGCCTGTCACTTCCTGTCCCCGAAGCGTGGGAACCGGATGGGACAGTGTGGGAGCTGGGAGGAGGGACGTGGGAACCAGGAAGAGGGGCGTGGGAACCGGGAGGAGGGGCGTGGGAACCAGAAGCCGGAAGAGGCGGGGCTGGAGGACCGACTGAGGAGGAGGGCTGAAGGGAGGAGCAGCGGCCGGAAGGGGTGGGGTTTTGGGAGGTCACACTTTGGAGACACGCCCCTGAGGAGGAGGAACCACCCAAGGGGAGGTGGGAGGAGTCAGGGTAGGATGGAAGGGAGGGGCTAGGGAGGAAAGGGTTGGTCATTGAGGGAAGAAAGGGGTTCTTGGAAGAAGGAGCACAAGGGGGGGGTCCGACCATGCGGTCCCCACCATCTTGTGCCCTTTGGAGGCCATTTTGAGGGTTAGGAGAGGGGTCAGGGGATATAGGGGAGCATTGAAAACTGGGGGAAACTGAGGCACGGGGGTTAGAAGAGGAATCAGGGAACATGGAGGAGCCTTGGAGACTGGGGGAAACTGAGACATGGGGGTCTGAGGGTAAAAACTGGGGACTTGTAACCTGGGAAACGTTTAACTGAGGGTTGCTAACTGGGGAAACTGAGGAATGGGAAGACACTCTGGCAGCTTGGCCAGGGCTGCCAGGGCAAGGGTTCTGGGAGAGACGTGGGGAGCCAGGGATCCTGTTACCCTTGGGGGATCCCTGAACAGGACAACTTGCCCTGCAGGTCGCTCTGCAGGTCTCCCTCAACTCGGGATCAGGGGGAGAGGAACATGGGGATAGGGAAACTGGGGAAACTGGGGAGTTTTGTGGCGGCTGCTTCTGCATTTTCTTTTCCTCTATTACAGCAGACCGAATTAAAAAAAATAATGTTACAAATTTTTCAACCGAATTATCACCTCCATTAACTATCTCCGTTAATTTTGATCCAACTGCATTCCAGAATTCTACAGAATTTGCTTTGTCTGGGGTCACATTTGGGAAATGCAGGAACAGCCATCTCACAAACCTCTTTACCCTCCCACGAGAAAACTTCTTATTCCCCCCCTCAAGGGTACCCACAACTTGGTAAAAGACTCTCTTTTGCTGTGCCGAAAGACGTGCTCCCATCTTGTCAGCCCTGGCACAGCAATCCCACCGCCCCCTGCAACCAAACGACAAATCAACGAAATAAAAACACGGGTCCGGACCGGGCTACACACACACACTCCCCCCCGAGGGAGTTTTCACACACTGGGCGCCCCCTCGTCCCACACACAGGGACCACTCACCCAAGTCCGGACGACTGTTGCAGGCGACGTCCACACCTCCCGAGGCGACCGTCTGCACGTCTGACGGCTGCCGCCTCGACCTCTGGGAGCGCAACTCGGCAAAAACGAGTCTACTACTACCAGAGCAGCTGCCGCTCACAGTCTCTGTGAAATCCACTGGAATTTGTAGATCCACCAACCTCTCCGGGGGTCTCCACGCCTCGCAAGAGGCCCCACGTTGGGCGCCAGCTGTCGCTGCCCGCTCGGCCCTTCACGCCCCGGCTAGCTTGTGCCAAGCGTCGGCGGCAGGAGTGGGGAACCAGGTGAGCACTGTGTGGCTCGACCTGGAACCTCTAGAGCTCCTTTGGGCTCGGGCTCTATAGTATGCAGGGCGACATGAGGTGCAGTAAAGGGAGAGAGAGTGCTCAGAGTCCTCCAATTTCCCAGGAACAAGTTTATTCCAGCAGCTGCAGGGAGAAGGCGATGAGGGACAGGGCTGGGATCTCGAGGAGAAAGTCCGAGCCGAGACCCTGGGCACCTCTGTGCGCCAGGTTTTAAAGCCCGTGGGCGGCTCATACAACAACCAATGATATGGCAGCAGGGGAGGTGTTGTGGGAAGGGGTTACAATACACAAATCCAATGGTAGGGACTTGGGGGAGGGAGGATAGCTATACAACCAATAGGGCATCGAGTAAGGGATGATGAGCAGGGAAGGAACCAGAACAAAAGGTGTGGTGTACATAGATTGATAGGGCTTGGGGGTAGGACCAAAGTGATGGATGGGGAACAATCTGGAAAGAGGGGAGAGGTTTACAATGACAGGCAACTGGGAACAAACCATATCGGGATAGTGGGGAGTAACTGGGGCAAACCAACTCTAAACTCAACGAAGGTGAACAAACATACTTAATGAAGGTAAACTAACAGGCAGCAACAATTTGTGGCCAATTTAAAATAAATGGCAGTATTTGGTTATTTCCTTTTGGCTGCTGTGAGTTTTGCAAGTAGTAACGTACTACTGTTTCCTACAGTCCATTTGTCTTTTCTTCCTAAGCACTCATCTCTCCTGTGCCAAAGAAAAGGAGAATTAAAAACAATTCATCTGTGTAAAGAGTTTGCAGGTGTTAACTTGGTGTTAGCAATACTTTATGCTATTACTGCTGAATCCACAGGTCTGCACTTTTAGCAAGATGTTTTACTGAGTTCTGTGGAATGTAACTGGTATGTAGATAACCTGTTTTTCACTAGAGAAGCTTTGAGCCAGTTCTGAATTTTTCTTTCAGTTAGTTCTGTATTTCTAACAACAGCAGGGGCAGTATCAGCGTGACAAAATCTCAGGAATTTGAGGGGGTTTTCTTAATTTATTTCTAAAACTTACATATTAATCTTATTCACAATTCTTTCTACTTCCTTCTATTTTTCCTTGCCTGGTTTTGTACCACCACTTTATAAATGAACAAAGCATCCATCAAGGTGTTGAAGGGAGGTAGAATCCAAAGACACAGATTTGTTTGGGGCCAGAAGAGAAACCCAAATGGGGATTATGGAGCTTCTAGACATGCAGACACCTCTGGGTGCAACCACCTGAAAGCAGCACGTTGGATAAAGAACTGTAACCCTAAATCCTGGAGGCAGAAGGGCTAAAGGCCAAATCTATGGGATGTAGCCATGGCCAGTCCCCAGCCACGATGAGGAGCACTCTGATCCAAGGGCAAACAGCACAACTTCTTCCCATCCATGGGCACCCTCTGCAGCTTCCCCTCTTCTCACTGCCATCCCAAAGCTTCTCCTTTTGGGTGAGCCATCTCCCCTGTCCTCTGAGAGAGTTAATGGCTGGAATGTCAAAGGTTCAGCTGTGAAATCATGCTTAGAAGGCAAAGCTTTCTCTTTTACCCAGTGGAGAACGATGGTCAAAGTAGAGCAGCACCCCAAAGTGACATGCTGACCTGGAATCCCAATCTCCTTGCCTTACATTTTAATTTTCGCTTGTCTACCACACGAGCAAGCTATTGAGCTCTGCAGAAGGGCAAATGGAACAAGAGGGAAGGTTGTTACTATTTTGGGTGGCTTTTTGAATGAGTTGATGATAGCCAAGAATTGATTTCATCATGACTGGGGCAAAGTACTTGTTATGCATTCACAACTCCATTCACAACTCAGCCACCAGCTCCAGTTATCAGATTGTGAATTGTTCTAGCAGAAAGATCAAAAACTCTCAGAAATATTTTTATTTTGACACATTATTGGAGGGGAGGAATTTTTTCTTCACACTGTCACAGACTGGAAGCTTTTTCTTGAATGCCTTGGTTGCTAGTTTTAGATGTATTTCCCTTTTCCTTGCAGATAAGAGATGAGGACAGCGGCTACAACAAAAATCTGTTTTGCATTCCTAAGCATTATGAAGAGGATTTAGAAAGAGTCTTCATTCCTCACGGACTCATCCTGGACAGGTATGAGGGTAAACAGGAAAGAACAGGAACAGTGATGCCCATTTTTGTCCCTCCAAATGAAAAAAGCCTGAGGTCCTGCCCTGTGCAGCCCATGAGAAACGGGGAAACCCTGCAGCCCTAACACTTCTGTCCTAAAGTCTGGGATAAGAGGGGGTTTATGGAGAGGATTCCTCTGCAAGCCCAGTCAAGCTTCCATGTTCCATCAACTCTCTTGAAGCCCACCTATCCTGCAATATTTGTGTTTATGGGTTAAATCTGCTTATGCTGTGCAAATACCTAATTTATTTTCCTACGACTTGCTGTGCTCACAATTTGCTAGTTAGAAAAACCTAACAGCAAGATCAGAATTTTTACTTGAACATTGCTTAATATATACACAAACAGCTCTGATATACAGAACACTTTCTAGAATTGCCTTTTTTTTCCTTCTTTCTCCCAGGACAGAGCGTTTGGCTAGAGATATCATGCAAGACATGGGAAGTCATCACATTGTTGCACTCTGTGTCCTTAAAGGAGGCTATAAATTCTTTGCTGATTTGCTGGACCATATAAAAGCACTGAATCAAAATGGTGATAAATCTGTGCCCGTTACCGTGGATTTTGTCAGAATAAAAAGCTACTGTGTGAGTGACTTTCTTTTCTTTGGAAAATTGACTCTCTCCATAGACTGGCATTCTAAATACTGGTGGTTTGTGTGAGAACCCCCCAAAAATTGAGTTTATGTGTACATTCTCTTCAAATTACATACTAAAAAGGAACTGATTTACTGATCTGCCCCAAAGGGTGGATATTATATATTCACTGGGATAAACATAGCAGAACACTCAAGATGACAAAGCCAGGGGCAGATCTCCAACTCCTTCCTCTTGTAAGAAGCAAGAGCAGCTCACCTTTCAAACAAATCCAGGACAACACTTTGGGGCATGCTTTATGTGACTTCCATCTCTTCTTTCTCCTTCTAGAATGAGTCACCTGCAGAAAAAATCAGTTTTATTGGTGAGGAGCTGTCTACACTAAGTGGGCAGGTATGAATTGGCATCTTCAGCTTTTAAAGGAAAACAACTCTTCTTGTGTGTTTTCCAGGAAATCCATCTTTATTGAAGATTTTGATACTGCATACTTCCAGCCTCTTAACACTGATTTAAAATGCTGGGCTTTGAAGCAGTGAATAATTCCCACTGATCTCAGTGGAAACTTGGAGTGATCAGCAATGAATGCTCCCAAAGGTCCTATTCCCCATTTTATCCCAGAACCCCCAGAAATGAACCACACTCACCTGACTCATTCAGTGCCTCTGGAATACTGGTGCTGTACACAGAGCAATATACAGACCTGACACAGGTGCCTTTAGCACCATATTTAAGCTTTCAGAAATACTTACAAAAAGACTCTTCAGTAAGCACCAAAGTCAAGTCAGTAGTTCAAGTGACAATCTCCTTTGAAAATCAAGGCAAATTCCTTGTAACTGAGGGTTTTAGCGTGCTTTTCTTGGCTGTTTGGTTTGCTGAAAATTGCCATTTAAGTATTTTTTTTTTCTTTCCCTTCCTTCCCTATGTAATCTCTTCCAGAATGTGTTAGTAGTTGAGGTAAGTAATGACTGAAGGAGGGGTGGAATGACACAGATTCTTTTCTCCCTTCTTTTCAAATGAATACATATTAGATATAAAATAATAATTACTGAAGTTACTGGGCTGCCAGCTTGGTATGCTCTAATTTAATCCACTGACAGTCTGATTTTCCTTTCAAACTTGAAGGATAATTTATTTTTTTTATCACGTTCAGGACATTATTGAGACTGGTAGAACAATGAAAGCACTGCTTTCAAAACTAAAAGACAAGAAACCAAGGATGGTAAAAGTTGTAAGGTACAAGGATATAGCTGCTAACTAACATATTCAAATCATTTGGGTGAATAGTCATTGTATGCTGCCAAGTGCTTGTTTGGCTTGAAGTTTGGGGGGGAGAAAGCAAATGCAGGAAGCAATCCTTACCCAGCTGCTGGAAAATTAAGTGTTTCTTAAACTGGGAAATTTCCCTGTGCACTACCATCTTCACTGCTCAAATTAATAAAGGAAGGTTTGATGGCTCTTTCTATGGTGTCCATAAAGTCTGATGGATTCCCTGTTTCTTACTTTATGGCTGAAGGAAATTGATGTCCTTCCGTAAGTTTTCTAACGTCGCCTTCAGTTGCCTCAATGCTGGAATGACAACACTCAGAATATCCCTTACTATCCTCAACTCTAGAAGTTTCCAGAATCTAAGAGTCTGTCAGCACTTGGAAGATGACTTCAAGCAGCATTCTAGATCTGCTTGTAGTAGGTCTCTAAAAGGAAATTTTGTGGAATATCCCTGTGTCTGTCAAGTAATCACAATGCTTTATAAAAACAGTTGCTTTATGCACCAGTTATTCAGACAGGCCTTCTAGGGACTGTCCAGGAGGTTCTCAGTTTCTTCTGAAGGGCACAGGCAAACCAAGACTAGATAAGATTTTGCAGAAGAAATGTCCTTTTCTCCCTCCCTCCCTCCCCACAAAAATCATTCCCAGCCACTTGGACATGCTTCCCCCTCTGTGCTGTTCCAGTGTCCTGAGGCATTGCTCCATGGAAGGGCAATGACCTGAGACCCAGGATTGGAGGGAACTGAATACAAACTAGAGCCACTTGGACATAAAGAATGAACCTAGATCAGAGCCTTTGCTTCTCCCTCCACGACAAGGCTGAACACTACTGCTTTCTGTGAAATAATCTCACTGCCTTAATTTAATGGCATGATTTTAGAAGCTTATGGGGAGGCGTGGCAGAAGGGAAGTCTACAGCTTAGACATATTTTAAAAACCAACCTTCTCTGCTCTGCCTTACAGCCTGCTCGTCAAAAGGACATGTCAGAGTCCAGGTTACAGACCAGACTGTAAGTACCATGTTTTTCTAGTATTTTCCAAAACACAGTCTTACCATTTCCCTTCAGGCAGCACATCTGACAACTGCACAGAAGTTTCATGAAGGCCAAGAGAAATGGGGAGAAACTACATAAAAACTTGTGAACTGATGTCCAGCTATGGCATCCTGAGGCCTCATGACCACCTTCTGTTTTTCCCCTGGCTGGCCTCAGTGCAGGTTTAGCTATTTGATACACAAATTTAACTATTTAGATAGCAGAAATGAATCAAACCTTAACTGGGTGTTGCTTTGCTTTGGCCCTGGAGGACATTTGTTTTGACTCTGCATTATTAAACTTGCCTTGTTTCCAAACTGAAAAGTCCTACTGAATCACGGTTCATCTACTTTCACTCAAGTAAAATCTCATTCCTTGTCTCTTCTCCCAGGACTAACTCATAACCAGGTGTTAAACAATTATTTTGTTAATAAACAGAATTCTCTTAACACCTTAATTATATTACTGACTGATGGGAATGGTTTAGATTCTAACCTCTGTCATCAATTTATAGCTCAGATTCTTAAGGAAGCACCCTGAAAGAGATGATGCCTTTTACTCTTAGCTCAAGTGTGTGTTGAATACAAACTCTGCATTTAAAAGCTGCTTACACCACTGAAGGATAAAAAGAACTGTATTTTCTTACAGATACAGGCTTTGAAATCCCAGATCAATTTGTGGTTGGATATGCTCTTGACTACAATGAATACTTCAGAGATCTAAATGTAAGTACATGCACATTCCTCCACTGCCAAGTATCAGGTACCCAGCAAGAAGATTTGCTTCTACTCAGAGCTTCTCAACAATTAAAAAACCTTCAACTCCAGCTAGAAACTTCCAATAAAGGAGCAAAACCATTTTTAAGGTGCCGAGTTGGTAATGCAGTGTAGGTGCATGAGAAATGTTTGTGCTTCACCTTTTTATAATTCTACTCCACAAGTCTCACGGCTCAGCCGTGCTGCAGAACATTCTGGGCCCCCAGGATGGTGAGCAGCACACAATCTGTGACCCCATCTGAAAATAACTTGTCATTTGACTTTGATTGGATATTTGTCTGACTTAGTTCAACCCTATGTTGCTCTTCAGTCACCAGGTCTTTAAAGCAGCCCTGCAGGGACTCTGTGTGAAGGTCTTCCATACACTTAGGGATAACATGTCTTACATCTTACATGTCTGTAAGAACTCTTCCCTTATTCCATTACAGCTTCTTCAGGCTGCTCAGAGTAGTGGCCTTGGAAACATCATAAACTGATAGGGTTGATCATTCTCCCTCCTTTGTTTTCCAAAGTACTTCCTTAATTCTGTTTAACTGGGAAAGTTTTTTACTTCAAAGCCTTTTTCCTAAGACAAACCAGTCCTGCTGAAGACACAAACAGTCTGTGCCATTGCTCAGCAGCATTAAGGAGCATGCAGTAATTTAAGAAACCTAAGTTCTTTCGAATATATAAACCTATATATTACAAATAAACTTGCAAGGAATACTAAGAGCTGGAGTTTACTGCAAGTAGGAAACTTCCAACTATTAGGGTTGTAGTGTGTTTTTAGTGCAGTGCTGGGAATACAGCTGCAAATCAGTCTTACACTTCATTCGAAGATAGAGATGGATAAATATTGTACTTTTTATTTTTTCTTGTAGCACATCTGTATTTTGAAAGAGAAGGCCAAAGAGAAATACAGGATGTGATAATCTCAGTCTTCTGGAGCACTGATTTCTGGCTGCTGCTGAGGTGATCTAAAGCATGCCATCAGGAAATGACTTTTGCTACTTGCGTGTCCCTGAGCAGCAGGAGAAGCTCCCCGTTAGTGCCAGGAGCTGCAGCTCGCTCATTGCCACGTGTAGGCAGCGCTGAACACGAGCTCTGCAGACGCTGGGATTTTTCCTGCTGGAAGCAGCAGCAGCAGCAGGAGCTGGGTGCGGGGCTCTGGCGATAGCGAGAAACGTGCCCGGCACGTTCCGGGCCCCGCAGCGGATTCCTTCGGCTCGTGGCGGGGCCCGAGGGAGCTCCGAGGGCGGAACAGGCCTCGAGCGGAGGCCGAGATGGAAGCCAGGGGCACGGGCAGGGCTCGGGGTTGCCGGGGAACCGCGGCCGCAGCGGCCGCGGCGCTGCTGCTCCAGGCTCAGTTGCGTGGAGACCGCGATCCTCGGTGGGTGTGCGCAGCCTGGGCACGGGCACACGGCTCCCCTGGGCCACTCGCCAGGGGAATTGTTCACAGGGAATGGGGCTGTGCGGGGCACTTCGTGCTGCATTGCTCTCACAGGGAGTCCCGAGTTCGCGGGGCTTTGCTTTCTGCCAGGGACTCCCGAATTCGCGGGGCTTTGGTCTCTGGGAGGGAGTGCCGAATTTTGTTTGAAGTCAGAGATGGACTAAAGTTGTACTTTTTGGTTTTGTCACATCTGTGCCCCGAATTGTGTTGTGGATGTTCGGATCTGGTGTGTTACTCTGCATCCCCTGCACTCATCTGGTGCAAGGCCTCAGGCAGGGCTCTGGGGGCGCGCTGGAGGCCTTGGATGGGTTGTGACACCCCCTCAGCTGCTCCTCATGGCAATGTCCCCTGCATGTGGCCTTCTTGTGGGGGGAGGTTTTAGAGCTGAGCCGCTTTGTGGGAGGGAGGATGGGTGTGCACTGCCTCTTACCAGAGCCTATGCCACACAGCCAAAATTTCCTCCTTGCCCCTCTGTTGAGGGGAGGTTTGTGTGCAAACCTGGCCTCAGCAGATGAGTCTGTGCCTGCGACTTCCCCAGCCTGAAGCCACACAGAGCTGATTCTCAGGACAGCTGCTGCCTTTGGCTTTGGTGTGGATACATTTTTCTCCCTCAGTGTTGTTGACTTCTCCCCAGACCTGAGATCATAGGACAATAGTGTCACCTCTAGTTTGTCTCAAGTTCCTGAGAGGTGGCTTAACTCACAGTCCAAAGTTCCAGTCAGCAGGCATTTCCAGGGAAGGCTGGGCTTTGGTGGTCACAGCTTCTTTATACAAATTTGTCACAACGGGCAAAAAATGCTTTATAACAAGATTTAAGCCATTAGCCATAACATTCCAGTCTCTCACACGTCTTGTGAGGAGCAGCTGAGAGAGCAAGGGGTGTTTAGCCTAAAGAAGAGGAAGTCCATTCTAGCTATTTTAAAATAATATTAATATTTCAATTAATAATAATAATAATAATAATAGTAGTAGTAGTAGTATAATATTGAATCTAATAATATTAAAGCTACAGCTTTTACAGTCTGTTCTAACTATTATTAATGTTATTCAGATTTTTAGCTCCAGGTTTCAGTGTGATTCATTTTGGAATTGCACAACATAGCCATATAGTTCAACTAGAGGCCTAACAGTCCTAGCTACTCACACCAAACAAGCACTTGGCTACTTTTAAGTAATATAAATTTTTTAGCATCAGTGTATCTCTTGAGTCTGCCGTGAATTGGATTCTGGATTTTCACAGTTCCATTCTTGCTCCTTGCAGTTTTCTTGAGGCATTGTTGATCTTCTGCGACTTCCTGCTTTCAAAATGCCTTCTGGATTCCCAGAAAAGACAACGACACCTCCTCGGCTTTTGCTCAGGGAAAGACTGAAGTCTTTTAGTGTAAGTAGCCTCTGGGGCTGTGTTAAGGCTGGAAATGCCCCTGGTGTCCCTCCTCTCCGTGCCCCTCCTGTTGTCCAGCAGCACTGTGAGGCTGCAGAGCCCTCCCCAGCTCTCTGTGCCGTGCTCCTGTTGCTGGGGGCTGTCCTGGTGCACTTGGGAACAGCGTGTGTTGCTCCAGGGACACTCCAGTGTCTTCCCTGGCTGTGCCAGCGGGGCCAAGTGAAACCAATGTCCAGCTGGAGCCCTGAGCATGCGCTTCTCTCCCTGCCCTTGTCACAGCAATTCCTTCTGCCAGGCTGGGCACTCACTGTGCTGCTCTCACAAAGCTGCCCTTGAGCACCTGGGCAGCTCCAACTCTGCCCAAAGCCTTGAGAGACACGGCTGGTCCCAGCAGCAGAGGTTCCAGAGCAGCTGTTCTCTCTCATCTCCTGCGTGGGGCACAGATCCAGCCCTGCAGACAGCACTGGAGTCAGGGCCACAAAGGTCCCTTGGCTGTCTGGAGCTCGCTTGACTGAAGATGCCCTGCTGCTGAGGCTCTGTCCAGGAGATCCCTGTGTTTTCTTCTGTGGAGGGCTGTGGGAGCCCAGACAGAGCAAGCAAATGCTAATTAACAGAGAGAACTAAAACCTGGGCACTTTCCTGTGCCCCTCACTCTTGGTACCACTTTGCTTTCTTGCATCTCCTGGACTCACCCAGCAGCGCTATCTCCTCGCTGTGAGCTTTGAGTGTCGTGCAGGGATGGAGTTAGGGAGTTCTGACAGCTCCTCCCCACTCTCTGAAAAGATCACTGCCTCAATCCAGTGAACCTAAAGAGGAAACAAATGCCCAAAGAGCAGAAATCCCCAAACATGTCCCATCAAATCATGGAGAAGCTGAGGGACACAGCCATGTGGTTGGAGTATGTCTATTCTGCTCTGTTATTAATTTACTGATGCTAAGTATCTCAACAAGTAACTTAGGGAGCTTCCAGGACTGTCCTAGATGATGTGATCACCAATTAGTCACCAGTGCCACTTGTTCAAGAAAAGCCTTTCTGAACAAGCACATCTCTGATGCTTTTGCTGGGTTTTTTTTCCTTTCAGCTGCTTCCCTCTAGATTCTCGAGAGAGAAGTTCAACAAGAATGAGGCCAGTGCTGGGGAGAGTAGTCTGCCCAGAATTGGCCCATTTCTACACACGAGTGAGACTGGTCAGAAGGTAGCCTTTTCCTGCTCTTTTCCTTTCTGTCTGATGCAAGGTTTGAGGAGGGTGTGTGCTTGTGACAGGCTCGCCTCCAGCAAAATCCCTCAGTGTCCAGGTGCTGTTGTCATTGCAAACTGCTGGTAGTGGTGGACTTGGAGTCCTGGTCTGCACCAAGCCAACACAAATAACTTCTGCTGAAACTGCTGGGGTTTGCTGGAGTGGAGCTGCCATTGCTAAAACAGTGGGGGGAAGGGTGGGGACACAAAGGCACAAATTTGCCATTTGCCATTCTCCTGCTGAAATAACCACCTCTTGCTTTGCTGTGGTCACCATCAAATGCTTGGGGTCATAGGATTCCATCCACAGTGGCAGTGCTGGCCTCTGAAGGCCAAGGAGCTGCAGGAATGACTGCAGATTTAACAAAACTAACTGCATGAATGCTTTGGGTTGGAACAATGTGTTGGGAGCCTGAGAGATTCTGCAGGCTGCCAGGTGTACAGGGGACTCGCCCTGGGCAGGGGGAATGGATGTGCTTTCTCTGGATCAGTGCCTACTTAGAGGTGTGTTTAAAGCTGCTTTTCCTGCAGGACTGGCTGGGTACATTGCACAGTCCAGATGTGGTAGGTGGCCGAGGTGGGTGCTGAGCAGGAAATTGGCAGCAAGAGACAGTAACAAAGTGGTGAAGCATTGCCCTGGAGAGGGAGGTCAGGGACAGCTCAGAGAAGGGCACAACCAAGGGCCAGTGTGCTGCAGCCACTCCCTTCAGCAGTGCAGTCCCACAGGAGAGCTGCTGGTGTGTCTGGAGTGGCAGCAGTGTGGCTGGAGAAGGCAGACAACAGGGGAGAGTTTTCTCAAAGCAATGTCTCTGCTCCAGAAGCATTTGCTGCTGTTGTGTCATTTCAGACATGCCTCTAGAATGGTATCAAATAAGACAGCAATAATAGAGATATACAAGAAAGCACCCATTTAAAGCTCATGGGAAAAGGAGATACTAACTCTACTCTTACCCAAGTTACTGAGAAAAGAACTGACCCTTATCCTCATTTAGCATTCACCTCATTTGTCTTTTTCCTAATTTCTGTGTTATTTTATTTTTGCCTTTACCTCTGTTAGAAACACACTAACTTTTAAATACAATTAAAGGGGACAAAGTTGTGGAAGCAAAAGAAAACTGTTCATTAGTGACAATTCAGCTGAGCTGGGTGTGTGTCTCCCTCCCTGAGAGCTGAGCACACACACCCCCTTCACCAAAATGGCTTTTTTTATACCCTTTATACCCTTTTATATGGCTTCTTTTATACCCTTTATACCCTTTTATATGGCTTCTTTTATACCCTGCCCTGTGTGGCCCAGCAGCTCTTGAGTAGCTCAGAGCAGAGGTGGCTGAGCTACTGTTTCCCAAGTGTGGCCTGGGCAGACGTGCTCTCCCAGAGTCTGTACTTCACTGGGGATCAGAGGAAGAGTCTCCCTCATGAACATTCCTCCCAGCAGCTGAACCTCTCCCTGCTCTCTCTTGTCTCTCCAGTTGTTGCCAGTTCTCCCGAAACAGAGCTCGTTTCGTGTTTCCCCACCAGAGGTGGTGTTTCAGAACTTCGTGGCTCATGAAGTCTCTGAAATGGAACTGTCTCTCACAAATGAGAGCAAGGTGAGTGCTGGGGCCTGGAGCTTTAACACTGTGCTGGAAGAGGAGGGGGGTGTCATTCCCATGGTGTGCAGCAAAGCAAGTTCCCTGCTGCAGCACATCCAGAAGAAAATGTCTCAGCACCTTTGTTCTGCAGGATGCTGGAAATCTTGCTGTGCTGGGAATTCTCCCCTGAGTTTGGCTATGCATTGATGGTATCTATCCTAAAGGATTTGCTTTCTCTTGAAAGCTCTGGATTGATAGGAATGTTGAGGGCTGTACAGTTCCAACCTGCTTTCATGCTTTGCCTTGGGTCTATACCACATGCTGTGTCTCCCTGGTTAATCTTGGTAGGAATCCTGGTAGGAATCTCTGCCTCTCAGCCTGTTTGGCTCCCTTTGAGCAGCTCACAGTCAAAGCTCATGGGCTGAGACTTCTCCTCTTTATGCTGGAATCACTTAGCACTGATGGCATTGGTACTGCAGGAAATGTGTTCTGAAACAGCCCTGGAGTCAGACTGATGCAGCAGAAGCAGTGAGAGGCCTTTAGGTGCCACTTCAGGCTCCTGCTAAGCTTCATCCAGCTCTGCTCAGGTTTTCCAAAAGCAACGTGGTGCTCTGCTTTCCCTTTGGAGAACCACAGCACATCCAAAGTCATGTGCTCCTGGAGGATTTCACCTTCACTTGAGGCAATTGTGATTATTTTTCAGTTTCCCAAGAGAGCTGAGAGGGGAAAAAGTTGAAAAATGTCAGCAGTTGTGTTCCACTGTAAAGAGGAAAATCGAAACCATTTGAATTTCAGTCAGGGAAACATTTTCTCAAATGAGGCTTGTGCCGAGAGTGGACTGGTGGGAAGAGCCAGGAGGGAGTCAAAATCATCTGGTTTAGACTTTTTGAGAGCATTTGGGTGCTCAGGGGTTGATATCTATGTGCTAGAAAATGCACATTTGCTGTGTCTGTGTATCCCAGAGGGCAGAACCTGGCCTGCTGGCTGCAGGCAGGAATGCCCAGCAGCCCAGCTCGCCTGCACAGGCAGCAAGAGCCCCTGGGGAGCCAAGATTGCTTTAATGCTGCAATGTGAGTCAACACTGGTCATGTTTGTCCAGGCAGAAAATGCCTTTGAAGCCCACAGTCAATAGGCACAGCCTGTCTGTATTTCCATCACTTTTGGCAAAGTGATTGCTGTCCTGGTTTTATGATTCTTCCTTGCTGCTGTAGTTGCTCATTTAAATTCTCTTTTGCCATCTCCATGATTTAGGGATTTTCTTGCTGTGTTCCTTCTTTGCCTTTTCAGGTTTGCTTTTATTCCCAGGGAGGCCACAGTGTTTGGTCTCCTCTCTTGCTGGTCTGCCTGCCTGACTGTATCCCCAGACCTGCCCTAGGCAAACCTGATCTGCTAGAAGGGAATTTCTTCCTTCCCCCAGGATAATGTGCTGCTTTGCTTTCAGGTAGCACATCCCCTGTCTGGAACACCACTGCATGGCTGTGTGCAGGCAGCAGCCAGCAGGTTTTTTGGCCTTGTTGAATGTGCAGATGACTTGGTGCAGGTGCTCTGTCTCCATCCTGCTGGTGCTGACCTGCTGGGCCCTTCCTTCCCACGGGGCACTGCCCTAGTGCCCCTGGCCAAAATGAGCCAGACAGAAGGGATTCAAGTTGTCCCTTGTGAATGATGTGCCTGTACCTGCACAGCTGAAAGTGCTTTGGGAAAGGGATCAAGGAAGGATGTCAGCAGGGCACGGACAGGTCTCCTGTCAGCCTGTTTGCACAAGTGGCACAATCATTGTTTCATGTCTTCCCTGCAGTGTGTTCAGCTGGTGCAGGTCTCCATGCAGAGCTCGCCTTATTTCAGGCTGGTGTGCCCCAACGACGCGTACCGTGCTGTGCCACGAGGTGCGACTGCCCGTGTGCGCATTCAGTTCACCCCCAGCGAGAGCAAGGTGAGACTGAGCCAAAACACACCATTATCTCCAGAGCCATTGTTCTCCCTGCACTCTGGGACAGCCCATTCCATGCTGTGAGCTTGGCTCCAGGCTGGGGGCAGGCAGCCTGCAGCCAGGCTCACCTTGGCACGTGCTGTCAGGGGCTGCAGCCAGGCCTGACAGGCCCTGCTTCCCCTCCCTGCACATTCCTGAGCATTCCCAAGGGAAGATGCACAGGGAACAGGATGAAAATGACAGAGGGCTGTTGAGAGATGTTCAGCCATCTCTAGGTACGGTGGAAGGGGTTTCATTCTTATGGAAAACACTGGAAGAATGAAGAGCTCAGAGAGCTTTCCTCCTTCCTGACTGGCAACAGCTTCCCTGCCTCAGCCTGGGCTGGAGCAAAGTGGTGATTTCTGCCCCCTCTGTTCTCCAGCCTTGCAGCTGTGCTGTGCCACAGCACAAGTGACCAAAGTACAGCTGCAAGGCCAGGGCAGAGGATGTGCTGTGCCTGTGAGCCCAGCCTGGCACAGGCACACTGAGCTCTAGGTGCCCTTAGCAGGAGGTTGGTGAGCTGCAAGGGGACTTGGACACCTGCTGAAAGAGCTGCTGTAGGGCAGGTACAACCTGCAGGCAGAGCTGTGAGCCCAGAGCCTGTGGCAGTGACACTGCTGTGGCTCTGTCTTCATGCCTGTCACTGGGGCTGCTCTGTCCACTGGCCCCCATTCCGTGCCAAACGTGCTTTGCTGGGGAGATTTGAGCAGCAGTGCCGAGGCCCTGGAGCTCTGATCTCAGTGCTGGGATCTGGAGGTTTGTTCATACAGAAGGGTTTAGGACATGGCAGGGAAGGGAGGAAGGGAAACAAACAACATCCAACAGCATCCTGCTACCTCTTAGCACTGTTCTTCTCCTGACTTGCTTGGAGAGGCAAAGTTAGAGGGGAGTTGTGAGCCAACTCATGTTTCTACACTAGACCAGAGGTGCAGGACCATTTTGGGTGCAGCTGTTTTCTCACCTTCCTTTCCTTTTGCTGCTTAGAGTCAGTTTAACACTTGGTCCTATTCTCAAACAGCAGGAATACAGGAACCTAAAGAGGAATGGCCTGTGTTCCCTAGCTCCATGTTCCTTAGAAGGGACTTGGAAATTATTTAACATCATTAAACTTTAGAGTAGAAGTTGTGGCCTAGGGCAGTTCTCTGTATGACCCTAATGACATGAGAGCTTAATGCCACTGAGATAGGTTTTGCAAAGTGAACTGGTGCCTTTAATAATAATAATATTATTGGTAGAACTTAGTGTTCATTTTGGGGTGGAATAGAGTAGAGTAGAGTAGAGTAGAGTAGAGTAGAGTAGAGTAGAGTAGAGTAGAATAGAATAGAATAGAATAGAATAGAATAGAATAGAATAGAATAGAATAGAATAGAATAGAATAGAATAGAATAGATGCCCTTGAAGGGTTCTAGGCCATTGTTTTCTTCTGCCATGGGAATGGCACTAAATGCCCCATGCTGAGCTAGTTTCTTTTCCTGCAGGATTATTCCCATGAGCTGGTCTGCATCACTAAAACAGAAAGGATAGTTGTGCCAATTCGGGCCATTGCTGCCCGAGCTATCCTGACCATCCCAGACCAGCTGAACTTCTCGGAGTGTCCGGTCAAGAGCAGCACCAAGAAGACTCTGTTGCTTCGCAACACTGGCAACCTGGAGGCTCATTACTACATCAGCACCCAGAGGTGAGGCAGCTCCTCTGTCCTTGTGCAAAACACCTTTGGGTGATAATAGGCTTGGCAAAGAGCAACAAAAGGAAGCTGAGCATCAGGGCTGCACTGCAGCTCTGGCTGGAAGTGAGCAGGATGGATGGCATCTGCTCTTGCTTTCAGTGGTTTCACAAACCATTCTCTGATGGGATTGCTGGCAGTGGGATCCTTGGGTCTCATTGCAGAGAGCTGGATGCAGAGTATGGGGCAGATGAGGTCATTTTATCCCACAGGATCTCCTGAGGTCTGTATCCCCTCAGAAGTAGGTCAGCAGCTGTTTCTGATCCTGTTTTGTCTCTTTTCTGTTGCCTGAGGTTTCTGTGCTCCCTGCTTGCCCAAGGGAGCCGAAGTGACCTGCACTGCAGAAGGAATATCATCCCCAGATGTCCCCTGAGTCCTGATCTCTCTCTTTGTGTTGCAGTCCTTTCTCCGTGGTTCCGGCCATGGGAGCTCTGGGTGCTGGTGACAGCGTGCAGGTGACAGTGGGATTTCACCCGCTGACCACTGGTGCCCATTTTGGGTCCATGGTGGTGTGCTACAACACAGGTGAGTGCTGGGCACTGCACGGGGCACAGGACACTTCTCCAGCACCACTCCCTGTTGTGCCAGCCACCTCAATTCCTTCTAGATGTACCTCCCCTGTTCCAGCTCAACCCCAAAGAAAACTGAGAACCAGTTGGTGCTTAGGGGGCTGATAAAGTGCATCCCCTCTAACAGGACTAAGATTTTTGGGCTCCTGTTTTGCTGAGAGTTGCTGAGTGGAGGAAGGAGGAGCCCTGATTCTCCACTGCCATGTGGCTATGCCTGGCTGAAGTTTTGTTTTATTCTGGCCAGTGCTGTGTGTGAGGTGTGAGGTCTCCATCAGACTCTCTCCAATGCAGTGTATTTCTTGCACACCTCTGTCCCATAGGCTGCTGCTCCACTGGCTTGTCACAGACCCTTGTACTGTGTTGCCCTCTACACATATATATAGTTTCTGTCTAATAACATTTTCAAATCCTCAAGTACTTTTTGGTGACAAATCAAGACAATTTTTTCCTTGTCCCCATTTCCCAGGCCATTCATGCTGTTGCACACCTCTCACATCTATCTCCCATTTGATTTCTTGACTGAGGAATCCCATTCAGGCTTCATGTAGAAGCTGCTCTGTACTTACTGATCTTTCCTTGGTCCCTTTTTTATTCAATTTGAAATGATCCCGTTTGGTTTTTGAGATCAGAACAATATCAAATATTTCAAGACTGATGTGGCTGTGTGTTTGGACAGGGAGCTGCTGCTGCTGATGATTTTCATGGTGTTCATTTTGTAGTGGTTTGTCATATTGCAGAGCCAGGCTGGTTGTGTTTCCTCACCTGGGTCCCCTCCTGCTGTGGGCTTCACCTCACTTGTTCCTCTGGGCCTCCTTTTTCTGCTCACATGCCCCCAGGTGGATTTGCTTGTCAGCAGCAAGGGATCCAAGGGATCAGGAGAGACAGGAATCTCATGGGATGCCCAGGGGGAACCCCAGGCAAGCCAGGACTGAACAGGGCTCCTTAGCATCACCTGAAGGACTTGGATGCAGAAATCCTGGTGATCTGAGTGGGTCACCTGAGCACACCTGACAAACCTCATTGTACCTTGGGGCCAAATCTCCACAAACACACTCCAAAATGAGCTGTTTTAGGAGGTGCCCAGGACACCCTCACGCTGCACACACACAGCTGTCAGGACGTTATAAATGTGCTGACCCCTAGAACTGCAAATAGAGCTTAAAGCTGTGACCCTTTCTTCTGTCACCTGTGGTTTGCTCTGTTCCTTGGGCTTTCATCAGCAACTGAGCTGAGCAAAGGCTCCCCTTTGCTTTGTTCCAGGTGAAGAAAGGATCCACACAAACCTTCAGGGAGAAGCTGTAGATGTCAGCATCGGGTTGAGGACGTATTCCGTGGAGCTGAAGAAGACTTTCATCACCACGTCAAGCCACACAGCAATGTTCATCGAGAACAGGAGTAACATCAGAGCCCAGTTCCAGTGGAAGACTTTTCCTAGTGAGGAAGATGAGAATGAAGAGAAGAGGAGGTTGGTTTGAAAGATGCATTTCAGTGAGATCCATGGGCCAAGACTAAAACTAACGTACGGCCTCAGGAGGGTGTTGGTGCTTTGGAATGGCTCAGGCCAAGTAAAGCATCCCTGGCATTAGGGGGTGTGTCCCTGGGCTTCAGGAGCTCAGCACTTGACATTCCAGTTCCATTTATACCCCAGCCAGGGATGGCATTTTGGGAAGGAAAGGTTGATGGCAATGACTGGATTTCCTCAAGTTCTAACGGGGCAGCAGCAGCAATGGCTTTTGGTCATTTGTAAACCATTGCTGGGGGGGAAAAAAAGGGAAGAAAGCAAAAAGAAAATAAAAGGCAAGCACCTCACAACCAGCCAAAAGACACAACCCACTACAGAAGGAGGGTGGGTGGCTGCATCCTTTCTGCTCAGCCTGCTTGTGCAAACTGCCCTGCCAGAACTGCCCTGCCAAAACTGCCCTGGAAAGCCCCTGCTTGCTGTGGGCCAGGTCATTTGCACTCCTCAGAGCCATTTTAAGCTGCCTGCAAAGGACCAGGAGATGAACACTGGCCCACTTGAATGGCTGGCAAGAGGGTCCTTTAGTGCCCTGGGCTTCTTGGTTTTCCACTGTTCTCTATCTGCTTACACGATGTCTGACTTTCATACAAGCTCTGTGTGTTAAAAGAAAATCCTGTGACCTTCTCTGGCTGCTTCCCTGGGCTGTTTATTTCCATTTTTCCCACTTGCCTGCCTCAGCCTGGACCCCAGGTGATCCACTTTCCCCTCAGAAGCAACAAGGTTTCCCCAAAGGAAACTTCAGCCTGGTTTTGGTTTCATGGGTTTTTTTCCAAAAGCATCTGTTTTCACACCAGTTTTATGACAGTCCTAGACTGTCACCATGACATTTCATTCTTCCTTATTTCCAGTCCTAGGGATGGTTTTAGCTCCAAGGCCACTGTCCTGCTGTCAGAGAAACTTTTGAGGTCTTGGAGCAGAGAAGACTTTTTTTTATGAGAGGAGATAGTGTAGGATCCTTTTCTTCTCAGGACTACTACAGGATTCTACTACCATGCACTGGGATGGGACCCATAAAGCTCTGGATCACAAAAAGGTCTCTCCAGGAGTTTGCTGTCCCCCTCCTGCAGAACCAAGTCCCTTCCCTTCTCAGAGCCTCTGTTTTCATGCATTTAAAACCTTGAATGTCATTGAAGGGATGCAGTGCCTGAATTCATCCATTTCCTTTGGAAGTGCTCTGGGATGCTCTTGAGAAAGGCAGAGCAGGGAACAGGGCAGGTCCCAAAGAGAAGAAACCAAGAGTGATGCTGGTAACACAGAGCTGTGACCCAGCTTCATCTCCCCTTCCCAGGGAAGTCCTGCTCCATGATCTTTATCTCCTCCCCTGAGCATCTCAGTGGTAGGAAAAGCCAGTTGAGGTGGCTGCTGGATTGTCCCTCAGTTTTGGCAGAGGCTTTGAGGCCGGAGGTTCTCTTAAGGGATGCTGGCTTTCCAAACCTCTCCTGTGTGTGCAAGTGTGCTGTAAAACTACCTGTTGTACCAGTGAACAAGTTATGCTCTGATCCACTTGGGATTGCCATGGCTTGGGGTCAGCCCTTGCTGGGAGCTGCTGCTGCTCCTCCCCAGGTGCTTTGCTCTCCTGCACTTCCACTTCTCTCTGCAAATCTCGGGCTCATTGAACCATCTGCTGGCTTTGTCTGTCCCTGTGGCTGCAGGCAGTGTTACTTGCTGCGATCACCGAGAGAGGCCTGCGTGGACAACACGACGGGAGAGAGAAGAAGAGCGAAGAAGAAGGGTTCCTGTGAAGATCGCCGCGCCATCCTGAAGAGCAGCGTCCGGGAGAAGATGATGATGGTGAAAGAAGACCCCATGCTATTCTCCAATGATGCTTTTTCCCTTGAGCCACTGGTAAGTGATAGCTGAGAGCCTCACTTTCTTCCTCTAACTCTAACTCTCTAACTCCCTAACACTCTAACACTCTAACTCTTCCCTATCCCCTTCCCCTTCCCCTTCCCTTTCCTCCTCCTCCTCTTCTGTTTATGCAAGTGAACCCCCACGTTCTCCCATCAACCAGAGCCCTGATTCTGAGGATTGGCATTGTGAGAGATGATGAATGCCTGGAGTCTGCACAGTGCAAAATCCCTTCTCATCTTGGAGTAAACCCCAGAATAATCCCAACCCCTGCTTTCTTTCCAAACAGGTTAAACTAATATTTTTATTTCCAGGGAAGGGGATCATGTTCTCTTCTTGCCAAGTGCACCAGTGCACAGAGGCAGTTACATACTGCAGCTGACAGCAGCATGATGTGACCAACAGCTTGTGTCAGAGCAGTGGGAATGTTGTGGAGAGTGGGAGCTGATCAGCTGAGCATTGAGAGCTTCCAGTGGTGTATTGAGCTGGGTTTGGAGCGTTTCCTTGGGCTCCTTGTGTTGTTCACTCATCACTGATGCTCTAAATAAAGGCTTGCAGGACTGTGGTTGTACACAAGAAATGGGAAGTTTGAAGAGAAATGTTTTGCTGTCTCTTTCTGTTTCAGGAGGGAGAGATCGGGCCAAATAGTTCAGTCCAAATCAAGGTGACCTTTAAACCCCTAAAGGCCCGAGAGTATCGGAGTGTGGCTTACTGCAACATCTCAGGTACAGCTCCTTTCCCCTGCTTCTCTCAGCCCTACTGAAGCCATGGTGCAAGCCTGAGCCCACTGAGCTCCCCTGGAACTGCTGGGAAGAGTCCCTGGGCAGCAGGGCAGTGCTGGCACATGCCACTGCCCCTGCAGCTTCCAGGGAGTCTCCTGTGCAAGGCCAGGGTCAGAATCCTGGGTCTGGGTTACTGATCCCAGAACAACCCAGGCACTGCAGGGAGAAGTTTTCATGGCACGGCTTTGCCAGCATTTCCTCAAAGGCCAGAGCAGAACAGCTTGAGAGAACAAGCACTAAGCCCCTCTAGACCAGTGACCTCCAGGATGGGTCCATTTGGCATGGATCCATCATCAGGCAGCAGGAGCTGAGTTAGAAATGTGCTCCCTGAGCCTGGATCACCTCCCACTGCCCACACACCACCAGACCAGAGGTGGCTGAGCCCCACTGAGCCCAGGGTCTTTGTAGAGGGACCAGCCTTGGCCAGCACCTGCTTCTCTCCCTGTGTGGGAATTGGCACCTTGCAGCTCCCAGTCTGTGGAGATAGAACACAATGCTGAGTGCCAGAAGTTGAGGGCTTGGGTAACAAAGTCTTGTGCTACTGGGCCAGGTAGCTTGGCAATTGCTGCCCAGCAATCTGCCAGGTACAATTGCCAATCTCTTGATGAGCTTTGTGCCTTCACTGAATGGATTTCAAAGCTCCTCTAGGTGCATGGGAAGGAAACCATAGAATCATGGTATGTTAGGGATGGAATGGACCTTAAAGATGGTCCAGTCCCAAGAGCCCTGCCCTGGGCAGGGACACCTCCCACTAGAGCAGGTAGCTCCAAGCCCCAAGCAGCCTGGCTTTGAACACTTTCAGGGCTGGAACCTCCACAATTCCCCTGGGGAGCCTGCTCCAGTGTCTCACCAGCCTCACAGTAAAACATTTCTTCCTAATACCTCACTTTAATTTCCTTTCTTTCCATTGATACCCATTACTCCATGGGCTGTCATTTCAGGACATGAGAAATGTTTAAAACTCAGCAAACTGGTGGCTAAAATTGGAAACCAGCCCAAGGAATGGGTTAGAAATTGGAAGTCAGCCCCAAGGGAAATGTCCTGAGGGAAGAGAAGGGTCCAAATCTTCTCTTGCAATATCAGGAGCTGGTTTTATCCAGCTCAGAGTCAGGGGCCAGCGTTCAGGCAGGCTGGAAAATAGAGTGTAACAGTGGGAATTATTGTACTGAAATGAGCATCTCTCCCCAGGCCGTGGGAGCAGGCTGCCCCTGCACCTCCGAGGGGAAGGCCAAGGACCCGTGGTTGAATTCAGCCGTCAAATGCTGAAACTTGGGAACATTTTTGTCAACACCTCCCACGTCTATGAGGTGAGCAGCAGGGGTTGGGATGGATCTTGATGGCTCCTGAGGCAGCAGCAAGCCTGGTGGACCTGTGGAATTCCTGACAACACGGGCAGTTGTGAGCAGGGAATATTGGACGTACTGGGCAGATCTGGTGGGGTCAGAAAGGTGTGTCTGCTGTTCATGAAGCCCCAGTCCCTTGGTAATGCCAATTTTTGGCAGCCTTCCTTGGGGGTCAGCTCAGAAGCTTCCTGAAAAACAACCCCTTGGCATATGAAACCCAGACTGGGTCAAAAAGCTGCACGTTCAGAGGCTTTTGTGGCAGCCCCAGACACAAGGCACCTTTGCACTGGACTGTTCAGAAGCAGCTGGAACAAACTGGCTGTGTTGAGCTTCAGTACCCTGCAAACAATTCTCAGTGGAGTGTCTCCTGCTTATTCCTGGGAGTCACAGGAAAGCCATCCAGCCTCCTGGCTCAGTGCTGGCCCTTGCAAAGGGCTTGGGATTCTTTCCTTTGCTGACCACTCCCTCACCACACTCCAGCCTTGCTGCATCCCTGACTCTAGAAAGACAAAAGTGTTCCTAGGAATAAAGCTAAGGATCTTTCTACCTCTTTGCCTCTCCCTCAAAATAGTGTCAAGTTTGCAAAAAAAATAGAGAGCAACTGAAAGAGGGAGAAAATAAGGCACTGCATCATGCCAGACTCTTTCAAAAGCTTGGCTGTGGAAAGGAAAAACACCCTGGGTTTTTTTACCAAAAGATGGTGCTGTCTCTGTATTTGGTGGTGATGCCTCGTTATCAATGTGTTGTTGTCATGATTTGGGAAAAGGTGAATGAGTAGATGGAACTGTTGGAGCTGTGCTAAGTGGGGCAGTGGCAGCTCTCTGGTGATTGACTACGCAGCTGCCCCACGTTGCTCTCAGGGCCAGCTCTGAATGAGCTTGGTGATGCTGGCCAGAGCTGGAGTGCTCTGTGTCCATGGGAGAAGCCCAGGGTGACTCTGGTTATGTGCAATTACTGCTGCTTTGCATGAAAACCCAAAGGCAGAACTTGTCCTGTTGTATTTTTGGACTTCTGCCTTTCAGCAGCACAAAGCATCTTCTGCCTTTTCTGGGTGGGAATTGCATCATTAGAAAATAACTGACAAGAAGGGAAGATTGCACATGAATTTCCCTTTTGCTTTCTTGCTGCTGCAGGTGAAACTGATGAACCGAGGAGCTATAGATGCTCCCTTCACCTACATCCCTTCAGCCACAACCGTGGGCCGCTGCTTCAAGTTTGCCCCCGAGGAGGGCGTCATTGCAGCAGGTGGGATCCAGACGATTCACATCTCCTTCAATGCCACCGTCCTGGGGAGCTTTGAGGAACAATTCCAGTTCCGTGTGGCTGCATCTCCTACGCCTGTGATCCTGACAGTCTGGTAAGGACTCTGGGAGCTTGCTGGGCACATCTGTAGCTGTCTCTGGGACATCCCCCACCTCCCTCATTTTGGGGTCGAGCAGAGGAAAAAGGAGTTTCCTGAGCTCTTCATCTCTGCTCTGATCCTGGCACTGCCCCAGTGTAGGGTGCCCGGGGGCTGGAATGACTCCTCCCTGCAGGGATCTCCCTCTGCCTTGGGCCATGGCAGGCAGTGGGATGGATCAGCTTTGGGCAGTAGCTGCTCTGGGCTGTCCCAGCTCAACACCCAGCAAAGCTCCCAGGGCTTTGGAGATGGGGCAGCCTGGGTGATTCTGCAGCAGCAGCAGTGTTTTTAAAAACTTCTGCTCATAATCCATCCCAAATGGGCAGCAGCAGCCTCACCTCACCTCTCATGGCCATGCTGTGGGGGACAAGCTGTGCTCCCAACTCCTGTGCAGAGAGTGCTCCAGTCCCTCCTTTCCACAGCTAGGAAAGGGCTGGGAGACAGGGAACTGTGCAGCAGGAATGTGCCAAGGACATGGGCATCATCCCATGGGCTGGTGCCACTGCAAGAGATAATCCTGGCCCAGCAAAGGGAGAAGGGGTGATAACAGGGAAGGCAGAGCTCAGTCCTCAGTTCCACAGCAGCACGAGGGATTGTCCCTGCCAGCCTGAGCCATGTGCTGGTAGGATAATGTCCTGCAAGCAGGAAAGCTGATGCTGGCTGCTCTGGAGCTTTGCAGCTAGGCTGCTGCTGTTGGGAGGCACTGGATCAAGGCAATAAAGAAATGAATGCACCCTGCACTTGATTATACCAATGAGATAAGGGAGATGGATCAAAAAAGAATAAGAAAATTAGGACTTAGCAAGAGGAAAGTGGTGAGTAGGTCTGCCCGCTGGAGAACAATTATTATAATTGGAGAAACAATTATGCTGGCTTTGTTTTTGGAGGAAAAGTGCTGCTCTGTTATTTTGGAAATCAAGAGGGAACCTTTCACCATCAATTGATTCTCCTCTGTCTCCCCCCAATCTGCTCCTGGGACATTATTGCATAAGCAGCTTTCTCCTTGGGCAAGGGCAGGTGTCTCTTGTAGAGATGTGTAGAGCAGAGCCAGTGGCAGTCCTGGGAACACAAGAGAAGGCACAGTTCACTGGTCCTTGATTTTTAACCAAAAAGCAGAGTGGGCATGGATTGGTGTCACCCACAAAATAAACTCGTGAGTGTTGTGCAGCTTCAAGTGCTGATTTCAGTGGATGTTGGTGACTTTTGGAGCCTGTCTGCTGAGTTCAAGGACAGGTGAGGTGGCGTGGTAGATTCAGGACACCCATGTTTGGTTGTTGAAGCCATTGCCCTTGGCTGTGCCGGCTGCTGCACTGGTGCCAGGCTGGTCCTTTCCTCTAGGATTCATCTGCCCACTGTGCAGAACTGTTGCTGCTCTTTTCAGAGGATGCTTGGGGCTCCCCTGGCTTCATGTCTCTAAAGTCTGTCAGTAATGATTGTGTGGCTCAAAATCTGCTGAGAAAGCTCCTCCATGGGAACACCTGTTGGAGCTAAGAAGCAGCAAGGCAGGGAGCCCGTGGCTGGAAAGGCTGGTTACAGAAGTTTGTGGGGACTTCTATGTCCATCACATTACAGATGGGGAAACTGAGGCAATGGAGCCATGTGTGGGTGTGTGTTCAGGGTCCTTCATGGCACCACCAGCAACTGGGGGCTTTTCCTGCCTGCCCTGTGCCCAAATCCCCACCAGTGGCTGTTGGCTGCCGGCCACTTGGCTTTAGCTGCCTCCTGCCCACACGGACACTGTGCTGAGCACATGGTGCTGTGTTGATTTGAAGCCCACGGTGCCCCTGACCCCAGGCTTTATGTCCCCGAGCCAGGGCTGCCACACACTTTGTGACTCCCTTTAACCGAGGCATTTCCTCCTGCTCTGTGCTCGTCATCGCAGGGGGTGTGTCACTGGGCCGGCTTTACACTTCGACCTCCATGAGCTCCACTACGGTGACATCTCCTTCGGTGAGTGTTCCCTGGGCTTGGGCACAGCGTGAGGGATCTGTGCGTTCCACAATGAACCACTTGAACATAAAAACATCCATCACTCGTCTTCTGCCACAGCAGCCTCTTCAGGCTGGGAACTCCAGGGCTGCTGGTGCCTCAGGTAGCATTTTGCCCTTGTCAGATCAAATAGAACCAAGGAATAGAAGCTCTGGGCTGTGCCTGCAGTTGTTTTTTCCCCCCATCTGTGTTCAAATGACTCTTGGTGAGCAGGCCTGGGAGAAGTCTCCTCCCCACAGAGCTGGCCAGCCAAGCCAGATGTCCAGTGCAGAGCAGTGGTGGCCGGTGGCCGGGCTCTGCAGGACATCCCCACCATGTGTGGCTGGAGCTCTGGCTTTCCAGGATGGAAAGCAAATCTCAGAGCTCAAGTGGGGTAAACCCTTGCAGGCAGCAATCACAGGGAGCAGCAGGGCTGTGATGGCCCCCTTTGTTGGGTGAGGTGGGACATGGTTCCTAATCACTGCTCTCGAAGCAAGGCTCAGGTTTGCCTCCAGTGGAATGTGCTCTGAGCTGTCACCTGCTCAGTCTGTTTGGCCCAAACCAGGAGATGCCTTAAGGATGCTGCAGAGAGAAACTGCATTAGGGTGCTTTGCATCACCTTCTAGCTCCAGATTCCATTAATTCCTCACGTAGCTTCTCGGTGAGCTGTAGTTCACATAGTAAAGAGCTAAACTGCAGTCACCCTTTCATCCTACCAGGCTGTTCACACCAGGAGTCATGACACAGTTGGTGCCTAAATGGATATTTGTGTCCTTTTCCCAGGTTTTCCCCGCACCATGACCTGTCGCCTCACTAACACCTCCCCGCTGGCCGTGACATTCAAGCTCCGCATGTCGGACGATGGCACGCAGCCTGCTGTCAGCAGCTTGGATCAAATCTGCAAGGAAGGAGACCCATCCTGGAGGAAGGGAATTCATTTTTATGTGGAACCAAGGGAGTTTACAATGAATCCCAGCCAAGGGACCATCCTCCCCCAGGGACACCAGGATATCGAGGTATGGGAAGAGTCCAGCCACACACGCTTCAGCCCCAGGGCTAAAGCTTCACTGGAGTGTGCGAGGGCTTTAGCTCTGATGCCAGCTTTGAGGATCATGTGAGTGAGAGATCTGCACTGGCCTGAGGCCTCTGTTAGCTGGGTTACTCAGGATGTAACTGAAGCAGCACTGTTTTGTTCCCAAAATCATACGCTGAGATCACAAACCGTATGGTAAAGTACTGGAGCCATTCTTGTGTTTTTGAGAGCAGTTTCTTTGATTGCAAGTGGGCAGAGGAAGGATGAGGACAGAATGAGAGGTGTCATTGTAGAAAGCAGTTTGCTTTTCTTCTTGGTCTCATGTCTCCTCTCCTGGGGAGCAGAATGATTTGTGTTCATTGCAGGGATCTCCAGTGGAGACAAAAAGCTCTGCAGCCATGAACTGCCTAGCACCTGCTGGGCCACATTTGCCCTCAGCTTCCTGCTGTAAAGCTGAACTCATTCTGTCCAAGTCAGCAGATTTCATCTGCATTTGTGTCATTGTAGTCAGATGAAAAATTGGCCCCTTAATTTGGGTACAGTGGTGTGTAGAGCTTTAGCCTAATGTTTGAATTTAGCTGACCTATGCCATGATAGCAAGGTGTGTTTAACAAATCTGGTATTGCCAGAAGGCTTTTGTTACTCTCAGAGACTGTGCTCTACACATGGATCAGCAGAGTAATTAAGGCAAAATCCTCCCTTTCCTTCCCATGAAACAAGAACTGGAGAATACCACGTGTGGGTAATGAGCTTTTATAAGGAAGAATTTACTGCTCTTCTCTTCCACCAGGTGACCCTGTGCTCCAACACGGTGATGGAATACTACCGGAAAATGCTGGTGGACCTGGTGGGCCTGGAGGGTGTTGGCAAGGAAGTGGCATCAGTGATCATCACAGCCAGGTACCAGCACTTCCCTGGCCTCTCCCAGCACACTGCCTGGCACAGGGTTTGCTGGCTGCAGCTCCCAAGGGAAGTGTTGTTTAATGTTCTCATGTTGTGACCAGCTGGACACGAGAACAGCAGTGCTTGGAAAGCAGCCTGTGGTGAAAAGCAGCCCTGCTCACAGCCCAGCACAGTCCTGGGCCTTTTTCTAGAGGGACCAGGAATGAAATCATTTATTGGCCTGGTTTTTGGTGCTTGAGCTGGAACAAATTTCCCGAGGACCTGCTCTCCTTCTTCCTGCAAGAGATGGAGCTGTGCTGGGTTGAGACCCCCCTGCTTTGGTTTGGGACACACCAAGCAGCCTGCTGAGAGTCAGGGTCTCGTTCTGTTCATGAGGGCACGTGACAGTGGGGAAGTGGCTCACAGCCAGAGTGGTGAGGGCAAGATCTTACGAGGGGAAAAGAGCCCTTGATGTGGCAAGTCAGCTCTAGTTTTTCTCCTTTCCTCTGCTTCCCATTTTGAGCTTGAATGTTTTCAGACTTAAACCAAAAGTTGCTCTTGCTGCAGCAGAATGCCATCCTGCCAGTTTAATGTCGAGAGGGATGCAGTTCCCTGGTGCTGCTCCCTCTCGCAGGCAGAGCCATGCAGTCAGTGCCTGGGCTGCAGTTTTGTCAAGCAAGTGCAAATGGGGACAGTCAGTGCATGGAGCTGTGGAGTGAAGGACCGAGGGAGCTGTAGGAACTGGGAGGGGGTGATCACCCACTCTGTAGGGCAGGTGGTGTCCCATGCCCTCCAAAGCTGGGGCAAACAGCTGAGTTTTCAGGCAGGGCAACAGCCCCGTGGGAGAGAAGGGAGTCATTTTTACTGAGACACCGGAGTCGTGTGTTCCTTGAGCCTTAGTGAGCACTGATCCGTGTTGGGAATGCTCCCCCAGAGCTCATGGATCACCGGGACTGTTACAGGAGTCCTTGCAAGCCTTCTGGGGTAAAGGAGAGGCTGAGGCAGCTGTGGGACAAAGTAAGTGCTCTGCCTGGGGCACTTGGCAGCCTCTGGCTGCTGCCTCTCAGGGTTTGCCCCTCCTTGACAAGCCGTGTTGGAGTGGGAAGGCTTTGAAGGCAATTTCTCACTGCAGGGCTGTTAAATGTCTGTTTGACAGTGACAAATGGGTTATCTTTGGGGGTAAATGTTCTCTGTTCTCTCAGTATCTCTGATTCCCTTGGGGTCATCTCTTTGCCCAGATGTCTGGTTCCTGAGCTGCAAGTGTACCCCCAAATCATGCACTGCAATAAGTGCCACCTGAAGGAGCCATACGAGAAGAAGTTCATCATCACCAATAAAACTCACCTTCCTGGCTGCTACGGGCTCATTCCCCAGGTTTGCCATTGCATCCACCTCCTCCTCTCAAATATTGCTGAGGAGATTATTAGGGGAAAAAAGGGTTTGGATAAGACCTTGCTGTTTTCTGTTCAGCCTTAAAAATCTGCTGAGAGCAGGATCCTACCTGAATGTAAACTTTAGGAGGCAGTTTAACCTCCTGAGGAAACAGTTTATGTTCTAGTCTTCAGGGTGTTCTCTGGTGGGAGATCTTAGAGGGTTGTGAAAAGCTGCTGCAGCCACAGACACCAACAGCTGTGCTGGCAGCCTCCTTGCAGGACCCCCTGAGAATGCTAAGCCTGCAATTCTTGCATCTTCTTTGGGCCTTTTACCTTTGTCCTGGGGATTTTGAAAAACGTGTGTGAGTTGCTGTGGCGGTGGATGTTAAGGAGTTTCAAGCTGAATTTGGAGGTCCCTCTGAAGCTGCATTTGATTGTGTCCCTTCTAGAAACGCAAGGAGGACTCTCCTGTGTTGTACTCCAGCCCCAAACCCTGTGGCATTGTCCAGCCTCGCAGCACTGCAGAGATTCCGGTTACAATCCAAGTGCAAACATTGGGCGATCATCGCACCAATGTTCTGATCGGCGTGTTTGGGGATGAAAGAAACCCACTGGTGAGTGCAAGGGGAGATGTGTGCCTTTGTGCAGCTCCTCCTGGCAGGGTGCAGAGTGTGCAGGGATTCTTCTGGGAAAAACAGGCACAGGCTGCTGTGGAGAAGGACAGAAGGGACTGGTGCCATAAAGAGCTTATGCCTTATAGGTGGTAATCTCAGTGTCTGACTCTGAATGTAGTTCCTAAGCTGGAATTGAGGATAATTTTAGTTAAATTAATCTTTAAAATGCTAGTAACTTTGGAAATACCTGTTTTCAAATGTCATCTCTTTAAGCACAAAAGAGGATGTCAGAAGACTTCTGGGAAGGTTGAGCTTTGTGGAAAAGAAAGGAAAGCTGGCATTTGAAGAGTAGTTGCAAGGATTTAAACTTACATTAAAACACATGGAAGTGATGATGGCAAATTCCCTGGATGGCACCAAGTATCTGACCCTGGGCCATTGTGACACTGCATGTAAATCAGTCAGCAGGAAGGACAGGCAGTGCAGGCTGTGCCAGGGAGCCTGAAGTTTGACACAACAGTTGCTTTCAACTATCAGGCTGCTTACCTTAAGCAGGAGGGTTTCTCCCCACCAGAATAACCAATTGTTTACCTGTCAGCCTGGTCTTAACTAGACATTTCTTGCAAAGCTTTTACCTTGGGCCAATCATTTGTATTTTGAAAGTTTCTCTTACCTTGATCCTTTTGAATTTGGAGGTGAATATGTAACTTTATTTTTTTTTTCCCAAAAGCCCAGCATTTCAGCTGGAGAGTGGTTAAATAATAAATAATAAATAATAAATAATAAATAATAAATAACTTGAGTAGAGTTGAGCTGTTTAAGCTTTTTTAGGTTTCCCTGTTGTGGTTTGTTTTGGCTTTTATAAAAATCTTTCTTTCCTGCTTCTTCCTGGAACAGAGAGCAGAATTCCTGAGCTCTGGAGAGCTGGCAGAAATCTATGGAACTCCAAAGAAGATAGACTTTGGCATGATCCCAGTGCTACAGCCGAGCTCACAAACTCTTACCCTCTTCAACACAGGTCTCGTCCCTGTAGACTTCAGGATCAAGATTGTAAGTACCTGTGGGGCTGTTTTCCAGGGAATTGACTGGTCAGTAGCAGCCAGGACTTTTTATGACTGGTTTTGATATGCAAGATTTCCATCTGGCCCATCTGGTGTGAGAGGTGGCAGGATACTCCAATATTCCATCGGAGCGAGGCAAGAGGAACCTGGCTCTGGAGTGGTTTTAGCTGGGGCCCTCGGTGAAATCAGGTGCAGAGATGTTGGAGCAGAAACAAGTCTGGATTGTGGTGACAGGTCCTCCCTTCACTTTCTGGAAGGTCTTCAGATGTGCGTGTGACATTTTTGGAGCTCTGAGATCAGAGAAACCTGTGTTCCTTTGCTCCCCAGAGAGCCTGGATTTCCCTATGGTTTCCCTGTCCCAGCTGCATTTGCTTTGTGCCCAAGTGCTGTTTGTAGTGGAGAGCAGGGTGTGAGCTCTGTCCTCAGACTGCAATTGTCACAGCTCCTGTGGCTCAAGCCAGTTGGGCTGTGCACACGAAGATGTGTGGGGGTTGTGCACCCCCCCAGCCTGTGATCTTTGTGCTGTTGAAGAGCATCTTTGGGGAGCAGCTGCAGAGAAAGGCTGTTTTCATATGTGGAGGTTGCACAGGGCAGAAGGAGCTGGGGCTGCTCCCCTGGCAGGGAGAGCAGGGCTGGCACAGCCAGGAAGGGCTTGTAGGCTGGGGCTGGGGCTGGCTGGGTTGTCTGCTGGAGGGGGAGATCTGGGAGGGGCTTGAGGTTTGTTTTTCTTCATGCTGGATGTGTTGAACTTGTGGAGCTGCTTCAAACCTGATCCTATGGCCTTGTTTGTGTTTGTGGCTAAAGCATCAGGCCATGTGGGAGAGTCCAGCCACAGCCTCGTGGGCCAAGGAGGAGGGCTGTGAAGTTGAACTTGCTGCTTTTCCAGCTCTTTGGGGGATAAATGCCACCTTCAAGTGAGGGTTTTTTCCAGGACAGCTTTCTCTAACTCCACAATGAAATTCTGCTTTCAGCCTTTGCAGGGAGCAGTGCATCTTGGCTGGGTGGGCCTGGCATGGAAATGATGGGTTTCACATGCTCCTAGCAGGGCTGGGCCTGCAGAGCTGTGTCTGTACAGCTGTGCTGGTGCCAGACCTCTCCTCCCTGCTCTGAGCAGCTTCCAGCTCTCTTGCCCAATCCATGGAGTCCATGAGAAAGCAGATGACAAGAGTTCTTGGGAAGAGTGGGCCATGTGCACAGAGCACACATCATCCAGTTTCCTTTCTGCTTCTTGCTTTTCTGCTCTGCTGTAACCATTTTGAGGTGGCTTTTCCAAAGCAGAGGGCACTGGGGCACCTCTCTACAGCTGATGGTCAGTGGGAAGTGAGGGCTTCAGTCCTTCAGGGGATCTTGAGAAGCACTGATGGCCCCTTGAGCAAGAATAGTTTGGTGTTGGGGTTGCAACTGGTATTGCAGTGATATTCTTCAGGATCTCAGCAGTGTCCTCCAGCTGTGTGGTTTCTGGAGTGGGATTTGAGCAGTCCTGGCTTCCTCTGGCCTTGAGCCTTTGTGAGAAGGCAGGAGAGAGAGAAAGCAGCTTTCCTTGGCACACACTCCAGAGCAAGAGTGGGGAAGGAACACTCTCCTGAGGATAAACATCCCTTGGGTTGGGCAGAGCTGGGGTCATTAGGTGAGTCTGTTAAAGGAGAGGAAAATACAGGTTGTATGAGCTCTGCTGTTGCCTGAGACTGCAGCTCAAATTTAGGGAAATGAAGCCTTTATGATTTTTATCCTCCCCTCTTTAGTCTGTCCTTTTCTTATATCCCACAAGAGATCACGGTGCATGGTTTCCATCCTAAATGCATCTTCTGCTTGTCTTACAGGCTGATAAACCCCAGTGCTTTGTTCTTGAAACCCAAGAAGGAGTGATCCCCGCTAGGGGTGAGGTTCCTGTGACTGTCACAGCCATCCTGGATGACACTGGGCATTTTGCTGACTCCATCCAGCTCTTCATCGAGAACAGCTTTTGCTTCAGCTTCTTACTGAGGGCTATGGGCACTGGCACCACAATTGTCACAGACAAACCACTGGCCCCAGAGCTCAACTTGGGATACCAATTCAGGTAGGAGATCTCCCCACTCCCACCTCTCCTCCTGGCTCAACAAGGAGCAGTTTTGCTGTAGTCCTTCAGGCAAGATCTTCTTCAGTGTTCCAATCCCTGAGTCCTTCCCTGAAGGCAGAGATTCCTTCAGAAACGTGTGGTGGCCAGTTGAGAGTTGTTAGATACCCTCAAAAGCCACTGGAAGGGAAACCAGTTGCTAAATGGCCACTGAATTGTCTTTAGTTGTAATACATTTATGTCCTCACTTGATCAAGCAGTGGTGTCACAGCTGCCCCAGAACAAAAGGTTCCCAAAAGGGCGCCCGGGTGAGGCGGTCCCTCCGTGGGGCTGAGGGACCAAGGGCAGATGGCCTCACAGCCTTCCCTTCTGAAATGGCACTTCCCAGGCAAGCAGGGCCTGGGAACAGAGAGACAGGAGGGCACCAACCCCCCCAGGAAGGCAGGAGCCCCCAGAGCAGTTCCAGGGCCAAATGGAAACTGCTGCTTTGTGTGGGGACCGCAGTGCCACTGCCGCTTCCTCCTGCTGTTCCTGGGCCCTGCTGCTGCCCTGCTGTGCCCAGGGCCTCGATGGCTTTTTTGCTGCCAGCAGAGTTTGCAAAGTTCACTTCAAAACAGTTTCTAACTGCAAAATGAAGTTCTACAAATGGCTCTCAGTGCAAAACCAAAGCTGCTACCAAGGAGAGGGGCCCTGCTGCCCTGGTTTCCTCTCCTGGAGCAGGCAGACGATTTTTACCAGCTTGCTGGGATCGTGCAGAAGCTGCCTCTGAGCTGGCTTTTAGAAATGCCTGCAATCATACCCCACACACAAGGTCCTCAAGGGCAGCATCTCAAAGATTCACGGACAGTGTGGGGCACAGAGCAATGCAAAATACAGTAACAGTACGAATCAGCCCAGAACAAACATTTTGGAGGAAAACATCAGGTCCTGTTAGTCTCACCTTGAAAATGCTACATTAGCATTAAAAGCAGATTTCTCTTTGCAATAATGACACCAGAAGGGCAGCTTGTCAGACAGTTTCTGGCCCACATTAAGAGCTGGAAATGAAGACAGTCCCCAAGTTATGAACACCTCAGATTGCTCATCAGGAGCAATCTGATGAGCAGGGAAACAGCTGCTCCCACACCATTTTCCATCCTGGCTTCTCTTGTAGCCACCTTCCCAGTACTCACCAGTTCCAAGTAACAAACAGGGGCCACCATTTCCATCGGCTCTTCTGGAGCGTGGAATGCTACAGGCCAGCCAAGAGGAAGGGCCAGAGCGTCTCAGCCCTCAGCAGCCCCAAGGCCGAAGATGATTTCGAGAGCCGCAGTCGTACGAGCGCCGTGTTCAGGCTGGAGCCAGGCTCCTGGCACCTGCAGCCAGGCCAGTCTGTGGCCATGGTGCTGCGAGGCTTCTCCCACATGCCACAGGTGAGGTCCCCACCAAGGGCTGAGCCTGGGGAGCCCTCACATCCCCTCCCCTGGCCTTGTTCCACAGTGCCTTGACATTTGCCTGGGGAAATGAGCAAGGGCCTTCAAGAAACTGCTTTAAGGCCGCACGTTTCTGTGGCAGCACCAGTTGCTTTCCTTGCTGGCCACCATCAGAGCAGCCAAGGCTTTATTGGGATTCCACAGCTACCAAAACCCAGTGCTGATCCCAAAGCAGGGCTGGAAGGAAATAATGCTCTTTTGGGGCAAACGGTGTTGCACGCTGAGTCAGCAAAGAAGGGCAGACAAATAAGTTACACTTAGACTAGGAGCACAAAAAGAAAGGGAATTCAACAAGTGCCAAGTGGTTTATCTGGGGTAAGCACAGATAAAACAAAAGCCATGTGAAGGGAGGGGAGTTCTCACAAGTGCCTTTTGTGGGCATTGGGGTGCAGTGTTACAGACAGCTGAGTGCAGAATAAATCAGCTGCATCACGGCAAGAAAAGGAGGCAGTGCCCACTGTAACTGTGTGGCAGGAATAGGGGCTGTGCTGGGTGCTGAGCCAGTGCAGGGCATTTGCTGGTGCCCTGCCACCCTCCACTGGTGACAAGTGACTCTTGCATGCAGGAGGTGAGGGATTACATGAGGTGTGAAGCTGTCGTTGGCACAAGCGTGGTGACAAAGAAGATCATAGAAACCATCATTAGCTGCAAGTTCATAGATCCCTCTATAGAAGTATCAGCCAGAAAACTCTCTTTCCGGGTGGAGAAGGTAAGTCTCTGGATTGCATCCTGGCATTTAGCAGCATGGCTGAGGGGGGTGTGTCCTTGTGTTAAAGCCCCTCTTTGCTCTGCCTGAGGCACTTGGTCAAGTGAGTGAAGATGCTTTTAGAGATGAGACTGGTATTTAACTGCCCCAAAGTAAAACTGCAGTTACAGCTGCACTGCTGTGGGGATCATGGCCACTTGCAGAGAAATGCCAGTTTCTCTGCACACTGTAAAGGGAGGATTTTAAGGATCCTTCAAGGCACGTTGATGTCTGTACACTGAAGCTGTAGGCAAGCTGGGGGGAAGAATGGAAATTTCTGTGAATTCCTCAGGCTAACGAGGAAAAACCCATCATCTCCTGTGTCTCTTTGCCTTCTCTGCTGTTGGCATGGATGCTTTAGGGTATAGCTATAAGGTATAGCTCTGTGCATTTCCCTAGGCTTCATCTGCTTCAAAAGACCCCCAGACATCCTGCAGTGATGATAACACTGAGGCAGAGCAGGTGCCCTTTAGTCTCTGGATCCCAGCTCCAGCATCATCTTTCCCTCTCCTGCAAGTTGTCTGAAAAAGAGAATATGTTTCATGATTTGGTTTCTGTAGTGTCAGGCCTCTCCTTTGGCTCCCAGGCTTCCACTGAAGTACAGAATCCCTGGAACAGGCAGTTCAGATGTAATTAGAAGCCTTTCAGCTCTCCCTGATTCTGCCTGGGTTCTGCTCAATGCCACACACACCAACTGATTGATTGCATACTATGGCACAGCACCTGTTTGATATCAGTACATCCAGAAGCAGTTTCCCAAACTCTCTGGTTTCTCTAAAGCATGCAGGAAGCCCAGCACAATGCACAGACAGGAAGGAAGAGCCTAGGCTGATCACAGCTTAGAGACCACACACACCTTGTCCCTGTAGCAGGGGCTGCAGGACACTTGTTGCAGACTAACTGCTTTTTTGAGGCTGCTAGAGCCAATAAGGTTGTAAGAAATGACAGCATGTGAGTGAAGATCATCCAGTGCTGTTCTGCCCAATAGAGAGACAAAACTGGACACAAATGGTCTGGATTCACTTTCTGCTTTAGGTCTTGTTCAAGCAGCCACCTCCTCTCCTATTCCCTCATCTGTACATGGGAGTGGTGCCCTGTCCCCAGGGGATGCTGTGGTTTCTAAACATGACAAGCATCTGCTATAAAGAAACATCTCCTGGGAAAGTAGAAACAAATAGAAAGGATCAATAGCATGTGTGCACTTCTGGGGCTGAAAAATGTGAGATGCAACAGAAGCAGGAGGAGGTCTCTGGCTACTTGAGGCTGTTTTTCCTTGTTTCCATAGAAACCCAGTGATGTCCTAACTCTGCAGTACCAGCCTTTGGCTTTAACAAACACCTGCTCCCTGCCGCTCGACCTCGTGCTGGACGTGGAGCAGCCGTTCCTGGTGTGTGATGAGGACCAGCAGCCCCTCCCAGATGGCCAGGTGAGCAGCCCTGGACTCCTTCAGTGGGGCTGGAAGAGGAGGGATGTGCTGGTGCCTTTCTCTTGGGAGGTCCTTGAGTCAACAAGTTTATTGTGTAGCATCAGCAGTGGGCTGGCCTGAGCTGCATCAGCAGAGCTGCTGAAGGAATCAAAAGATTACCTGAATTGAGAAGTTCCATCCTGGCTTTAAGGCACAAGGAGGAGGGAGCAGGCAATTTGGTCTGGGCAAGCCATGCAGTAAAGGTGTCTCCTGGAAAGCATCCCAGCTCTCCAGCAGCCATCCCCTTGTATTGCTGCTGAGCACAGAAACGTGAGCCTGAGGGAATCCTGGACTGGACTGTGGTGCCTGCAGTCACACCCTTGCTATAAAGAAGTGAATGATAAACTGAGAAGCCCATGCTGGGGCCACACTTGGAGCATTTACTGTTTCATGCTGTCAGACCTTGGCATGTCATTAATTACTGTCCATCTCCTTGCAGCCTGTGACAGTGGGTGTAGAGGAGACCTGCCATGTCTACATCGCATTTGACCCAGCTTACAAACTGGAGCTTCACAGCTGGAAAGAACAGAAGATTCTGAAGATAGACATGGTTAGGGACCATCCTTATGTGGAGTATATCGAGCTTTGGGGAGAAGTCCACTTCCCAAATCTCCGAATCCAGCCCAGCAGCCTGGAGTTTGGCTGCATCGTGGCTGGCACGGAAGCAGTGCGCTCTCTGAGGATGAGCAACTGCAGCCCCCTTCCTGTGGAGTACCACTGGGCATTGCAGGCAGACAGCCAGGTGCACAAGTTCAGGTATGTGCACCTTTGCCCTCTCCTCTTCTTCCTGCTGTCCTGTTTGTGCTTTGCAAAGAACAGAGCTGTTTGTCTAGGATCTGACAGACTGCTCTGACTTCTCCTTGTGCAAATAACACTGACCAGCTGTGCTCAGGCTGCACGCTCAGGGAATAGGTTTTCCACCAATTTGGTGCTGTGTAGCCCCCACAGTGGTTTCCCTTGGGAAGGAAAGCTGGGGCCAAAGCTGCTTTCTCAGAGCTCTGTGGCCTGAGGCGATGTCCACCTTGATGAAGGGCTCCTAATCCCAGCTCCCACAGTGCTGCTGGAGGCCCTTTTGGGGGTGCCCTTTTGGCCCCTCTGCTTTGGGATGGGTCCTCTGTGCAGGAGCTGCTCTCTGCTCCTTGCCTTCCTCCCTTGCCTTGTGCTGGAGGATGCCCAGAAAGTCCCAACAGCAGAGAAAGAGCTACTCAGCACCTGGGCTGATGCAGAACATCTCGTTACCTTTCCTTCTTTTCTGAGACAACTCCTTTAGTGCCAGGGTGATTTCTTTCCCAAGGCTCAACTCTTGGTGGACACCTTGGATTCTTCACTCCCTTTTTTGGTGACACTTGTTACTCATTCTGACTTTTCCCCACTGCAACACGTCCCTTATGGGTTCTGTAGTGCTGGACAGCAGGATTTGTTCATCACACCATCTCCTGTCCCTGCCTCCCAGAGAGTTTCTATTTTAGAGTGAAAAATGCCATTGTCTGGGCACCATGGTCCTGGGAAGTTGCCTCAAACCATTGATTCAAACTAAAGGCAGTGGAATAGATGATACGGGATCTCTTGGGGGTTATGATGAGAGATCCTCTCATCCAGAAATGAAACCCAGCCTTAGATAAGAAGCCACAAAGCTAAAGACAGTTATTCTTTGGGGAGCAGGTCATTATTGGCACTGAATGCCTGTCTGGGAATGGAGCATTCAGGCCGTGTTTGACTGTAGGGGAGCTCTTGCAGCTCAGCAGGGTGACAGGCAGGCACAGCCCAACTGTGTCCTCACGTGGCATTAGAAACACAAGCAGAGTTACCCTGAGCACCTGCTTCAATCTAAAGTGGGGAATGTGACCTGAGCCAGCTGGGAGTGTTGGGAAATGCCAACCACCCCTGCCTGCACTGTCAGGGAAACATTCCTGATAAATACCTGGGAGAGCTGCAGAGTTTCTGGCATTGGGCATTGGCAGGGCTGTGCTGGCTCATCACTGCCTGGGTGTGCCCTTGGTGTCTCAAATCTCACTTTTTGCTCTCCTCCTTCCCTGTCTTCTCCTGTCCCACTGTGCTTTTTGCATCCTCACAAGGTGTTAATCCCTGTCCTCTGTAGTTCCTCAATGCAAGCAGTTGCAGCTGCCTGCACCACTGCTACCTCAGTGTCATCCCTGGGCTGGTTTAGAACAGACCTGCTCCAGCCTGGATTGGGAAGGGCTGGATCAAACCATTCCTGAGTTCAGTGCACCAGCACCCAGCCAGGGGCTGCATCCTGACCAGGAGCTCCTCATGCAGGTGTCCCTCCCTCCCACTGCAGGTCCCTGCTCACAGTTATGTTCTTTTCCAGGTATGAACTTTGCCCACCTAAATTCAGACCCTCACCACCAAAGCTGAAGAGTACCTGTTTGAATTGCTCAGCATCTCAATGGAGCCACTGCAGTATTAAAAATGTTGAGGAGCCAGACACAGACCTGCAAGAACCACAGGATCTTGGCCAATCTTCAAGAGCAGAGGTAGATTTTCTTGTACACCCAGTGCTGTGTTGTCTCCCCAGCTTGCCACCACCAAGTCATGCTCATGCTGACCTCCCTTTTTGCTGCCCTGCTGGTTTGTGCCTTGAGAGTGGGCTGGGCAGCGGGGCCTGTGGATGGACATGGGCTGTGTGGGAGGGAGGAGCAGGAGAGTTTTCCTTGGAGAAGCCTGCTCAGATCCTACAGATCTAAGCTCAACACAGATCTGTGTTGAGTGTGGGATTTTTTGGCCTTGTTCTCTTCACAATGTAAGATGAGGCTTTCATCTGCATCATGATGCTAAGACCTCCAGCTTCCTTCCCAGAGCAAGCTGTGATGAGTCCTGATCTCCATGTACCCTCTTCCCAACCCTGCCAGACCACCTGTTTCCAGGTGTCTGCTTTCACCTGAGAGCTGGTATTGCAGTGGTGGCCCTGAAGCTGTCTTCTAAAATGAGACTTTGCCAAGTGTCTCTCTCTTCCTCTCAGCATAGAAAATGGCTTGTTTTTCAGCTGCCAACATATATTCGTGGAAGGCATTACATCCCAGTGGGGCTGGCAGGATTCAGTCACTCCGTGGATGTACCATGGATTCCCCTCAAAGTGGAGAAGGTAAGAGGGAATCTGTCTCACTTCCACGTTTTCAGTGTGGCAAGCAGGGCTGTAGCTGCCAGCCCCACTGGTGGCCCTCAGCATTGCCCACAGAGGGGCCTGGCATCCCTCCAGACCCATCACAAAGTGCTGCTGAAGCAACTGGTTATTGGAGAGGCCACGCAGGACATGCTGTAGGGAGGCCCAAGGACGCTGTGCAGCACCTGTGGAGGGCATTGCTCCCCCTGGACATCATCAGGTGGTCCGTAGGAAAGTTTTGCAGGAGCTTTTGCTGTAGCACCTTGAAAAAGCAGCAGATAAATCAGAGAGAGAGAGAGAGGGGAAAAGCCTCAGGAGTCAGATGAGCTGGGCTGGGGTCCTTCCCTGAGCTCCAAGAGCTCTCACTCTGCGTGTCCCGCTTTTCTAAAAGCAGTCATAAATGCTTTTTAAAGGCAAGTTGTGTGTCAGAGAGAATTTCTACTGCCAGGAGACATCCCAGTTCACTTCAATGTAGTGTATTACTGCACTGATCCGTGAGTATGGGAGAAGATTTTCCTCATGGTGCCTCCACTGGTCAGTGGCATGGATACAGGATGAGATCAGGATGATTCTGGCTGTGTTGTCTGAGGAATAGATCCCTCTGGCTACAGCTGCACTTTGCTCCAAGGTGCTCTTGTGCATCCATTTCCATGCTCAGCACCTCAGTCTCTCCTGTTCTCCGTGCAGGTTTTCAGGATCCTGCCGCTGTCGGGTGTGCTGCAGCCGGGAGAGAGACAGGAGGTCTTCTTCACCTTCACTGGCCACCTCAACACCATGGCCCAAGTCACAGCGCTGTGCCATGTGGAGGGAGGCCCCACCTACGAGGTGAAGCTGACGGGGGAGGCCTCACGTGTCAGCTTCTCCCTGAGCGCCCGGGAGATCAACTGCGGCTCCCAGGTACCCCACGGGTTCCCGGGCACAGCTCCTCGCCTCGCTGCCTTCCTGCCCACCTCGCTCCAGGGCTCCCTTCCCAGCCCCTTTGTTGTCTCTGGGGCTTGGAAGTACAACCTTTGTGGGACACATCTGGCATCCAAGCTGTAAAATGGCCGTCTCCAACCCTCTCCAAAATGCTGGGAATGCCTCTTGTTCAGGGGACTTAACACTGCCTCCTGAGGCACCGCAGGGGGATGCTCTGGACGTCCCTCTGCTGATCCACTCCAAAAGCCTGACCTCCAAGGAGATGCTCTTGTCGAACGCTCTTCTTAATCCATGCAATAATCAGGGGAAGATCTTGGGCTTCCAGTCACTATAGCTGGAGACACTGTCCCAGAATGATCCCCACTTCACTCTTTTTCAGTTGAAAGCCCACAGCTATTTCCAGCTGCTGGCCCTGTCGGTGTTGCTCTGTGTGACTCCCTTGTTGCCTGTATGCTGCTTGCCAATACTTGCATGCAGGTGCCTTTTCTTTTGGAGTGCCTCCGTGCTGTCTCTGTTTCTCCTGGCTGCTGGTGACCCCTCAGAGGGCCTGTGTCCCCACAATGAAATGTGTTCATTTATTACTGGCCCTCCCATGGTTGTTGCCACACCTCTGGGTGCTGCCAGAGCTCCCTGGTCCTGTGCAGGTGCCCTGTGCCTGGGGGTTCCCCGGGTTCCCAAGTGCCCCCATCTCCTCTCTGGTCCCTGCTCCCATCAGGTGTCTGCTTTCAAGGCCAGGAGAGAGGAAGGAGATTCCCAGCAGCAGGCCTGGCTCTGTAACTTCCCGCTCTCTGCCTTCTCTGCAGATGTTTAACGAAGTTCATCACAGCACGGTCATCCTGGCAAACACCAGCAAGATTAAATTCAACTGGGTGCTAGAACCCAGCACTGCAGACCAAGACCTGCCTGGTGTGTTTCTGGTCAAGCCCACCACTGTAAGTAGCACGAGTGACTGACCCCAGCCCTGTCAGGTGGCCCAGGAGAGTGTTAAAGGGACAAAAGAGGGGGAGGGGGAAAAGGGGGAAAAAGGTCCGAGGGGAAAACCCCAAACTCAGCCACGAGATAGAGAGGGCTGTAAGCAATTTCTTCTGGGGGCAGAGAAAGTCAAACCAGTGCTATTGAAAGTCAATAAAGCAAAAGGAACAGTGGTGGGTGCTTGGCTCGTGTGCTTAGCCATAGCCAGAGGCACACCAGTCAACACAACCACATCCATTATAGACCCTGGGTACTGCAACAGCCTAATACAAATTCACAAATGGTTACACATATTCAAATATTTTAACATAGTTCTTCCTCCATCCTACCTTTTTGGAGCATGTACAGTTGCCCTAGTCCTGGTCATTTGGTACTTTTTGACACATTCAACAGGTTCCCATTAACTTCATTGGTTAAATGTTAATATTACAGCAACTCTTCCCCAACACTGGTATCACCACAAAACATTTGCCTTAAAAAAATTCTAAACTTTAGCAAAAATTCTTTGACAAAAGCCAACATTATAAAACACACAGTATTTACTCTAACAACTGTGCAAGGCAACACTATAATGTATTTATCACAAAGGTGATGTGGTCTGATGGTTTCTTCTAGATAGAGAACCTGTCTTGTCAGCCTGTCTGTCCCCTGAGCCATCCCCCATCAAACACTCTGATGTATTCCCTTCCTCCTCTGCCATTCCTGCAGGGCTCCATTGCATGTGGCAGGAAGCAAGTGTTGAGATTCTCTTACATGCCAGGAGTACCAGGAGCCTTTAGCAGGACATACCAGCTTAAAGTGGGTGACCTGGAGCCAGAAAAGATCTGCCTGAAAGGAGAAGCGTCCTTTCCTATGATCAGTGTCAACCTGCCCTGGAACATCAAAGGTGGGCACTGCCTGTGTGCCCCCAGGAAGGGCCCCTCTGGTTTTGTTCCCTACCAAATGCCCACAGGGCAGCTCATGCCCACCTGCACCAAGCCTGGAGGGCTGCAGGACTCCCAGAGCCACTCAAGCCATCTGACTGCTTTGTGAGTCTTGAGCAGAGGATCCCATGTGGCCTTTGTCCCAGGAACCATCCTGCAGAGCTTGCCAGCACATCTGGCAGGGTCCTGAAGGATGATGGCTGGCCTGAAAGGCTTGGGAAAGCTGTAAGAGAGGCTGGCAGGGCTTCTGGCAGGGTTGGATTTGCGTGACATTGCAGGGGATGAGATGTTCCTCTGTGGGGAGGAAGATGGGTAGGAGCGAACGTGAGCATTCCGAGAGGAGCAGCAGCATCCGCTTTCCATAGATGGCTTGAGGGATTTCTTTCTGGAAGAAAGCAGTGTTTGGGAGCTAGGGACTTCCCAATTTAAGTGGGATTGGCACTTTGCTCACACTTCTCTTGGTGGATGTTTTCTTCCTTCAGGAAATGAGAAATGTGGAAAGCCACTACGGCTTGCAGAACACAGGCAGCAATACAGTGAGACCCTGAAAATTCAGATCCCAGCAGCTCAGCCCTTAAAAAGTCCAGATGTGAAGACTGGGAAGCTGCAGCCCTGCATGCCTGGAGGCTCTGACATTGTAGTAAGAACAGCTGCAGCCCCGTTTGGCACATGCCACTGTCTCCATGTCGCCTGAGCCCCTTGCAGCCCACAGCAGTTTCCCGGTGCCCTGATGGCAACTGGGACCTCCCTGCCCACTTAGAACCATGTGTCACCTCAGCATTGCCCCTAGGGCTGCCACTCTGGCCATGGTCTCTCTGGGGGTTGGCTTGCACCAGCTTGTCAGACACCGAGCAGCCAGACAGGAGAACCCCACACCCCTCTCAACAAGAGCAGGGTGGGATCCTTTCTCAGGTGCAAACCTCGGGAAAGACCTTTGCTAACCAGACACTGTCTGTCTTCCGTTTCCTCAGGCAAACACTCGGCTGCAGATAAAGATGATCGAGAAGGCTGCTCTGGAGCTGCAGAAGAAGCTCACGTGCCATCCCCCAAAGACCGAGTTCCCTGACAAAAAGCTGTGCCAGAGCCTTGTCAAGTGAGTAGGGACTCCCATCCCCATCTCCAGGTGCCCCGTGGGGAACAGCCAGCAATGTCCCCTTCTCCTGAGAGCTCCTTGTTTCTGCAGAGCTGGGAATAGCCTGGACTGCAGCGAGGCTCTTGTCCCGGTGGCTGTGACACGCTGCGTGTGAGCAGCTGAGTGCCCTCCCTTCCCCAGCACCACGCTGAGCTTTGGACTCAGCTCCCCACAGCTGTGGGGTTCTGTCCCTAGAGCTGAGGGGACCCACTGCAGACCTTCAAGCCCTTCCAGACAGCTTCAATTCTGTCCCTGCTGACTAGCTCTGAAAGAGACAATTCCCAGCTGATGTCTTGGTTCCAACTAACAGAGCACACTAAACAAAAGGAGGAGGGAACTGCACATGTCAGCAAACCCTTGAAAGCCCAAAATCAGATGGCTTGAATCCTGGTGGGGTGGCAGGGCTTATCTAATTAACTTGGTCTGTCCCTTTGCACCATCATGATGCAGCACAAGCAAGGGAGGCTTCAATTCAGGAAGATGCTCTGCAGAACAGATCAGGTGATCTGGCTGCAGAGCAGTGAAGATTTCCTGTGCAGGCAAATCTTATTGCTAGGCCCCAAAGCAATTTCAGGCTCAGGCTGTACACCAGCCTAAGTGGTTTCATTTAGTCCAGTGGAGGCCCAGTGGACTCACCTCTACTGGCTTTTCATGGCAGAGGAGCTGTGGACAGTTTCCATTTTAAACTAATTTTATTTCCAGGTACCATTAGTAGCTGATAAAACCTAGGACCTGCACTCCTCCTGACTTCCCAAAGTCATTGCCAGGTGGTCAGGCCATGGGTTTCACGGGCTTGAGCTGAGTTTTTGCAGCAGTGAATAAAGAAATAGCCACTTGATTTGTATCCTCCATCCACCTGGACATGTAGGCAGGCTGTGGTTTAAGGACTGTCCTTACTCCTCCTTGCAGAGTTGAGCTGCCCGAGTATGTCCTGGACATGGGCACTGTCCTGAAGGGTTTCACTGAGAGACGCACTCTGGAGATCACCAACCCTGGGCAGATCCCAGTGTCCTTCTGGGTCGATGCATCTGTCCTGCAGGACACAGGTAAGCAGTGCTGGAGACACTTCCTGTGGGCATGGAGGAGGTGTCTCACCCAGATTAGCTGAAGCCACTGAACTTGGGGAGGTTTTTCAGCTTTTTCTTCTCCCTGCCCCTGCTGGGAGCTTCAGAGGCAGAATCCTCCTGTCCAGCCATGCCCAGGGACCTGGCCTGCCTACAAGTGCCCTGACACTCCAGTGTGGGGCCAGATGGGCTCATCACCCTGGTCACCTCTCAGCATCTTCTGCCCTTGGCTCCCACGAGCATCAAGTTTCTTTGGGCACTCTGTGGCCTTGTTTTGTGAACCAGTGGTGTCTGCTGTGTTTTGGAAGTGCTTTGTTTGGAGTTCACACTGTCACAGCACTTGTATTCAGCCTTTCTTGAGGAAACAGCCTGTGAGATCCTCTGGTGGATCAAAAGAGGCTTCCAGAAGAGGCCTTGAGGCAAGGCTGCACTTGCATCACACAGTGGCTCGCTGTGTCGAGGGGCGTTCAGGTGCACTCTGAGTTTTTGTCCAGGTCACAGCACAGCCTGGGGTTTTTCCCAGACCTCTCACCAGGACAGCTGTAAGGCCTTAACGTGCTTCTGACACATTGCTTGTGTTTCCTGTGTATCTCAGCTGCTTTGTTTTCATCTGTTCAAGGTTTCAGCGTGGACCTGGGCCAGATGAAGAGTCTGCCCCACATGCACACCCTGAGGTTTGATGTGTGCTTTGAAAGTGCCCAGCAACCACAGGGTGACGTGGATGTGCTGCTGCCCATACAGGTACCACAGCTCTTGGGGCAGGCAGCAGGCTGGGCACAGCAGCAGATGTCACCTGCACCCTCTGCTGAATTCTCTGTCCTTCTACAGGTAACAAAAGGCCCCACGTCTCACATCCGCCTCCGTGCCACTGTCTTGGAACTGTCGCTCGACCTCTCCCAGAGCACACTGCAGTTCCCCAGTATCCTCGTTGGGCAGTGCCAGGTTGAGACAGTCCAGCTCTACAACGGGTTCCAAGTGCCCTGCAAATGGTTCATCACTGCCATCAAGCCTGTTACGAAGGTAAAGCACAGGCAGCACTGAACACACAACTTCCTGGCTGGGTTTTCTTTGTGTCTCCTGCCCTTTCTGCTCCTGTGGCTGCCCGAGCACTTGGGTCTGTGGTGTGTTTGAAGAAGTTTCTGAGGGTCTAGATCAAGGCTGGTTTTCCTAGACCTGTTCCATTAGCTGCTGCTTTGCTTTTGTGCCATCTTCAGCCATTCCTCCTCCTCTGAGGACAGCAGTTCCCTCGGCCTGCCCTGTCTACAGGTTTTCCCTCCAGCTCTAGGCTTTGGGGCCACACTTGGTTTGGCTGTGGGTGCTGTCAGCGCTGTATCAGTGTCTCAGAGCACTACAGGAACTGAGGCTCTGTCCTCACAGGCTGAGGAGACCTCACCCCATTGGTTTCTGTGTCCAGAGCAATCAACTCAGATACATGACACCAGCCCAAGGTCAGAAGCAGCAGGCGCTGGAGGAAAGGCGCTGTCCCTTTGAAGTGACGCCCTCCGAAGGAACCCTTGATGCAGGAGCGTGGCAGAACTTGCAAATCCAGTTTGCACCCAAGGAGGAGGTGAGATTGGCAGCTGTCAGCCCAGGAGGCCTGTCAGGGCTATCTGGAAATGAGGGCCTGGTGCAGAGAGTGTGGGACGAGCTCTGCCTTCACAGGGGGCTTTCTGCAAGCGCCGTGCTCAGCGTGGCTCAGTTCAGCCCACAGAGCACTCCCGGGAGATGTGCTCTGAAATGCCCACAGGGAGCTTGCACAGAGAGCATCAGGGCTCTGTGGCTGCCTCTCGGCACAGGGGAGGGATGTGCCCAGCTCCCCTCAGCCTCCCCCTTGCCTGGCCATGTTTGCAGCTGCGACACTCGGTGCAGAGCAGCTGCACACTCGCAGAGGATAATCCTGGAATGGCCGCTCTAGGCCCATCCTGCTGCACAACTGACTGGCAAAACAGCCACCAGACACCTTCCTGAGCATGGCAGGACAGTCACCTGTCGTGGTGTGCTGCCAGCAGTCAGTCCCTGGGGCTCTGGCCTGCCTGCACATTCCCACACAGCTGGGGATTCAACTGAAAAGGATGCAGCATTCCCAAAAGTACTTTGCCTGGGGCCGCTGGGTCTTGGAAACTGACAGTGTGTAGCAGTATGGACACAAGTGCTTCTGTGCCCACAGACAGTCCCAGGGACCTTTTAATTGCTCAAGAGATGTAAACATCTTGTGTCTGGCTTTGATCAGAGCCGATCACCAAGCAGAGAAGGTGACCCTTATTTCTGGCCAGCCAGAGCTCATTTGCCTCTCTCCTGGAGCTGGCGTTTGCCTGATGCAGCAGTGCCAGGACTGGGTGTGGACACTGTAACCCCAAGGGCCCTTCTCTTGAGCACTGCACTCCTGCATGCCTGGGTGAAAACGCCTGGCAGTCCACTGTCCATCCATCTGGTACCCAATACCCAGTGACAGTGCACACCAGGACTCATCCCAGTTACTCACACCCAGACACAGGCGCTGTAGTCCCTCGCAGAAGTGAATATCTGGTTTCTGTTCACCTTGGAGGGACTGATAACACCCTGGCCTTGGGGCAAGCGCTGTATTTGGGGTCCTGGGGCTTCATGGATAAGTTTTCTGCACTTTTCTCTTTTCAGAGGTCTTACAAGTATGAACTGAAACTTAACATTCATGGGAGCAGCAATCACTTAAGTCTGCACCTCTCGGGGCAAGGTCTGGAGCCACGGTTGGAGTTCAGTCCCCCAGCACTAAAGATGGGATGGGGGCTGGTGGACAGCGATGGGGTGGAGGCCACAGTGGTGGTGAAGAACCCATGCAAATTCCCCATCGAGTTTTACTCCCTGGATTTTGATGAGCAGTACCTGGAGGAGGAGAAGGTGAGAAGGCAGGTCTGGTCCCCGTGTACATGCTGCCCAAGCTTCACAGCACTCCAATCTTCCCAGGCTTGTGTCAGGGAGATGGAGGCAATGCCCAGGGCAAAGCCAGCTCTGCTGATGTGCTGTGGGAGGATTTAAAGAGTTTGTGTTGTTGGGAGGAAGGGAGGAGACAGAAAATGGGTTTATTGCATCTGTGGGATGAAAGGTGAGAAAAGGAATCTTGCATATGGTTTCTCTTCCCTGCTGGCAGGCTGGGCATGACTTGGGCTGGGCATGTGCTCTGGCAGAAAACTCCACTGGTTCTCAGGGCTTTGCTGGCAGAGTGCAGTCCTGGCTAGTGTGGCTAGTGTGGCTGCAGGCAGTGAGCAGCTCATGGTCATTGTTTTCTTCAGATGAGTCACTTGGGAGGGGTTTCTCTCCCAGTCCTGCTTGTAGCTCTTGCCTCTGCTCTGGAGCCTGCTCACCCCACTGGGCATAACAAAATACTTGTACTTGATGGAAATCAAAAAGCCCATTGCCAAAAGCTCAGTGCCTTCAAAGAAGGAGTTGTGAGGATGAAGGTGACAGATGTATAAACAGGATTTTCTCTCGTCTTTTAGATGCTGAGGCATCTGGGACTGCATCCCCAAGGGCCTCCCCTTCCCCCTGCTGCTGTCCTCTCCAGAGTTGACTGCCCAGAGGAGCGGCTGGGCTCTGCAGAGCATGTGAAGCCCTTCACCATTGTTACACCTGAAGACAATCTGGTGGGTACTGCAGTGGTGCTGGCACTGAAGGTGCCAGGGCAGGGACCAGGCTAGATGGGGGCATGAGGGACAGGTGGATGGAAAAGGATCATTGTGGAGAGGTAGTGAAGATGTGATGGGGCCCCACGTCTGCAGGTCTCCTTTCTGTCAGGGATGGGGCAAAAGAGACAGCTTTGCTGGAGACAGAGCAGTTCTGTAAGAGGGGAAAAATCACTTAAAACCACCAACTTCCTTTGAGGAGAGGATCCTGAATTAGAAGGGGTGTCCTAGACAAAACAAACCCCAGTAAGGAAGACCAAGTTCCTGGGCAGGTGCACTTATTTATTCTCTCTTCCATCGGTGAACGAAGGCCCATTTTTCTTTCCAGGATGGGAATGTCTCAGGGCTCACCCCTCTCTCCCTTTTCTCTCTCCCTTTAGGCCAAGACCCCAGATGAGATGGGCAGTTCTGCTGAGGGCCAGCCAAAGAAGGGTAAAGCAGCCAGCAGAGACAAGTCTCCAAAGGGGAGCCAAATATCTACACAGAGAACAGAAAGTCCCTGGGAATCCTCCAGCACAAGGTCCAAATGTACACTGGAAAGTGCCTCAGTCCCCACAGAATTCCTCAGGTGAGCTGCACAGGAGGAGGTGATGCCTCTGCTTCTTGGTCCTCTTGCCAAACAAGGTCCATCGTCCCCAGCTGCACAGGGACCCTGTGCCAGGGCCTCCATGGGATGGCCAGTGCACCCTCCTTGTTTCATTTGCTCCTCAGCCATGTCTGAAGCCTCCTCTTTAATTGCCAGGCTGAAACGGTACCGCTGGATAGTGCCTGCCCTCGGTGAGGTGGAACTGAAGGTCCACTTCTCCACCAAAAAGCCAGGGGAGTTTGAGCAGACGCTGAGGTTTGAGCTGGTGGGGACAAAGCGGCAGTACGAGCTGCCCTGCAGTGGCACCGGCCTGTACCCCAGCATCAGCCAGAACCCACGGTAAGGCTGGCCCCTGGCAGCCTCCCACACTGCTGCCCCCGAGCTCACAGCCAGGCTGCTCCTTGGGCATTCTGGCCTGGGCACATGGTGCTGCCTGACGTCACCCAGCATCTCTTTCTGTGCTGGGAGCTGGGAAGGCAGATGGTCCCTGAGCCACCAGGATGGGTTATGGCTTTCTGACTGCATTTCCTACCTGCAGCATCTCATAGCTCCTCCTTCCCTGCTTTCTCTGCCCAGGCTGGTGTTTCCACAGTGGAGGAGGACCATGAAGGAAGGTGAAATCATCTTCAAGGAATATGTTGAGAGCACCAAGCAATTCCACTTTGGACCGCTGCTGTGTGGGAAATCAAGAGAGTGGTATGTGCTCCCTGCTGGGTGTTGTACTTTCTTTCCTGGACACGCTTGGGGACATGGACACAATCCAGGGCAGTCCCTGGCAGAGTCCTGGCACACACCTGGGTTTGAAGGAGCACAGATGTGTGAACCTGAGCATACAAGAGGCAAATGAGCCTTGGGGGAGCCGCTCTGCCTGCCTGCTGGGTGCCTTGGCCAGAGCCCCAGGCTGCTGCCAGTCCAAAGGGGACTTGGGGCAACTTTTGTCTGCCTCCACATCTCAGCTTCACCCCTTAGGAAATGTATGGTGGTTTTTGAAGTGCTTTGAGCTCGGCAGTTAGCCTGAGTGAGCAATTATTCTGTAGGTGGTTTTGTAAAGCTATCATTGATCTGTAATTATTAATAAGATTTTATGGCTGACCTGCCAGTGGGTGTCAGGGGGTATGTACAGCAGGAACTACATTTGCCTGTAATGACATTGCATCATCACTGCTGGATAAAGTCTGCCTGAAAACGTTGTCATTGAAGCCATTGTGCATTTCTACTTTTACTGTCACTTTTTAAAAAATAGTATTTAACATTAAGTTCTTGTCTCCATGGGAGCTCTGGAGGGCTAAATCTATTTTGACAACACAGTTTCAAAAACCAGACAATCTTTAGCCAGGTTTATGGGATGGTCTGGGATTTCTGTTTGCCTCTTTAACCCTTTCACTCCAAAGTCATTTCCACACCTGAGAGAAGGGTCACTTGTTATCGTTTTGCATTCCTCTTGGGAAATGATGCTTTATATTTCTTTCTCAGATTTTGTGATAAGCCATGAAATCCAAAGCAGTTTCATGACTTTTTGGAAAGAGATCAGCTAAACTCTTTTTCCAAAAGCCTTTCTTTATACCCTGCAGGGAAGGCACCCCAAGAAAGAAGGGGAAAGAACCCATGGGCCTGGTGTATTGTTATTTTTCTAGGCACCTTTGAATTTACATTGTATTAAAAACACTTGAAGTGGCCTGAGCATCATCAGGCTTCTGGGGTGGAGGCCCAAGTACAGGGGAAGGCATCAAAGTCAGGCAAAGATGAGCACATGCCCACGCCCCTGGCTGGGATCCACTTCCCTCACTTGTTTGTTAGAGCAGGGTCCTCCAGCACCGCTTCCTCGGCTGCACACGGTGCTTTCCTCGATGCGTGGCAAAGGCAACAGTCTCCTCTGCAGCCTTTTCCCCTTTTGTGGACAGGTACAAGGCCCAGAACTGTCCTGCCAACTCGGAGAATATAACCATCCTCAACAACTCCCCCATGGACGTAGAGGTCCAGTTCTTCTTTGAGGATGATGAAAAAGCAGAGACGTTCCTTCTGGACCCTCCCAGCATGACCCTGAAACCAAAGAAGAAGCAGGTAGGAGAGGGGCAGGGAGAGCAGGCACCGTAGAAGTGCCCAGGAGCTGCTGCTCCTGCTCACACACAGAGCTCTTTCTATTTCTTTCCGTGGGGCCGGGTCCAGGAGCTGACCATTTGGGCATACCCCACTTCCCCTGGCTTCCTGGAAGACAAACTCATCTGCTGCATTGACAAGAACCCAGAGCCAGTGGTCTTCAGTGTGTGCTGCCATGGGGTGCACGTGAAGCTGGAGGTCAGCCCCCTGGAGCTGTCCTTTGACAAGCTGCTTCTGCACAGGTCAGTCATCCCACAAGCACTCCAAGACTTGTGACAAAGACAAAACATTTGACTCTGCTTTCCAGGGCTCGGATGGAGCTGCTCCAGGTTGCATTCAGTGGCGAGGCTGGTGTGACCAGCCAGCAGCTGATGCCAAGTGCCTCCTGTCTCTGCAGGACTGACAGCAGGACCTTGGTCCTGAAAAACAACACCCTACTGCCCATGGCCTGGCAGCTCAGTGGGCTGGATGACCTTGCTGAGGACTTCTCACTGTCACAAGATAACGGCACCATTGATCCCCGCTCAGAGTTTGAAGTGACAGTGAATTTCAAGGCCCAGCAGATTGGCACCATTGAGAAGACCCTTCGACTAGAGGTGAGAGGGACTGTGCCCTGCCTGGCACAGTGAGCAGCCACGTGCTCTTAGGGACAGAGTCAGGAAGAGCTGCCCCTGACAGACACAAGGGTGCTGTGACCCCAACTTGTGCCTCTACACAGCGTTTGCCAGAACGTGCAGTGCATCCACATCCCCCAGATAAGCAGACACTGCACCCTGAGCCTGTAGCACAAGCAGCTTGGCCCTGTGAATGGTTGAAGGTTGTTGTTTGGTTGTACAGACTGCAGCGTGATCTCTGCATTTCTCCTGGAGCTTGTCCAAACCTCTGGCATCGTGCAACAAACTCTGCCCCTGGCATTTTGTTCCCCATGGTTTAGGGGCTGCATTTCAGAGAGGGTGCTAGGTGATTGCAAAGGGTTGTCAATGCCACCTGCTCTGAGACACCCTACACTTCCTGTGGTTGTTCTTACATCCCTGTGCCTCTCAAGGAAGCTTTAGCAGCAGCATTCCCTGCTGTAGGAATGCAGAGTTGGGCTGATGGGGTTTTTTACTGCAGCAGAATCCCACTGGGACAGCCCATGAGATGAACGGGTTAGGAAAGCTTGGGTGTCCACCAACACTTGTGAAGCTGGGGAGGCCATAGGGGAAGCAGCCAGCAGAGACAAGGACTTAGAGGCTGTCTAGCAAAAGAATAATCTGAACAGTGTTTGTTTCTTGCTTCCTCAGGTTTCAGATACAGAAAACATCCTGGGGATTGTTCAGGTTGAAAACATCAAACTGTCTGCAGAGGTGTATGATGTTCTCCTGAGCATGGTCCTGCCTGAAGGTCAGTGGATGTCTCCCAAACAAAGCAGTCCAGCTGCACTGCCTTACCTTGGGTGGTGGGTGACCAAAGCACTTGGGATGGGATGGGATGCAAGGATGGCATGGATACATAAAGCACATACCCTGCAAGCTGCATGGAATAAAGCACTGTCAGGGCACTGGCAGCCTTAAGTCTCTCCCCTCTGAACTTTGAAGTGTGCAGCTTCACGTGCAGGTTGGATTTGGGGGCTTTGAAACACCAGTGACGTGAACAGGCAGTTGGCAATTCCCACAGGCTCAGCACAGCATGTAAAGTGATGGGATTTGTGCTTGGAAGCGAGGAAATGGAAGCCGAGCTCCTTAGCTACTAAGCCTGCAGATATTTTGAGTAAGAAGAGAAAGGGCAGACAAGTAGCTGGAAAACCCTTCCAAGAACAGCAACTTGCTGAAAAGGGTTTTGTGCTGGGACCTCCATGTAGCTTGGGACCTGGTGTATTCTGCAGCAGCTCACAAATACCATGTCTGATCTCGCTCTGCGCGTTGTCTGCAGATGAAACCTTGGATTTTGGAACCATCCATGTCCTGGATAATGTGAAGACCGTCCTGACTCTAAAGAACAAAGGGTTGTACAACATTGAGTACAGGTGAGTCCAGCTGCCTGGTGGTGAGCATTTCCCTGGGTTCCCAGGCCTGCAGTCTCCCTCTGTCAATGGTTAGAACCTGTTTCCATGCTGGCTACCTCACAATAAACACAAAACCTGGGCTCCCTCAGCTATTTCACCAGAGATTCCAGCCACAAACTAGCAGTTCTCCACAGTTCAGCAGGGAACCCAAAGGAGAGCCCCAAGAATTTCAGGCACTGAAATGCTGAGATTCATTGCCTTTCTTTGATGGTCACCTCCTTTCTCCTTCTGAGACTCTGTAAAAGAGTGAATGAAAAATTTCAGTGTCAAGGCTTCTTGCAATAACCTCATGACTGTCTGTGCTCTCTGTCAGAATCCAGGATTCCCTGAGCAGAGCTGCACTCTCCCTTTTCTTCTTTTTCTGGTCCTATGCAAAGTCCTGGCTGTGCTGGCAGCACCTCTACTTGTAACTGCAGAGATCTCCATTCCTTCCCTTTCTCCCCAGATTGATGCTGAAGGGTGCAGGTCCCAGGATGCGAGACTTGGCATCCCACTTCACTGTCAAGCCTCAGTCGGGCAAGCTGATCGCCTCCCAGCCTGGTGTGAATATTGAGATATTCTTCCACCCCACAAGGGAAATGCTCCTCAAGAACAGCCCCATCCTGTACTGCCAGGTGAGCTGCCTGGGCCAGGCTGTTACCACACGGTGTTTTGGGAGCATAAACAGGACAGGTGTCTAATGGAAGGAGGGCTTTAACTGGAGAATCCTCTCTCCTACGTACACAAACAAAGTCTTCAAAACCATTTGGGAGGCTTCCTAAGGGAGCTGAGAATCTGACTCTGGAGGAGGTGCATTAACAGGGATGGGTGAACTGATGGAGGCCTGGGGTGGAGGCTGGGGACTGGGGTAGAGGCTGGCTGGCCTCTTTGCTTTGTTTACCACCCCTTCCTGTGGACACAGGTGATAGATGCCATCGCAGGGGAAGGAGGCCAGACTGTCGCCAACATCCCAGTGAGGGTGTCGGCCAGAGCTGCGTACAGCAAGTTCAGTATTGAGCCTGCCTCACCCATCAATTTCGGTGCCATGATGAAGGGCAGCAAGAAGACCCAGACTGTCGTGCTGGAGAACACAGGCACGATCAGCTTCAAATTCCACATCCAGCCAGCAACCGAGGATGCATCTTCACTGGAAAGCAAAAGGTACGAGAAGCCCTGCACCACCCTTCCTGCCTGAGGAGGCACCAGCCCACGGCTGAGATGAGGCAGGCAGCCAGACCTGGGCTATCGCCCATTTGCAGCCCTGCCTTGGGGAGAGGGAGCAAAACACGCCTCAGTGTCCCCATGTGTAGTAGGAAGCTGGTGCTCGAGCTGCTCTGTCCAGCAATGGGTGCTGCAGGCTGCTCTCTGGGAACCATCTGGAGCAGGAAGGCTTTCCTCTGTGAGGAGGAAGGCCAGCTTTGGCCTCAGAGAAAGGCAGGGGAGCTCAGCATGACAGATACCTCTGCTTTCTCCTCTCAGTTCAAAGCAAGGGGAATCTGTTCCATCAGCTAGGAAGTGCTCAGCGGGAAGGAAATCAAGCTTGACACAGGTGGGTGACTCCTGCTCCCCAACAATGCAGCTGCTGCAGGGGATGTGAGAAGATGCTGCTGTGCCCAGGCTGGGGGCTCATCTCCATTGGGTGGGACGTGGTCTGCAGGATGGAGTCCAGGATCTGCTCAGTCCCACTGACAGTCCTGTACTCTAGCTCTAACCTGCAGTTGTGGGGTCAGCAGAGGGGAGCAGGTCCTGTGTGTGATAGCTGCTGGCCAGCATGTGTCTGTGAACACCACAGAAGCAAAAACATCCCTCCTGAACTCCCAGTCCACAGAGCTCAGACAACATTTTTTTTTCTTCCTTTTCTTCATCTCATTCCCCTACCTCTCTCCCATCATTTCTCACAGCTGTTTCTGCTCTCCTGTTACCTCTGGAGGCTGAGGATCACAGCTACCACCTTCATTCTTTACACTCAATCTCCTTTCTCTCTGCCACTTGAGACAGGCTTGCAGCTCCTCTTGGCTTGTTGGGCTCAACCTGGAGCTGCCTTTGGGCCATGGAGTCATCTTTCCCTGCCCTGGGACTGGCTGCTTGGGCCCAGCTGGAGGCCAAGGCAGGACATACTCTTTGCTGGGGTGCTCAAGGCACAGCTATTACCCTTCAGCCTCTCCTGGAACTTCTTCTGCAGGGTCAGCTCAATGTGGGCATGTTCACGGTGTCCCCTTGCTCCGGCTCCATCGCTCCGTGGGGCCAGCAGCAGATCACGGTGGAGTGCCTGGCAGGGCAGGAGGGGACTTGTGAGGAGCAGCTGTACATTGACATCGTGGGCAGAGACCCCAGGGACAATCCCCTCGGCATTCCCTTTACCCTGACTGCCGAGTCCTGCCTGCCAGGTACGTGCTCTCCACAGGTTCCCTTGGCCAGACCTGCTGCTGATCAGCACCTCAACTTGCTGCTTGGATAGGGAGGCATGCTAGCCCTGGTGTCCCCCCTTGAAATCCTCAGAGTTTCCAGCCCTCTTAAGTCCACTGGTGGATTCATCCCTCCCCAGCTGAGAGGGATGCATGGAAGGATAAAAGGAAAGCAATGCTCTTTAAGACTCAGGTTGACTGAGCTCCATCCTCATAGCCAGCTCCCCGACCCAAAGCTGGGTTTAGCAGTTACCTGGGCAGAAGGAGCTTACCAAGCCTTCTCAGAGGCCAGCAAGGCCCAGATGAATGGAGGCTTCTTCATGCTCATCCCTCTGGTCTGTCCACAGCATTTGCTGAGGATGCAATGTTAATCTTTGAAGAATACCCGATCTGCAGCAGCACTGACCTCAGCCACAAGCTGCTCTCTGTGCACGGTGTGGGCCTGTTTGTGAGAGATGAGAACAACTTCATCTTCAACAAGATTCTGGTTGGGCAAGAGGCTGAAGCCCACTTCAACATGTACAACACAAGTGCTCTGCCGTGTGACGTGGTCCTCTCCATCAGCCCCCTGCCAGGACAGGTAAGAACAGGAGGCCAAGGAGATGGTTGCCCTCTAAGGGCCATGTGAAAGCTGTTTTGTTCTCCAGATTGCTTCCTGTGGCCCACACTAGCTCAGTGTAGGTCAAACTTCAGGGCAGAGCAGCAGAGCCAGGGAACAGTTGTGTTGAATTCTCATGTCTTGGGCAAGGTTTTGGCTCACACCTCTGGGTCTTTGGTGGGAGAAGTGAATCCTTCTGAACCTCTCTTGGAAGCACACTCAGAGAGGGGCTGTTATCAACTGACATGCCAGGGCTCAAAGCAGAGCATCTCCTCAGGCTCCCTGGCTTTTCCTCTCTCTGAAGGCCAGTTGTAGGTTATTTGCAGGGTTTTCCATGCAGTGACCACCTCCCACATAGGGCAGGGCAGCTGCCAGCACTCAGAACACACAATGCTTTAGCACAAGGTCAGCATTCCCTGCTTGAACAACTCATCCTTAAAACAATACCCCTGAGTTCACAGCCCATAAACACACCTCTAGGAGGGCTGTGAAAATGGGAAGAGCTGTCACAATGCAAGATTTTTGCCTGGCTGGCTGCTATTCATGGAAAAGAGAAGCCAGGAGAAAACTGCTTCTTGTAGAAAAGTCTCCATAGCATGACAAGAAAAAACTCTTCTTCTTACAAGGACTGATCAAAGACTATTGTAGAGTTGATACTGCTTTACCATCCCAGGTTTTGTCTCCCAGTGGTCAGCTGGGAAAAGAAAAAGTTGGGTAGGGGGAGAAAAAGTGTTCTGGAGGTTTTATTCTGATATTTCTTATTCCTGTAGTCCTGTTGATAAAGTTTCTTTATTCCTTTTAAGTTTTAAACCTGTTTTACCCTTCTCCTAATCCATAGTTCACAACAAAAAATGCGTAAGTGCCCTGGTGATTTTAGCCAGTGCTAAACCCCACCACATTATTTAGTGCATTGACTGAGAAACTCCAATTAGCAAATCTAAACCACTACAGACATGCTGTTTTCAGTAATGCCTTTATGAATGAAACTGTGTCGTGCTGGAAGGTGTTTTCTCCTAACACTGCTCTCTGGCTTCCCCCAAGGAAAAAGGCCCTATCACCGTTTTCAAGTTGCATCCAGTCCAGATGTCCATTCCCGGCTCATCCCACGCTGTTGCTACAGTGACCTTCACCCCTCCAGATGAGCAGAACTACGACTGCACTTTTAAGGCTTCCCTTGTCATCCCCAAATGGTAATTGACCCTGAGAAATATTGGGGGAAGCCTCTCTGACAGCTGCCTCTCCACTGGGAAGGCACAGACCTCTTGTTAGCTCTAATGCTCTCAGCAGCCTTAGGCAGAGTACTTGGCATGAGATGATCTGGGAGGCAGTCACTGTTGGATAGAGCAGAAAAATGAGGCAGATTTGTCATACAGGTTTAGCCTGTATGAGCAAATAGGAAGACAGAGAAATATTAGGTAGCCAACTGGAAGTTACTGAGATGTGCTACAGCTGAGCTGGGCATTTCCAAGGACAGAAGCTTAGATGGATCAGTTTCTGTGGCAGCAAGTCAGCAGTCACAATTTCCTCTTGGTTTCTGTGACATTAAGTGATCCTCTGTGATTCCCTGCATTCATGAAGCTATTTCATGTGAGTGATGGGAGCTGGTATGAAAGAGGAGCCCTGTTCCTCTGCACTGGGACCTGTGTACAGGGGCTTTGACCTGCCCTTCCTCAAGCCTTTAGTGGCTGAATTGGAGCCAGGGAAGTCTAATTGCTAATAAGCAATTGCTTTTCTATTGTTCTTGGAAATGATCTTGGTGGATGGTGACAATGATTTCTTTTTGCCTTCTTGCTTTTGTACTGCTTTCATGCTGTGCTTTTTTTGCTTGTTGCCTATGTCTCATCTCACTGCAGCCAGGGGATTTGCCATATCTCATCTGGTGCCTCATTATGTATCTGCTGTACTGCATGACTCAATTAAGTGGAATTACTTTTAACTGTTACTGTGGAAGGCTCTGGCTCTTTGGACAGGTTCCTCTTGTGAATGGCCCTGAGGGGATTGGGAAGAGGCTGGTGGGGGGCTGTGTTGTGGGCTACAGGAGCACCAGGCAGGGAAAACAGTGTGGACTGCCCCTGCTGCTTGGCTTGCCCAGTGAGAAATGGGTTAGTGCCAGCTGGAATTGTTTGTGTGCCTCTCCTGCAGCTCTGTGAAAATCAAGCCCCAAATCCTGAGCTTCACCATCAGTGGGAGGGGGCACGAGCCGCAGGTGACAGTCGTGTGCCCGAGAGCTCGCAGCAAGAGAGGAAATGCCGTGCTGCGCTTCCAGAGGCTCCAGCTGGGGGATTTAGAGATGCTCCCCCTGGTCGTCCGTAACAACGGCATCGTACCTGTCAAGGTGAGGACCTGCTCAAGGAATGGGCTGGTTTGGGAATAAGTGCTTGTGGCACAGGGGGAGGGTCCCAAAAACCATGGCAGACCTGGCAAGAGGTGTCACAAATTCTTTTTAAGCAAGGGACTGACATCTGTTCTCCAAGAAGGGAGTTCTTAAAAAATTTCCATCCAGTCTTTCTTCTTTAAGTTGAACACAAGAAAGGTGGTGGAGTATTTTTTCCCCGTCTTTCAGGTTTGTTCTCAAGGAATGTGTGATTTTCCAGTTCCATTAGGTTGTATTCCCCAGTTTACTATATTTTAAGCAAACTTAGTTGTGGTTTAATTATATTCTGCTTATTGCTTTCTGTCCTGTTTGGTTCCGTGTTGGTTCAATCCAAATGGCTCTAAAGAGCCCTTTTTCCCAGCTGGTTTGACTTAACTTTTGTGCTCAGTGCTGTTTGCAGTGGGAGAGGTGCTGGGTTCCTATGCAGGACCAGCAGCACTGTGGTGTCAGTCCCTGTGCCATCCTGTACTCACACCAGTATCATTGTGCTCTGTGTTCCCTTTTCTCAGTTTATGTTACACCTGGAGGATGAGCATGGAGCATTCTTCTTGAAAGCCAGGCGCTCCACACTGGAGAGATTCCACACTGAAGATGTGGGAGAGGACTCTGTTGAAAATGGTAAATTCGTTAACCATGAAGTGCGATGGTGCACAGAGGGAAAACGTGTGCCCTGCTCTTGGCTTCTCTGAGCTGCAGCCAGATGTTGGACACACTTTCTTTCCTTGGGCTCTCTGTCCCCCGAGCTTTTCATGGGGACCTTTTCCAGGGTTTCCTCCTAGCAAGGAGTAGGAAGTTCTTGTGTTCTTCTAGACGTGGTGGGCTGGGTTCTGGGGGACTCTCACTGCCTCAGTGCAGCCTCTGAGGTATTTGCAGCATGTGGCAAGGTCCCAGCCTGAACGGACACAGCCCTTCAGCACACAGGCAGCCAGCAGAAGCCCAAAGTGCTCTTTGGCTCAGCTTTCCATGTGGCTGGAGCTGTCTGGAAGCGATGGAATGAGGGCTGGGCATCAACCTGAGGTTAAGCTGCTTAAGTGGTGATGTGTCTGGAGATGGCAGTCTTGTGAACACAGGAAGAGGGTCGGGAACCACTGCGGGTAGAACAACCTGTGCTCAGAAGGCAGCTGGTTTCAACCTTCTGTTCCTCATATATGGAAATATTTCCTCTGTACAACTGTATCACTTAATTCTGATTTCCATTGCTGTGCAGAGAGCAAGCCCCCAGGGAAGCCTCTCCTGCTTCTGCATCGTGGACAATCGGCAGAGTTTGATGTCATTTTCAATCCCACCCTGGCTCAACGTGTGGAAGGGAAGATCCGCGTTTTAGTGGGGGACACCTACTCTGACAAGACCCTGATAGAGCTGGTGGGTGAAGGCCACAAGGATGAATTCAGCTTTGACTGTCTAGAGGAAGACCCACAGTTGAGGAATGATAAGAGCAGTTTGAACAAAGACATCATTGATGGTAAGAGAGGAGAGGCTGCCAAGGTGGAACAAGGAAGAAGAAAATATCTGATCATGTGTGTCCTCTCTCTAGGCAGGCCTGGGCTGTCACCCCTGGACATGGAGGCCTGTGGGTGTGGCAGCCATGCATGCAGAGCAGTGTGTGCTGTGCTGCATGGCGCTGGCTCAGGGGTGTGCCAGGGTGTTTCCCTGAAAGTGGTGGGATGGGGAACTGCCTGGGGAGCTCCCTGCCAGAGGGAGGAAGGCTTGGAGCAAGGAAGCATTGAACATACAGGAGTCTGTGCATGTGAGGGGGGTGGGGTGGAACTCCCTGCATGCTGAGATCCCTTGCTTTCCTCCTTAACAGCTGTCAGACTGAACCACATCCAGTTTGGGGACTGTCCTGTTGGGAAGCCCTGCCACAGGATCTTCACCATCACCAACCACACCGGCATGATGTTCATGCGCTTCGAGTGGGAGGCAGACGTCCCATTCCAGTTCTCCCCCAGGGTGAGTGGGGGCTGCTCTGCCTTTCCCCATTGCTCAAGCCCTGCCCTGGCATTCCTGGGAGCTGGCAGGGAGACCTCACATGCCAGTGCTAGCCCATTCCAGTGCCACACAGGAGATGCACTCCCTGGCTTGGCTGGGCCAAGGCTGCCAGCCTTGCAGAAAAGGCTTCGCGTTATGGGAGGTGGTACCTTCTCTTCATACTTTTGTCTATCAAACTTCACAGAAATCCACACTGAGGTGCAGGTTCCTGGCACAGCTGCTCACCACATCAGTCCCCTTTGCTATATCAGTCCTGCCCTTGGCAGTGCTTCCAGTTTGGTCTTGATTCCCTGATTCTCCCTAGGTGGGACATCTCCACCCTGGCTGCACCAAGGCCATCACAGTGACCTTGAAATCAGATGTCCCAGCCACCTTCAGGAGGCACCTTGTGAAATGTAAGGTGACCAAGATCAAATTTGAGCTGCCACTATGGAATGTTCCGGACTGGGACGACGAAATGCGCACTGTCATGTGGAAGGACATCACCGGGAACCAGGAGCCAGCAGCCCAATGGCCTGAAAAAGAGAAGGTAAGAAGCAAAATGGCAAACAAAGCCACCACAGCTTTTCCAAAAAGAACCACCATAACACCATCACTGCTGGCTGAGCAGCTCCTGCTTCCTCTGGACACTGGACAGCCCTGAGGTTCACCAGCAGGGCATTCTAGGGGAGAGGTGGATGCACATGACCCTCACACAAGAGGGAAAGCCTTTAGACAAGAGACCATTAGCCACACACTATCAGTCTGGGCCACAAGCACAAGTGCTGCAGCCCATGTTGAATGGGAGACAATGTTTTATGATTATCTCATTTTATGGTGTTTGAAATCTCTCCATATGATTTGGTGCCTTTTCACCAACAAGGAGTTAAGTCTGCTGCACTCTGTCTCTTCTTTAGAAGTGGAGACAAATACACTTCTATTGCACCTGCTGGTGAATGCCAAGGTTTGTCTCCATGGATACCAGAGATTTTGGTTGTGGTCTCTGTATTGGGAGGGTTATCTCATCATGGAGTAGCCCAGGCACTGTGTGACCGTATGGAGGAGTCCGGAGAAGGATCATCTCTGGAGACTCTTGCTTTTATTGTCATTATTGCCAAACACACTCAGCTTGGGTGAAGGCTCTTTCCAAGTTTCTGGACCATTTTAAGGCCTCTAAACCATCCTCTTTTCTATCAGAACATCTGCAGTTGGACACTTTCCTAGTGAGATCTTTCACATCCCAAAATGCCCATCCCCAGCTGCCAGCAGTGTGGCTGTTGCTCCACAGGTGACATCTGGAGAGCACTTTCTCCTAAGACAAGAAGAAAAAGGTGCTTCCTAGAAGTCTGCAGTCATGGGGTTCTCCACCCACAGAGCTCCAGCAGGGGAACTTAACCCTAATTTTGAGACCTGCTGGATTTCTAGGGGACCAGGGAAAAAGTCAGTCCCTCTCCAAGGTTGAAGTACAGGGATTGGAACGCCGCTGTAGTCTCCATGGGTACATTAACAGCTGTGCTAGGACTGCTTTGATCAGTGGGCAGAAACAACTACTGCAGCACAACAGTCCCAATTCTGTCATCTTTCCAGGGAAGTAAAAGTGAATGGTCCTTTCTAGTCCCTCTATGAGGCTGATGTTGGAGGCCCAAAGATTCCCTTCTCAGCCTGACTTTCTGGGCTCTGCTCAGCGATTCTTTTCTCCTCTTTTGCAGACAGTGGAGACAGTCCCGGAACCGGCTCACACTGTGCTGAAGAAGAGCGGCCAGGAGGCCGAGCTGTGCCTCAGTGCCTTGGTTGCCTACGCCCAGTTCAAACTGGACACAGTCGTGGTTCAGCTCAAGGACACCTTGCCCTTCCAGACAAGGACAGCCACGTGAGTGCTGAGGCCAGGCAGGGCCCTGCCAGCGGGAGCTGCCTTTGTGGAACTTTGTGCTGGCCGTGGCTGGGGAGACAAAACTCACAACTCGAGCTCCAGGTGCTCAGGAGACAAAACAGCCTCGTTCATTATTCAGAGCTCACTGAAATACCCAATGCAAATCTCCTGAGCTAGACAGCCATTGGCTGAGATCTCTCTCCTGCCCAACTTCCTGGCCAGTGCTGTGCTCACTTCTCAGCTTGGATGGGGCTGGCCAAGGGTCCCCTGTAACTTACCTGGGAACACGTTCAGGCATGAACTAGGCCAGCTGAATTGGATTTGTGTTATGGCCACATTCACTGTGTCCAGTCCAGACCAGCTGTACTGTGACAATGCTGTGACACCTTTGCCCAGGGCTGACCCAGTGCCTGCTTCCCAGAACTCCACCCCAGCCAAAACCAGCACAGGCTTGTTCACATGCATGCCAAGCCAAGCAGGAGAGGGTGGTCAGGAGAGGCTCAATGCTGCCATTTTCTGCTGAGAACAGCCACGGGTTTGCTTTCACTGCGTGTCACCTGTCCTCATCTGCTCAAGAATAAGTTTGCAGTCAAACAAGACCTAAAGAAAGTCCAAAGTAAGCCCCTTAGCTTCAATGTCCTGGGCACCATGTTGGCCCTTTCCTCTTCAACTTCCAGACTTCGAAATACTTTTCTGGGCCACCCAGGAAGGACAGCAGTCTGAGCATGGCAGGGTTGCCTGGGGAAGAAGATGCTCCTCAGCAGAAAGTGGTAGCAGGAGTCCCTCAGACAATGTTACTGTACTATTTGCTTTCTATTTATTGGACATTTTTTTTTTAATTCCTCCTTCTTGCTTTTCAGTTTCAGGATGCACAACACAGGGAAGGTGGCCCTGGAATACTTCTGGGAGGAAGCTGCTCCTGCAGATAGTGAAGCAGTGAGGATGCCATATTCAACCTCTCTGATGGGTAAGGGCATTTCACTTGGTAGCTGAGGGCCTGGGGAGAAGACCCTGCCCCTTCACCCCAAAACTTGAATTCCTTTTTCCTCCTTGTCCACACGTTCACTTTCATCAGCATCTTCCCAGCTGCAGCTGGAGAGTTTTCTCCTTGCCCCCTCTGCCTTTCAGCCCCTTTTGTTCTTGCTCTGCCACTTCAGCTCTGCAAAGGAGCTGAGCCAGGCTCTGGGGAGAGCCACGTGCTGGGTCAGGACTGGGAGGGGGGACATCAGGTCATTGCTTTGAGAAGTCTGAGACTGGGGAGAGCAATGGTGTAACGAGTGAGCTGCCCTGCAGCCACTGTCTGTGTGCAGTTCCCCACTCCAGGGCAGCTGCAAAGTCACTGTCTAAAACCAGCTCCTGCTTTGGCACAGGAGTGTGTGCTGCAGCAGAGACCCTGCTCCCAGAAGCTCTGTTCCCTGCTGGGAACTTGGCCAGAGATGCTCCGAGTGCATCCCAGCTCTCTTCCACCTATGTGCTGCTGCAGGAGGCAGCGTTGCTGGCAACACAGATTTTGTCTTTGAATGGTGTCCTCTTCCTCTCTGCAGGTGGGCTCATCTCTGCTCCTGTTGTAAGGCAGCGCAGAAAGCTGGTGCTTCTTTTCCGGGGGGAGCAGGACCATCCTTTTGAGACGCATCCTTCTGAGCTGCGGCACCTACAGTGGCTTGCCGAGGAGCAGCAAGATTCCGAGCAGGAACAGCTGCAGGATTCCGAGCAGGAACAGCAAGATTCTGACCAGGAGCAGCTTTCTGAGGAAGAGCAGCTGGATGCCAAGCAGAAGAAGAGTTCCAAGAAGTGGTGCCGCTCCAAGGAATGGAATCTCTCCCCGCAGCGTGCCACTTCCTCCCTGGAAGTCCTCCCAGATGTCACCCATGACCAGTCACTGTTCTCCATCAACCCCAACTTCGGCACCATCGCTCCTGGCCAGAAGAAGACCTTTCATGTGCTCTTCTCCCCAAAGGATGTGGGGAACTTTGAGGCCACCATGCTGTGCAGGTGGGAAACATGGACACACTTGCCAACTCACACTTCTGATGGCTATCACTGAATCACAGGGTGGGACAGGGTGGAAGGGACCACAGGAGGTCATCTGGTCCCACTTCCCTACTCAAGCGGGGTCATCCCAGAGCACATGGCACAGAGCAGTGTCCAGAGGGCTCTGCAATAATTCCAGTGAGGGACACTCCACACCCTCTCTGGGCAGCCTGTCACCCGCAAAGGGAAGAAGTTCTTCCTCAGGTTCAGGTGCAACTTCCTGTTCAGGTTCTGCCCGTTGCCTCTTGTGCTATTGCTGGGCATCACCAAGCACAGCCTGGTTCATCCCCTAACACCCTCCCTTCAGTCCCTCTGACCGGGATGGGGAGGTGGGCCTGGAGACAAGCAGTCCCAGAGAGGCAGCAGCTCCCACAGGAGCGCAGAGAGATCATCTGGCCTTGGTAGGGAGACACTGGCAAAAGACACTGTATGAAACATTAAGCTCCTGGAGGGTTGCAAGATCTTGAATGAGAGACCCAGGGACCAGCCAGTCCCTAGCTCTGCTTCTGGCACAGAGCTGCTCACTGCTTGCACAGAGGGAGGATGCAATGCTGTGTGCTCTGCAAGGAGGCAGAAAAGCGTCTGGCTGGAAATGTTTCTCTGGCTAATACCAGTCCCTTTCTCCCCAGCATTCCTAACCTGGAGCAGACTCACAGGACGGTGCAGGTGGTTCTGAAAGGCAGAGCCCGGCAGTGGAAGCGTTTTGAAAAACCGAAATGCTCTGCCTTACAGCAGACAGAGGAAGGCCAGGGACACAAGAAGCAGCTGCACTGGCAACCAACACCACAGTGACAGCATTTGTGTCAGCTGGAGCATCCAGCAGGAGCCAGCAACATCTTGTTTCCTACTGCTGATGGTGTCCCACCCTTTACATGCGACCTCTGCAGCTGCCCTTCCCAGCTCCAGCCATCATCATCTTTTAATTAATTTTGTTAATTAAATAATTGTTTGTTAATTTGTTAAATAACTTAAGTTTCAGTTAACTGTAAATAAACACTTGCTAATAAGTTGTTAACTGTTAGCCATGGTGCCAGAGATCTTTCCTTAAACCCCACTACCCCAGTTCAAACCCCCAAGTTAGTACATTCTGAGGTTCCCCCCAGTTGTCTCCAGTTACTCCGTTCACCCTCTCCTCCCTGGTGTACCCAGAATGGCTCCTGGAGAGCACAAGATGATGGGGACCGCATGGCCAGGCCCCTCCCTTGTACTTCTCCTCCCCAAAATCCTTTCCTTCTTCCTACTTCCAACCCCTTCTTCCCTGATGCTCCTCCCCCTGTTATCTCTCCTCCTCCAGTTGTCCCTCCCCTTCCTGTCCCCGCGGACCCCTCCTTCTCCACTTGGGCTCCTCCTCCTGAAAAGGTCCCCACCCCTTCCTTTCACAATGGCCCCTCCTCTGAGCCCTCCTCTTTCCCCTGCAGCACCGCCAACCCTCTTCTGACTTTCAGATCCCACACCCCTCCTTCTGGTTCCCACACCCTGTGAGCCACAAGTGCCGAGCCCAGGAACTGGAACCCAGAACAGGAGACCCTTCCTCTTGCCACTCCAATTATGTTCAATTATGTGGGAGTGTGCTTCTGGAATGAGAGCCATTCTCATTTCAAAACAAAAGAGAACTCTGCAAAGCCCAGAAAGAGTTTGGAAAGGGAAGCAAATATTTTAAGGGCCTTTTAAAGGCCACCCTCTCCTCCAATCTCTCGGTCCCGTATGACCTCCATGATTTATTTTCGTGCCTCCTTACCCCATCAGAATATCTTGCATGGGAGGGGGCATGGAAGAGGTCATTACAGGCCGAATGTTCTGAGCTATTGCAAAGTTCCGACAGCGCCCTTGATGCCATTGGGAATAAAATAACAACCGAGCACTTGAGCGGCGATGGGGAATGGGCACAGGCGAAGGACCAGGCCCGGGTTTTGCCAAGGCCGGTCCTTGAAAAGATCAAAACAGCTGCAGAGAAAGCGTTCCTCACGTTACCATCCAGAGAACCCCAAGCGAGTTCCACAATCATTCTGCACCAGCATTTTTGAGAAGAGTTGGCCGTCACACTGGGAATTGAAACCATGGCAGGCACCATACAGGGCATGGGGGGAGCTTGTTCTTGTTATCTTTTCTATTTTTAAGAGATGTTGTTAAGAGATACGGAAATTCTGTGCACTGACAGAGCCCTTGTAAGAACTGTAAATTAGTACAATGCCTTTGGGTTTAAATTCAAGCCAGAAGCACCCCTGCTCCCAGAGCAGCAACCCTTCTGTCACTGCTCTCGGACTGCAGCTTCACAAACAGGTGAAACAAACAGACCTCAGCTTAGAAGACCTAAAAGCTAACTTTGTTTTCCTTGAGCAGATTCAGGAGCTACCTGTATTATATATATAAATACTTCACAAGAAAAGAGCAAGAGTGTCAAAAAGGCAAAAGAGCTTGGTAATTTGTAGAAAGTAACTTTGATCAAAAATACAGTGGGTTAATAGAGCAGTCTGAAGATGACATTCACGATTTTCCTGGTGATATTGTGCAGTGTACTGTAACAGTGGGTAACAATTAGACATAGCCAGTAGGATAACTGGATATTCAATCACTGAATTCTCATTCTTCTGAACACTTCAACTGTGCTGTAAACTTCAGAGACATTTTTTCAGCAGCTTTCAACAAGTTACTCTGGATTCATCATTCCTGAGACCTAATTGAGTCAAAATGCCAAGTGGGATTATTCTTTCTCAAAGCCTGGAGCCACACAGAGTGAACAAGTACATAAATCATCATGTGCATCCCCATACACCTAACAGTCCAGTCACTAACCAGAGTTTACAAAGGAAAACTCAACATGCACAGTCATTTTTTCACTTTTGCTACAAATTATGTAAAAGAATAAGCTACAAATAGTATCTGAAACCTGTTTAAACTCAGGGATAGTGATGCGGTGCCACAGTCCCAGGCCAGCTCACCACCACCAAGGCACCCTGACAAGTGTGGGGAACAGCTCCTGAATTTCACAGCAGGAGCTGAACCTTCGAGCCGCTGCCCTACAGCACGTTAGAGCTGTCAGCACAAGGAAGAGGGAAAGGACGAGGAGAAGGCTCTCTGAACGGCACCCAGGAACGAGCACATGCTCTGAACGGGTCACGGACAAAGCCACAAGCACTCTGTGCTGGGGATTAAATAGAAAGAGTGGCTACAACCTGTCAACCAATGAGGAGCCAACAGGGCAGGAGCATCAGGCGGGATTAACAGCACAGGGACCAATAAGGATAAGGGGGAGGAGAGAACAGGTCACACGGGCCAATGGGGCCTCGAGGATTGGGGGATTGACAGGGGGGTGGGGCAATCAGGGATTGGCCCAACTGGGCATTGACAGGGAAGGGTCTGGAAGGAAGGGGCAGTGACAGGCAGGGAAGGTTTGGGGTAAGGGCTTGGGTCACAATGATAGGCAGCGTAGGGGAGGATACAACTTAGGGGCAATCCAACTTTGGGGGAACACAGGAATATAGGAACAAACCATTAGCTGTACAACCAGAAATTAAGAAACTATTAAAATGAACACATGCCGCAACACGATGGCATTGCAATACTGTCGCTGCCCGCTTGGCCCTTCACGCCCCGGCTAGCTCGTGCCAAGCGGGCAGCGGCAGGAGTGGGGAACCAGGCGAGCACTGTGTGGCTCGACCTGGAACCTCTAGAGCTCCTTTGGGCTCGGGCTCTATAGTGTGCAGGGCGACACGAGGTGCAGTAAAGGGAGAGAGAGTGCTCGGAGTCCTCCAATTTCCCAGGAACAAGTTTATTCCAGCAGCTGCAGGGAGAAGGCGATGAGGGACAGGGCTGGGATCTCGAGGAGAAAGTCCGAGCCGAGACCCTGGGCACCTCTGTGCGCCAGGTTTTAAAGCCCGTGGGCGGCTCATACAACAACCAATGATATGGCAGCAGGGGAGGTGTTGTAGGAAGGGGTTACAATACACAAATCCAATGGTAGGGACTTGGGGGAGGGAGGATAGCTATACAACCAATAGGGCATCGAGTAAGGGATGATGAGCAGGGAAGGAACCAGAACAAAAGGTGTGGTGTACATAGATTGATAGGGCTTGGGGGTAGGACCAAAGTGATGGATGGGGAACAATCTGGAAAGAGGGGAGAGGTTTACAATGACAGGCAACTGGGAACAAACTATATATGGGATAGTGGGGGAGTAACTGGGTCAAACCAACTCTAAGCTCAACGAAGGTGAACAAACATACTTAATGAAGATAAACTAACAGGCGGCAACATCTCCCCCTTTCTTTTTTAGAAAGAGGAGGTTGCATCGGCAGGAGGTGCAGAGGGTTCAACAAACCAGTCTTGGGGTACGGGAGAAGGAGGAGGTGAAGAGGGAGGAGAAGGAGCGCTAACAAAATTGACTTGAGGGGCGGGGGATACAAGATGTAAAACCGATTGAACTAAACATCTCTTTAAAACTGCAAACGCTATTAAAACGATGAAAACGATGAAAACAATCCATAAAACAGTCTTTAAAATGGACGAGAGCCATCCGGAGACCCCCCATCCCGAAAAAAGACTGGTGACCCAGTCATTAGTCTCTGGGCCACCAGCATCATCAGGAGTGCAGTGGTTGGCGCAACGATCGGGGTGGTCATCTTTCCGATGGCTCTTTCTGAAAACAAAACATACGAAAAGCATAGCTTTAACTGAAAAAGGTAGGTTGACGTAACAAAAAGGGGCTTGGGTTGTTTCCTCCTCCTCCTCGGGATGGGGGATGGCTCATCCGGACGCGACGTCATTGACATCCTCGACCCTATCTGGTGGCCTGCTTGGATGTCTGGGGACGTAAGGTTTCACCCATCTTTGTGGGATCCACCTTAGTCCCTGGGGCGAGGATATGCAAGCGTACCCCCGCCCCCAGGTCACCAGATCAAAAGGACCCAAGATCTTCTGGGTCTCAGGGTCCCGGACCAGCACTGGAGGGCGCTGCTGCAACTGGTAGTTCTTGTTGGTCTTGAAATACCGGGCCACTGGAGGGCTAGGGTCCTGTTCGGAACAATTGAGAAAGTTTAGCGTGTAAAGGGCTTTGCACAACCGCTCTTGTGGCGTGCAGCCCTTCACAGTCTCCCTTTGATGAGAAAGGACACGCTTGAGCGACTGATGGGCTCGCTCAACGATCGCTTGGCCGGTGGGGGAGTGTGGGATGCCTCTCTTATGTTCCACTCCCCACTCCTGCAGGAATTCCTCCAGTTTCCTGGAGGTGTATGCTGGGCCATTGTCTGTTTTTATTTCTTTGGGGACCCCCAGTACAGAGAAAGCCTGCATTAGATGCTTACAGACATGCTCGGCTTTCTCTCCTGTGTGGGCAGAAGCAAAGACAGCACCTGAGAAGGTATCGATGGAAAGGTGTACGAACCGAAACCTGCCAAACTCAGGGACGTGTGTTACGTCCATCTGCCACACTTCGCAGCTTCCCAGACCTCGAGGGTTGACCCCCGATCCCAAGGAGGGCATTGCGGTGGATTGGCAATGTGGGCATGTGGCCACAATGGCTCTGGCTTGATCTCACCGCAGGTGGAATTGGCGGACCAGACCAGGCACATTTTGATGGAACATCTGATGGCTCAGCTTAGCTTGTTGGAACAGATCTGGGAGCTGAGCCATGGAAACAGGGGCAGCGAGGGAATCAGCTACCTGGTTTCCCTCGGCTACCGGGCCAGGGAGATCCGTATGTGACCCTACATGCATTACAAAAAATGGTTGCTTTCTGTGGGAAACAGCATATATTAGCTTAGAAAGCAACTCAAACAATTTCGGGTTTGAGACCTCCTTCAGAGCAGCGTGCTCTGCTCTGGCAACTACCCCTGCAACATAGGCCGAATCAGTGATTAAATTGAAAGGTTCAGGAAACCTCTCAAAGGCTCTGATGACTGCATCCAACTCAGCAACTTGTGGAGACCCTTCCACATATTGAATATCTGCTTCCCACTGCTGAGTTTCGGGATCTCGCCAAGTCACTACAGACTTGTGAGATGCCCCGGATGCGTCTGTGAACACAGTCAAAGCTTTGAGGGGCTTTCTGCTCCGCATTTCTTTTGGAATCGGTTCAAATTTAGAATTGAAAAATTTGTGGGCAGGGGCATGGACCAAAACTTGGCCTTCAAAACTATCTAAAGCAATCTGGAGTGTCTCATTCTCCCGAAGTAGTTGATTAAACATTTCTTTTGTCAGCCTATCTGGAGACGCTTTGTCCCGAGACAAGCTGACTGGTACTCGAACGCATGCAAAATCACATCCAGCCATCTCCCGAAGCCGAGCTCGAGCTCTCCCGATGAGCTGAGCCATCAGCTCCTGTGGCCGGATGATACTTTTGGACCTTTGATGGCTCAAGAAAACCCACTCTATGATTAAGAGGGGATCCTTAGAGCCCTGGTCCCACTGAAAAATCAGCCCACTGAGGTGTGGCATTCTCCCGAGTATGATGAATTCAAAAGGCAGGGTCGGCTCGTACCGATGTGCTTGCCTTTCGACAAGCGCATCCTCCACTTTCTCTAGGGCTTTCCTCGCCTCTGGGGTCAGAGTCCTGGGAGAACTCAGCTCTTTCTCCCCCTTCAAAAGTGTGAAGAGGGGGGCTAGGTCTTCCGTGGAAAGGCCCAGCCAAGGCCTGACCCAGTTTAAGGTCCCACACAGCGAGTGAAGGTCCGCTAAGGTTTTCGGATTGCTGTTTATTGCCAATTTTTGAGGCACAACAGTCCTCTCAGCAATCCGCAGACCCAGATACTTCCAGGGTGGCATCCGTTGAACTTTATCCTCCTGGAGTTGAAAACCTGCGGATGTTAAAACTTTAACCACTCGGTCAAGAGAGCGTGTGAGTAAATCGTCATGGGGGGCGCACACTAGGACATCATCCATGTAGTGATGGATGATGACCTCCCCCATTTCGGCACGTACAGGAGACAGCAATGAGGAGACATACCACTGGCAGATAGTCGGCGAGTTTTTCATGCCCTGGGGCAATACCCGCCAGTGGAACCTCCTCACTGGGGCTTCTCGGTTAAGGGTAGGCACCGAGAAGGCAAACCGTGGGGCATCTTCAGGGTGTAGAGGAATTTGGAAGAAGCAATCTTTGATGTCAACTACTGCCAATTGCCAATTTCGAGGGAGCATGGTTGGGGAAGGCATCCCTGGTTGAAGAGGTCCCATGTCTACAGTGATCTTGTTGATTTCACGAAGATCGTGAAGGAGCCGCCACTTGTCTTTCCCCGGCTTACGGATTACAAATACCGGGGAGTTCCAAGGGCTGGTGGTCTCGACTATATTACCCTTCGCTAACTGCTCCTCCACGAGTTCGTTGAGCGCCTTCAATTTATCTTTCCTGAGCGGCCACTGATCAATCCAGACCGCTTCGTTAGTGGTCCAATCTAACTTCTGGAAAGGGCGCTCCACAGTGGCCGCTTCTAAAAATCCCGAGGGGTTTTCGGGATTTCAATCTTCACCCCCCACTGAGACATGAGATCCCTCCCCCACAAGGGAACCTGATAATCCGCAACGAATGGGCGTAAGTTTGCCAATTGCCCATCCGGCCCCGCAATTTGTACCACACTCTTTGAAATGCGAGCCAATTGGGTACCCCCTATACCCTGTATCTTCCCTGCCACGGGTTGCAACTCCCAATGTGACGGCCATCTCCTTTCGGGGATGATCGTCACATCCGCTCCTGTGTCAAGCAGACCTTTCATCTGTAAGGATTCTGCACCCTGCTTGACGCTGCAGTCTATGATGGGTTTATCCTCACCCACTACTTCTGCCCAGTAGACGCCTGGTGCGTGGTCGTCTACTGGGATACCCTCGGGAATGGGGATAAACTGGGCGATGATCTGGCCTTTAGGGAGGAAGTATGGTGGGTGAGTGCAGCGCGCCAGGAGAATGAGGTTCTCCGGACCACCTGGGAAGGTGATCGGAGAAATCTCAATCTCCGGGGGTGTGTGCTTGGTGTCCCCGATGGCAATATACTTACAGTCGTGTCCATTCCCTGGCTGGTTCTCCTCCAGTGGGTCCACAGCTACCACCGTCCAGTGCTGGGACCGGAAGAGGATGTCTTTGACGGTGATAAGGTGTCGCGTCCGGTAAATTTGCCGCGTCCGATGATTCTTTCCCCCCACCTCCGCGATACCTGCCCCATTTTTTGCATCGCGCGGGGCAGGTTCGCGCCGCGCTCTCAGTTTTTTTGTTTTTTATTAGCTGTTCCCTCCAGTACCCTCTCCCCAGATCCATTTCCCACGAGCCCCTGGCGTGGGTGGGCGGTGGGACAGTCCCTCGCCATGTGACCCAGTTGTCCACATCGGTAACACTGAGTAGTTCTTGCTGGTGGAAGGATGAACTGGCCCGACGGGTGTTGGGTCACTGCCGCTGTTGGTGTTCTCCTGGCCGCCTGTGGTGGTGGTGGTACCCTGGACGCCCCCACTAACGGAACTTTCTTCTCACATGCATCAATGAGGACGTCCAAGGTTGGCGGTGGATACATGGGCAAACTAAATATAACCTGTTTGCAGATGTCATTACAGTTCGCCTTAGCCATTTCTGAGACAAGCTGCTCTTGTAGCTCAGGTTTATCAACTTGTCTTTCTATTTGCTCCTGTAAACGGTTAATAAACACGGTAAATGGCTCATCGGGGAACTGTTTAATATTTGAGAAGTTGGCCAGGGGTTCCCCCCCTGGCAGGATGTTAAATACCTTCTCTGCGGCCTCCGTGATCTTAGCTAAGACAGGCCGTGGTAAAACCCTTGCCTGTTCTTCCGGCTTCCCCCAATTCCCTTCACCACACAAGTGATCTATCGAGAGGGGGTTTTCATCCGCGTCAACCGCGGACTCCTCGCTGCGCAACAGCTCAGGAAGGATGGCCTCTAACGACTTCTTCCACCTCAGTTTCCACAGCCTATAATCAGCTGGGGAAAGGAGGCAGGCAAACAACTCTTTTAAGTCGTGGGGGACCATCTCGTTCGCGGAGAAGGTGGCTTTTAATAAACCCTTAAAGTATTCACTTCTCCTGCCGAACTCTTTCTGGGCTTTGCACAGCTCCCTCTTTGTCTGGAAGGAGAAGGGTTCCCATTCTCGGTACCTCCCTCCCCTTCCTCTAAAACTGACCGGTGCGGCAAAGGGAATCACTACCTGTTCCGGGTTCTGGTCCTCAGGCCTGTCACTTCCTGTCCCCGAAGCGTGGGAACCGGATGGGACAGTGTGGGAGCTGGGAGGAGGGACGTGGGAACCAGGAAGAGGGGCGTGGGAACCAGGAAGAGGGGCGTGGGAACCGGGAGGAGGGGCGTGGGAACCGGGAGGAGGGGCGTGGGAACCAGAAGCCGGAAGAGGCGGGGCTGGAGGACCGACTGAGGAGGAGGGCTGAAGGGAGGAGCAGCGGCCGGAAGGGGTGGGGTTTTGGGAGGTCACACTTTGGAGACACGCCCCTGAGGAGGAGGAACCACCCAAGGGGAGGTGGGAGGAGTCAGGGTAGGATGGAAGGGAGGGGCTAGAGAGGAAAGGGTTGGTCATTGAGGGAAGAAAGGGGTTCTTGGAAGAAGGAGCACAAGGGGGGGGTCCGACCATGCGGTCCCCACCATCTTGTGCCCTTTGGAGGCCATTTTGAGGGTTAGGAAAGGGGTCAGGGGATATAGGGGAGCATTGAAAACTGGGGGAAACTGAGGCACGGGGGTTAGAAGAGGAATCAGGGAACATGGAGGAGCCTTGGAGACTGGGGGAAACTGAGACATGGGGGTCTGAGGGTAAAAACTGGGGACTTGTAACCTGGGAAACGTTTAACTGAGGGTTGCTAACTGGGGAAACTGAGGAATGGGAAGACACTCTGGCAGCTTGGCCAGGGCTGCCAGGGCAAGGGTTCTGGGAGAGACGTGGGGAGCCAGGGATCCTGTTACCCTTGGGGGATCCCTGAACAGGACAACTTGCCCTGCAGGTCGCTCTGCAGGTCTCCCTCAACTCGGGATCAGGGGGAGAGGAACATGGGGATAGGGAAACTGGGGAAACTGGGGAGTTTTGTGGCGGCTGCTTCTGCATTTTCTTTTCCTCTATTACAGCAGACCGAATTAAAATAAATAATGTTACAAACTTTTCAACCGAATTATCACCTCCATTAACTATCTCCGTTAATTTTGATCCAACTGCATTCCAGAATTCTACAGAATTTGCTTTGTCTGGGGTCACATTTGGGAAATGCAGGAACAGCCATCTCACAAACCTCTTTACCCTCCCACGAGAAAACTTCTTATTCCCCCCCTCAAGGGTACCCACAACTTGGTAAAAGACTCTCTTTTGCTGTGCCGAAAGACGTGCTCCCATCTTGTCAGCCCTGGCACAGCAATCCCACCGCCCCCTGCAACCAAACGACAAATCAACGAAATAAAAACACGGGTCCGGACCGGGCTACACACACACACTCCCCCCCGAGGGAGTTTTCACACACTGGGCGCCCCCTCGTCCCACACACAGGGACCACACACCCAAGTCCGGACGACTGTTGCAGGCGACGTCCACACCTCCCGAGGCGACCGTCTGCACGTCTGACGGCTGCCGCCTCGACCTCTGGGAGCGCAACTCGGCAAAAACGAGTCTGCTACTACGAGAGCAGCTGCCGCTCACGGTCTCTGTGAAATCCACTGGAATTTGTAGATCCACCAACCTCTCCGGGGGTCTCCACGCCTCGCGAGAGGCCCCACGTTGGGCGCCAGCTGTTGCTGCCCGCTCGGCCCTTCACGCCCCGGCTAGCTTGTGCCAAGCGTCGGCGGCAGGAGTGGGGAACCAGGTGAGCACTGTGTGGCTCGACCTGGAACCTCTAGAGCTCCTTTGGGCTTGGGCTCTGTAGTATGCAGGGCGACATGAGGTGCAGTAAAGGGAGAGAGAGTGCTCGGAGTCCTCCAATTTCCCAGGAACAAGTTTATTCCAGCAGGTGCAGGGAGAAGGCGATGAGGGACAGGGCTGGGATCTCGAGGAGAAAGTCCGAGCCGAGACCCTGGGCACCTCTGTGCGCCAGGTTTTAAAGCCCGTGGGCGGCTCATACAACAACCAATGATATGGCAGCAGGGGAGGTGTTGTGGGAAGGGGTTACAATACACAAATCCAATGGTAGGGACTTGGGGGAGGGAGGATAGCTATACAACCAATAGGGCATCGAGTAAGGGATGATGAGCAGGGAAGGAACCAGAACAAAAGGTGTGGTGTACATAGATTGATAGGGCTTGGGGGTAGGACCAAAGTGATGGATGGGGAACAATCTGGAAAGAGGGGAGAGGTTTACAATGACAGGCAACTGGGAACAAACCATATCGGGATAGTGGGGAGTAACTGGGGCAAACCAACTCTAAGCTCAACAAAGGTGAACAAACATACTTAATGAAGGTAAACTAACAGGCGGCAACAATTTGTGGCCAATTTAAAATAAATGGCAGTATTTGGTTATTTCCTTTTGGCTGCTGTGAGTTTTGCAAGTAGTAACGTACTACTGTTTCCTACAGTCCATTTGTCTTTTCTTCCTAAGCACTCATCTCTCCTGTGCCAAAGAAAAGGAGAATTAAAAACAATTCATCTGTGTAAAGAGTTTGCAGGTGTTAACTTGGTGTTAGCAATACTTTATGCTATTACTGCTGAATCCACAGGTCTGCACTTTTAGCAAGATGTTTTACTGAGTTCTGTGGAATGTAACTGGTATGTAGATAACCTGTTTTTCACTAGAGAAGCTTTGAGCCAGCTCTGAATTTTTCTTTCAGTTAGTTCTGTATTTCTAACAACAGCAGGGCAGTATCAGCATGACAAAAATCTCAGGAATTTGTGGGGGGTTTTCTTAATTTATTTCTAAAACTTACATATTAATCTTACTCACAATTCTTTCTACTTCCTTCTATTTTTCCTTGCCTGGTTTTGTACCACCACTTTATAAATGAACAAAGCATCCATCACGGTGTTGAAGGGAGATAGAATCCAAAGACACAGATTTGTTTGGGGCCAGAAGAGAAACCCAAATGGGGATTATGGAGCTTCTAGACATGCAGACACCTCTGGGTGCAACCACCTGAAAGCAGCACGTTGGATAAAGAACTGTAACCCTAAATCCTGGAGGCAGAAGGGCTAAAGGCCAAATCTATGGGATGTAGCCATGGCCAGTCCCCAGCCACGATGAGGAGCACTCTGATCCAAGGGCAAACAGCACAACTTCTTCCCATCCATGGGCACCCTCTGCAGCTTCCCCTCTTCTCACTGCCATCCCAAAGCTTCTCCTTTTGGGTGAGCCATCTCCCCTGTCCTCTGAGAGAGTTAATGGCTGGAATGTCAAAGGTTCAGCTGTGAAATCATGCTTAGAAGGCAAAGCTTTCTCTTTTACCCAGTGGAGAACGATGGTCACAGTAGAGCAGCACCCCAAAGTGACATGCTGACCTGGAATCCCAATCTCCTTGCCTTACATTTTAATTTTCGCTTGTCTACCACACGAGCAAGCTACTGAGCTCTGCAGAAGGGCAAATGGAACAAGAGGGGAAGGTTGTTACTATTTTGGGTGGCTTTTTGAATGAGTTGATGATAGCCAAGAATTGATTTCATCATGACTGGGGCAAAGTACTTGTTATGCATTCACAACTCCATTCACAACTCAGCCACCAGCTCCAGTTATCAGATTGTGAATTGTTCTAGCAGAAAGATCAAAAACTCTCAGAAATATTTTTATTTTGACACATTATTGGAGGGGAGGAATTTTTTCTTCACACTGTCACAGACTGGAAGCTTTTTCTTGAATGACTTGGTTGCTAGTTTTAGATGTATTTCCCTTTTCCTTGCAGATAAGAGATGAGGACAGCGGCTACAACAAAAATCTGTTTTGCATTCCTAAGCATTATGAAGAGGATTTAGAAAGAGTCTTCATTCCTCACGGACTCATCCTGGACAGGTATGAGGGTAAACAGGAGAGAACAGGGACAGTGATGCCCATTTTTGTCCCTCCAAATGAAAAAAGCCTGAGGTCCTGCCCTGTGCAGTCCATGGGAAACGGGGAAACTCTGCAGCCCTAACACTTCTGTCCTAAAGTCTGGGATAAGAGGGGGTTTATGGAGAGGATTCCTCTGCAAGCCCAGTCAAGCTTCCATGTTCCATCACCTCTCTTGAAGCCCACCTATCCTGCAATATTTGTGTTTATGGGTTAAATTTGCTTATGCTGTGCAAATACCTAATTTATTTTCCTACGACTTGCTGTGCTCACAATTTGCTAGTTAGAAAAACCTAACAGCAAGATCAGAATTTTTACTTGAACATTGCTTAATATATGCACAAACAGCTCTGATATACAGAACACTTTCCAGAATTGCCTTTTTTTTCCTTCTTTCTCCCAGGACAGAGCGTTTGGCTGGAGATATCATGCAAGACATGGGAAGTCATCACATTGTTGCACTCTGTGTCCTTAAAGGAGGCTATAAATTCTTTGCTGATTTGCTGGACCATATAAAAGCACTGAATCAAAATGGTGATAAATCTGTGCCCGTTACCGTGGATTTTGTCAGAATAAAAAGCTACTGTGTGAGTGACTTTCTTTTCTTTGGAAAATTGACTCTCTCCATAGACTGGCATTCTAAATACTGGTGGTTTGTGTGAGAACCCCCCAAAAATGGAGTTTATGTGTACATTCTCTTCAAATTACATACTAAAAAGGAACTGATTTACTGATCTGCCCCAAAGGGTGGATATTATATATTCACTGGGATAAACATAGCAGAACACTCAAGATGACAAAGCCAGGGGCAGATCTCCAACTCCTTCCTCTTGCAAGAAGCAAGAGCAGCTCACCTTTCAAACAAATCCAGGACAACACTTTGGGGGGCATGCTTTATGTGACTTCCATCTCTTCTTTCTCCTTCTAGAATGAGTCACCTGCAGAAAAAAATCAGTTTTATTGGTGAGGAGCTGTCTACACTAAGTGGGAAGGTATGAATTGGCATCTTCAGCTTTTAATGGAAAACAACTCTTCTTGTGTGTTTTCCAGGAAATCCATCTTTATTGAAGATTTTGATACTGCATACTTCCAGTCTCTTAACACTGATTTAAAATGCTGGGCTTTGAAGCAGTGAATAATTCCCACTGATCTCAGTGGAAACTTGGAGTGATCAGCAATGAGTGCTCCCAAAGGTCCTATTCCCCATTTTATCCCAGAACCCCCAGAAATGAACCACACTCACCTGACTCATTCAGTGCCTCTGGAGTACTGGTGCTGTACACAGAGCAATATACAGACCTGACACAGGTGCCTTTAGCACCATATTTAAGCTTTCAGAAATACTTACAAAAAGACTCTTCAGTAAGCACCAAAGTCAAGTCAGTAGTTCAAGTGACAATCTCCTTTGAAAATCAAGGCAAATTCCTTGTAACTGAGGGTTTTAGTGTGCTTTTCTTGGCTGTTTGGTTTGCTGAAAATTGCCATTTAAGTATTTTTTTTTTCTTTTCCTTCCTTCCCTATGTAATCTCTTCCAGAATGTGTTAGTAGTAGAGGTAAGTAATGACTGAAGGAGGGGTGGAATGACACAGATTCTTTTCTCCCTTCTTTTCAAATGAATACATATTAGATATAAAATAATAATTACTGAAGTTACTGGGCTGCCAGGTTGGTATACTCTAATTTAATCCACTGACAGTCTGATTTTCCTTTCAAACTTGAAGGATAATTCATTTTTTTTATCACTTTCAGGACATTATTGAGACTGGTAGAACAATGAAAGCACTGCTTTCAAAACTAAAAGACAAGAAACCAAGGATGGTAAAAGTTGTAAGGTACAAGGATATAGCTGCTAACTAACATATTCAAATCATTTGGGTGAATAGTCATTGTATGCTGCCAAGTGCTTGTTTGGCTTGAAGTTTGGGGGGGAGAAAGCAAACGCAGGAAGCAATCCTTACCCAGCTGTGGGAAAATTAAGTGTTTCTTAAACTGGGAAATTTCCCTGTGCACTACCATCTTCACTGCTCAAATTAATAAAGGAAGGTTTGATGGCTCTTTCTATGGTGTCCATAAAGTCTGATGGATTCCCTGTTTCTTACTTTATGGCTGAAGGAAATTGATGTCTTTCCATAAGTTTTCTAACGTCGCCTCAGTTGCCTCAATGCTGGAATGACAACACTCAGAATATCCCTTACTATCCTCAACTCTAGAAGTTTCCAGAATCTAAGAGTCTGTCAGCACTTGGAAGATGACTTCAAGCAGCATTCTAGATCTGCTTGTAGTAGGTCTCTAAAAGGAAATTTTGTGGAATATCCCTGTGTCTGTCAAGTAATCACAATGCTTTATAAAAACAGTTGCTTTATGCACCAGTTATTCAGACAGGCCTTCTAGGGACTGTCCAGGAGGTTCTCAGTTTCTTCTGAAGGGCACAGGCAAACCAAGACTAGATAAGATTTTGCAGAAGAAATGTCCTTTTCTCCCTCCCTCCCCACTAAAATCATTCCCAGCCACTTGGACATGCTTCCCCCTCTGTGCTGTTCCAGTGTCCTGAGGCATTGCTCCATGGAAGGGCAATGACCTGAGACCCAGGATTGGAGGGAACTGAATACAAACTAGAGCCACTTGGACATAAAGAATGAACCTAGATCAGAGCCTTTGCTTCTCCCTCCACGACAAGGCTGAACACTACTGCTTTCTGTGAAATAATCTCACTGCCTTAATTTAATGGCATGATTTTAGAAGCTTATGGGGAGGTGTGGCAGAAGGGAAGTCTACAGCTTAGACATATTTTAAAAACCAACCTTCTCTGCTCTGCCTTACAGCCTGCTCGTCAAAAGGACATGTCAGAGTCCAGGTTACAGACCAGACTGTAAGTACCATGTTTTTCTAGTATTTTCCAAAACACAGTCTTACCATTTCCCTTCAGGCAAGCACATCTGACAACTGCACAGAAGTTTCATGAAGGCCAAGAGAAATGGGGAGAAACTACATAAAAACTTGTGAACTGATGTCCAGCTATGGCATCCTGAGGCCTCATGACCACCTTCTGTTTTTCCCCTGGCTGGCCTCAGTGCAGGTTTAGCTATTTGATACACAAATTTAACTATTTAGATAGCAGAAATGAATCAAACCTTAACTGTGTGTTGCTTTGCTTTGGCCCTGGAGGACATTTGTTTTGACTCTGCATTATTAAACTTGCCTTGTTTCCAAACTGAAAAGTCCTACTGAATCACGGTTCATCTACTTTCACTCAAGTAAAATCTCATTCCTTGTCTCTTCTCCCAGGACTAACTCATAACCAGGTGTTAAACAATTATTTTGTTAATAAACAGAATTCTCTTAACAACCTTAATTATATTACTGACTGATGGGAATGGTTTAGATTCTAACCTCTGTCATCAATTTATAGCTCAGATTCTTAAGGAAGCACCCTGAAAGAGATGATGTCTTTTACTCTTAGCTCAAGTGTGTGTTGAATACAAACTCTGCATTTAAAAGCTGCTTACACCACTGAAGGATAAAAAGAACTGTATTTTCTTATAGATACAGGCTTTGAAATCCCAGATCAATTTGTGGTTGGATATGCTCTTGACTACAATGAATACTTCAGAGATCTAAATGTAAGTACATGCACATTCCTCTACTGCCAAGTATCAGGTACCCAGCAAGAAGATTTGCTTCTACTCAGAGCTTCTCAACAATTAAAAAACCTTCAACTCCAGCTAGAAACTTCCAATAAAGGAGCAAAACCATTTTTAAGGTGCCGAGTTGGTAATGCAGTGTAGGTGCATGAGAAATGTTTGTGCTTCACCTTTTTATAATTCTACTCCACAAGTCTCACGGCTCAGCCGTGCTGCAGAACATTCTGGGCCCCCAAGATGGTGAGCAGCACACAATCTGTGACCCCATCTGAAAATAACTTGTCATTTGACTTTGATTGGATATTTGTCTGACTTAGTTCAACCGTATGTTGCTCTTCAGTCACCAGGTCTTTAAAGCAGCCCTGCAGGGACTCTGTGTGAAGGTCTTCCATACACTTAGGGATAACATGTCTTACATCTTACATGTCTGTAAGAACTCTTCCCTTATTCCATTACAGCTTCTTCAGGCTGCACAGAGTAGTGGCCTTGGAAACATCATAAACTGATAGGGTTGATCATTTTTCCCTCCTTTGTTTTCCAAAGTACTTCCTTAATTCTGTTTAACTGGGAAAGTTTTTTACTTCAAAGCCTTTTTCCTAAGACAAACCAGTCCTGCTGAAGACACAAACAGTCTGTGCCATTGCTCAGCAGCATTAAGGAGCATGCAGTAATTTAAGAAACCTAAGTTCTTTCAAATATATCAACCTATATATTGCAAATAAACTTGCAAGGAATACTAAGAGCTGGAGTTTACTGCAAGTAGGAAACTTCCAACTATTAGGGTTGTAGTGTGTTTTGAGTGCAGTGCTGGGAATACAGCTGCAAATCAGTCTTACACTTCATTGGAAGATAGAGATGGATAAATATTGTACTTTTTATTTTTTCTTGTAGCACATCTGTATTTTGAAAGAGAAGGCCAAAGAGAAATACAGGATGTGATAATCTCAGTCTTCTGGAGCACTGATTTCTGGCTGCTGCTGAGGTGATCTAAAGCATGCCATCAGGAAATGACTTTTGCTACTTGCGTGTCCCTGAGCAGCAGGAGAAGCTCCCCGTTAGTGCCAGGAGCTGCAGCTCGCTCATTGCCACGTGTAGGCAGCGCTGAACACGAGCTCTGCAGACGCTGGGATTTTTCCTGCTGGAAGCAGCAGCAGCAGCAGCAGCAGCAGGAGCTGGGTGCGGGGCTCTGGCGATAGCGAGAAACGTGCCCGGCACGTTCCGGGCCCCGCAGCGGATTCCTTCGGCTCGTGGCGGGGCCCGAGGGAGCTCCGAGGGCGGAACAGGCCTCGAGCGGAGGCCGAGATGGAAGCCAGGGGCACGGGCAGGGCTCGGGGTTGCCGGGGAACCGCGGCCGCAGCGGCCGCGGCGCTGCTGCTCCAGGCTCAGTTGCGTGGAGACCGCGATCCTCGGTGGGTGTGCGCAGCCTGGGCACGGGCACACGGCTCCCCTGGGCCACTCGCCAGGGGAATTGTTCACAGGGAATGGGGCTGTGCGGGGCACTTCGTGCTGCATTGCTCTCACAGGGAGTCCCGAGTTCGCGGGGCTTTGCTTTCTGCCAGGGACTCCCGAATTCGCGGGGCTTTGGTCTCTGGGAGGGAGTGCCGAATTTTGTTTGAAGTCAGAGATGGACTAAAGTTGTACTTTTTGGTTTTGTCACATCTGTGCCCCGAATTGTGTTGTGGATGTTCGGATCTGGTGTGTTACTCTGCATCCCCTGCACTCATCTGGTGCAAGGCCTCAGGCAGGGCTCTGGGGGCGCGCTGGAGGCCTTGGATGGGTTGTGACACCCCCTCAGCTGCTCCTCATGGCAATGTCCCCTGCATGTGGCCTTCTTGTGGGGGGAGGTTTTAGAGCTGAGCCGCTTTGTGGGAGGGAGGATGGGTGTGCACTGCCTCTTACCAGAGCCTATGCCACACGGCCAAAATTTCCTCCTTGCCCCTCTGTTGAGGGGAGGTTTGTGTGCAAACCTGGCCTCAGCAGATGAGTCTGTGCCTGCGACTTCCCCAGCCTGAAGCCACACAGAGCTGATTCTCAGGACAGCTGCTGCCTTTGGCTTTGGTGTGGATACATTTTTCTCCCTCAGTGTTGTTGACTTCTCCCCAGACCTGAGATCATAGGACAAGTTCCTGAGAGGTGGCTTAACTCACAGTCCAAAGTTCCAGTCAGCAGGCATTTCCAGGGAAGGCTGGGCTTTGGTGGTCACAGCTTCTTTATACAAATTTGTCACAATGGGCAAAAAATGCTTTATAACAAGATTTAAGCCATTAGCCATAACATTCCAGTCTCTCACACGTCCTGTGAGGAGCAGCTGAGAGAGCAAGGGGTGTTTAGCCTAAAGAAGAGGAAGTCCATTCTAGCTATTTTTAAATAATATTAATATTTAAATTAATAATAATAATAATAATAATAATAATAATAATAGTAGTAGTAGTAGTAGTATAATACTGAATCTAATAATATTAAAGCTACAGCTTTTACAGTCTGCTCTAACTATTATTAATGTTATTCAGATTTTTAGCTCCAGGTTTCAGTGTGATTCATTTTGGAATTGCACAACATAGCCATATAGTTCAACTAGAGGCCTAACAGTCCTAGCTACTCACACCAAACAAGCACTTGGCTACTTTTAAGTAATATAAATTTTTTAGCATCAGTGTATCTCTTGAGTCTGCCGTGAATTGGATTCTGGATTTTCACAGTTCCATTCTTGCTCCTTGCAGTTTTCTTGAGGCATTGTTGATCTTCTGCGACTTCCTGCTTTCAAAATGCCTTCTGGATTCCCAGAAGAGACAACGACACCTCCTCGGCTTTTGCTCAGGGAAAGACTGAAGTCTTTTAGTGTAAGTAGCCTCTGGGGCTGTGTTAAGGCTGGAAATGCCCCTGGTGTCCCTCCTCTCCGTGCCCCTCCTGTTGTCCAGCAGCACTGTGAGGCTGCAGAGCCCTCCCCAGCTCTCTGTGCCGTGCTCCTGTTGCTGGGGGCTGTCCTGGTGCACTTGGGAACAGCGTGTGTTGCTCCAGGGACACTCCAGTGTCTTCCCTGGCTGTGCCAGCGGGGCCAAGTGAAACCAATGTCCAGCTGGAGCCCTGAGCATGCGCTTCTCTCCCTGCCCTTGTCACAGCAATTCCTTCTGCCAGGCTGGGCACTCACTGTGCTGCTCTCACAAAGCTGCCCTTGAGCACCTGGGCAGCTCCAACTCTGCCCAAAGCCTTGAGAGACACGGCTGGTCCCAGCAGCAGAGGTTCCAGAGCAGCTGTTCTCTCTCATCTCCTGCGTGGGGCACAGATCCAGCCCTGCAGACAGCACTGGAGTCAGGGCCACAAAGGTCCCTTGGCTGTCTGGAGCTCGCTTGACTGAAGATGCCCTGCTGCTGAGGCTCTGTCCAGGAGATCCCTGTGTTTTCTTCTGTGGAGGGCTGTGGGAGCCCAGACAGAGCAAGCAAATGCTAATTAACAGAGAGAACTAAAACCTGGGCACTTTCCTGTGCCCCTCACTCTTGGTACCACTTTGCTTTCTTGCATCTCCTGGACTCACCCAGCAGCGCTATCTCCTCGCTGTGAGCTTTGAGTGTTGTGCAGGGATGGAGTTAGAGAGTTCTGACAGCTCCTCCCCACTCTCTGAAAAGATCACTGCCTCAATCCAGTGAACCTAAAGAGGAAAGAAATGCCCAAAGAGCAGAAATCCCCAAACATGTCCCATCAAATCATGGAGAAGCTGAGGGACACAGACATGTGTTTGGAGTATGTCTATTCTGCTCTGTTATTAATTTACTGATGCTAAGTATCTCAACAAGTAACTTAGGGAGCTTCCAGGACTGTCCTAGATGATGTGATCACCAATTAGTCACCAGTGCCACTTGTTCAAGAAAAGCCTTTCTGAACAAGCACATCTCTGATGCTTTTGCTGGGTTTTTTTTTGCCTTTCAGCTGCTTCCCTCTAGATTCTCGAGAGAGAAGTTCAACAAGAATGAGGCCAGTGCTGGGGAGAGTAGTCTGCCCAGAATTGGCCCATTTCTACACACGAGTGAGACTGGTCAGAAGGTAGCCTTTTTCTGCTCTTTTCCTTTCTGTCTGATGCAAGGTTTGAAGAGGGTGTGTGCTTGTGACAGGCTCGCCTCCAGCAAAATCCCTCAGTGTCCAGGTGCTGTTGTCATTGCAAACTGCTGGTAGTGGTGGACTTGGAGTCCTGGTCTGCACCAAGCCAACACAAATAACTTCTGCTGAAACTGCTGGGGTTTGCTGGAGTGGAGCTGCCATTGCTAAAACAGTGGGGGGAAGGGTGGGGACACAAAGGCACAAATTTGCCATTTGCCATTCTCCTGCTGAAATAGCCACCTCTTGCTTTGCTGTGGTCACCATCAAATGCTTGGGGTCATAGGATTTCATCCACAGTGGCAGTGCTGGCCTCTGAAGGCCAAGGAGCTGCAGGAATGACTGCAGATTTAACAAAACTAATTGCATGAATGCTTTGGGTTGGAACAATGTGTTGGGAGCCTGAGAGATTCTGCAGGCTGCCAGGTGTACAGGGGACTCGCCCTGGGCAGGGGGAATGGATGTGCTTTCTCTGGATCAGTGCCTACTTAGAGGTGTGTTTAAAGCTGCTTTTCCTGCAGGACTGGCTGGGTACATTGCACAGTCCAGATGTGGTAGGTGGCCGAGGTGGGTGCTGAGCAGGAAATTGGCAGCAAGAGACAGTAACAAAGTGGTGAAGGATTGCCCTGGAGAGGGAGGTCAGGGGCAGCTCAGAGAAGGGCACAACCAAGGGACAGTGTGCTGCAGCCACTCCCTTCAGCAGTGCAGTCCCACAGGAGAGCTGCTGGTGTGTCTGGAGTGGCAGCAGTGTGGCTGGAGAAGGCAGACAACAGGGGAGAGTTTTCTCAAAGCAATGTCTCTGCTCCAGAAGCATTTGCTGCTGTTGTGTCATTTCAGACATGCCTCTAGAATGGTATCAAATAAGACAGCAATAATAGAGATATACAAGAAAGCACCCATTTAAAGCTCATGGGAAAAGGAGATACTAACTCTACTCTTACCCAAGTTACTGAGAAAAGAACTGACCCATATCCTCATTCAGCATTCACCTCATTTGTCTTTTTCCTAATTTCTGTGTTATTGTATTTTTGCCTTTACCTCTGTTAGAAACACACTAACTTTTAAATACAATTAAAGGGGACAAAGTTGTGGAAGCAAAAGAAAACTGTTCATTAGTGACAATTCAGCTGAGCTGGGTGTGTGTCTCCCTCCCTGAGAGCTGAGCACACACACACCCTTCACCAAAATGGCTTTTTTTATACCCTTTATACCCTTTTATATGGCTTCTTTTATACCCTTTATATCCTTTTATATGGCTTCTTTTATACCCTTTATACCCTTTTATATGGCTTCTTTTATACCCTGCCCTGTGTGGCCCAGCAGCTCTTGAGCAGCTCAGAGCAGAGGTGGCTGAGCTACTGTTTCCCAAGTGTGGCCTGGGCAGACGTGCTCTCCCAGAGTCTGTACTTCACTGGGGATCAGAGGAAGAGTCTCCCTCATGAACATTCCTCCCAGCAGCTGAACCTCTCCCTGCTCTCTCTTGTCTCTCCAGTTGTTGCCAGTTCTCCCGAAACAGAGCTCGTTTCGTGTTTCCCCACCAGAGGTGGTGTTTCAGAACTTCGTGGCTCATGAAGTCTCTGAAATAGAACTGTCTCTCACAAATGAGAGCAAGGTGAGTGCTGGGGCCTGGAGCATTAACACTGTGCTGGAAGAGGAGAGGGGTGTCATTCCCATGGTGTGCAGCAAAGCAAGTTCCCTGCTGCAGCACATCCAGAAGAAAATGTCTCAGCACCTTTGTTCTGCAGGATGCTGGAAATCTTGCTGTGCTGGGAATTCTCCCCTGAGTTTGGCTATGCATTGATGGTATCTATCCTAAAGGATTTGCTTTCTCTTGAAAGCTCTGGATTGATAGGAATGTTGAGGGCTGTACAGTTCCAACCTGCTTTCATGCTTTGCCTTGGGTCTATACCACATGCTGTGTCTCCCTGGTTAATCTTGGTAGGAATCCTGGTAGGAATCTCTGCCTCTCTCAGCCTGTTTGGCTCCCTTTGAGCAGCTCACAGTCAAAGCTCATGGGCTGAGACTTCTCCTCTTTATGCTGGAATCACTTAGCACTGATGGCATTGGTACTGCAGGAAATGTGTTCTGAAACAGCCCTGGAGTCAGACTGATGCAGCAGAAGCAGTGAGAGGCCTTTAGGTGCCACTTCAGGCTCCTGCTAAGCTTCATCCAGCTCTGCTCAGGTTTTCCAAAAGCAACGTGGTGCTCTGCTTTCCCTTTGGAGAACCACAGCACATCCAAAGTCATGTGCTTCTGGAGGATTTCACCTTCACTTGAGGCAATTGTGATTATTTTTCAGTTTCCCAAGAGAACTGAGAGGGGAAAAAGTTGAAAAATGTCAGCAGTTGTGTTCCACTGTAAAGAGGAAAATCGAAACCATTTGAATTTCAGTCAGGGAAACATTTTCTCAAGTGAGGCTTGTGCCGAGAGTGGACTGGTGGGAAGAGCCAGGAGGGAGTCAAAATCATCTGGTTTAGACTTTTTGAGAGCATTTGGGTGCTCAGGGGTTGATATCTATGTGCTAGAAAATGCACATTTGCTGTGTCTGTGTATCCCAGAGGGCAGAACCTGGCCTGCTGGCTGCAGGCAGGAATGCCCAGCAGCCCAGCTCACCTGCACAGGCAGCAAGAGCCCCTGGGGAGCCAAGATTGCTTTAATGCTGCAATGTGAGTCAACACTGGTCATGTTTGTCCAGGCAGAAAATGCCTTTGAAGCCCACAGTCAATAGGCACAGCCTGTCTGTATTTCCATCACTTTTGGCAAAGTGATTGCTGTCCTGGTTTTATGATTCTTCCTTGCTGCTGTAGTTGCTCATTTAAATTCTCTTTCGCCATGTCCACGTTTTAGGGATTGTTTTGCTGTGTTCCTTCTTTGCCTTTTCAGGTTTGCTTTTATTCCCAGGGAGGCCACAGTGTTTGGTCTCCTCTCTTGCTGGTCTGCCTGCCTGACTGTATCCCCAGACCTGCCCTAGGCAAACCTGATCTGCTAGAAGGGAATTTCTTCCTTCCCCCAGGATAATGTGCTGCTTTGCTTTCAGGTAGCACATCCCCTGTCTGGAACACCACTGCATGGCTGTGTGCAGGCAGCAGCCAGCAGGTTTTTTGGCCTTGTTGAATGTGCAGATGACTTGGTGCAGGTGCTCTGTCTCCATCCTGCTGGTGCTGACCTGCTGGGCCCTTCCTTCCCACGGGGCACTGCCCTAGTGCCCCTGGCCAAAATGAGCCAGACAGAAGGGATTCAAGTTGTCCCTTGTGAATGATGTGCCTGTACCTGCACAGCTGAAAGTGCTTTGGGAAAGGGATCAAGGAAGGATGTCAGCAGGGCACGGACAGGTCTCCTGTCAGCCTGTTTGCACAAGTGGCACAATCATTGTTTCATGTCTTCCCTGCAGTGTGTTCAGCTGGTGCAGGTCTCCATGCAGAGCTCGCCTTATTTCAGGCTGGTGTGCCCCAACGACGCGTACCGTGCTGTGCCACGAGGTGCGACTGCCCGTGTGCGCATTCAGTTCACCCCCAGCGAGAGCAAGGTGAGACTGAGCCAAAACACACCATTATCTCCAGAGCCATTGTTCTCCCTGCGCTCTGGGACAGCCCATTCCATGCTGTGAGCTTGGCTCCAGGCTGGGGGCAGGCAGCCTGCAGCCAGGCTCACCTTGGCACGTGCTGTCAGGGGCTGCAGCCAGGCCTGACAGGCCCTGCTTCCCCTCCCTGCACATTCCTGAGCATTCCCAAGGGAAGATGCACAGGGAACAGGATGAAAATGACAGAGGGCTGTTGAGAGATGTTCAGCCATCTCTAGGTACGGTGGAAGGGGTTTCATTCTTATGGAAAACACTGGAAGAATGAAGAGCTCAGAGAGCTTTCCTCCTTCCTGACTGGCAACAGCTTCCCTGCCTCAGCCTGGGCTGGAGCAAAGTGGTGATTTCTGCCCCCTCTGTTCTCCAGCCTTGCAGCTGTGCTGTGCCACAGCACAAGTGACCAAAGTACAGCTGCAAGGCCAGGGCAGAGGATGTGCTGTGCCTGTGAGCCCAGCCTGGCACAGGCACACTGAGCTCTAGGTGCCCTTAGCAGGAGGTTGGTGAGCTGCAAGGGGACTTGGACACCTGCTGAAAGAGCTGCTGTAGGGCAGGTACAACCTGCAGGCAGAGCTGTGAGCCCAGAGCCTGTGGCAGTGACACTGCTGTGGCTCTGTCTTCATGCCTGTCACTGGGGCTGCTCTGTCCACTGGCCCCCATTCCGTGCCAAACGTGCTTTGCTGGGGAGATTTGAGCAGCAGTGCCGAGGCCCTGGAGCTCTGATCTCAGTGCTGGGATCTGGAGGTTTGTTCATACAGAAGGGTTTAGGACATGGCAGGGAAGGGAGGAAGGGAAACAAACAACATCCAACAGCATCCTGCTACCTCTTAGCACTGTTCTTCTCCTGACTTGCTTGGAGAGGCAAAGTTAGAGGGGAGTTGTGAGCCAACTCATGTTTCTACACTAGACCAGAGGTGCAGGACCTTTTTGGGTGCAGCTGTTTTCTCACCTTCCTTTCCTTTTGCTGCTTAGAGTCAGTTTAACACTTGGTCCTATTCTCAAACAGCAGGAATACAGGAACCTAAAGAGGAATGGCCTGTGTTCCCTAGCTCCATGTTCCTTAGAAGGGACTTGGAAATTATTTAACATCATTAAACTTTAGAGTAGAAGTTGTGGCCTAGGGCAGTTCTCTGTATGACCCTAATGACATGAGAGCTTAATGCCACTGAGATAGGTTTTGCAAAGTGAACTGGTGCCTTTAATAATAATAATATTATTGGTAGAACTTAGTGTTCATTTTGGGGTGGAATAGAGTAGAGTAGAGTAGAGTAGAGTAGAGTAGAGTAGAGTAGAGTAGAATAGAATAGAATAGAATAGAATAGAATAGAATAGAATAGAATAGAATAGAATAGAATAGAATAGATGCCCTTGAAGGGTTCTAGGCCATTGTTTTCTTCTGCCATGGGAATGGCACTAAATGCCCCATGCTGAGCTAGTTTCTTTTCCTGCAGGATTATTCCCATGAGCTGGTCTGCATCACTAAAACAGAAAGGATAGTTGTGCCAATTCGGGCCATTGCTGCCCGAGCTATCCTGACCATCCCAGACCAGCTGAACTTCTCGGAGTGTCCGGTCAAGAGCAGCACCAAGAAGACTCTGCTGCTTCGCAACACTGGCAACCTGGAGGCTCATTACTACATCAGCACCCAGAGGTGAGGCAGCTCCTCTGTCCTTGTGCAAAACACCTTTGGGTGATAATAGGCTTGGCAAAGAGCAACAAAAGGAAGCTGAGCATCAGGGCTGCACTGCAGCTCTGGCTGGAAGTGAGCAGGATGGATGGCATCTGCTCTTGCTTTCAGTGGTTTCACAAACCATTCTCTGATGGGATTGCTGGCAGTGGGATCCTTGGGTCTCATTGCAGAGAGCTGGATGCAGAGTATGGGGCAGATGAGGTCATTTTATCCCACAGGATCTCCTGAGGTCTGTATCCCCTCAGAAGTAGGTCAGCAGCTGTTTCTGATCCTGTTTTGTCTCTTTTCTGTTGCCTGAGGTTTCTGTGCTCCCTGCTTGCCCAAGGGAGCCGAAGTGACCTGCACTGCAGAAGGAATATCATCCCCAGATGTCCCCTGAGTCCTGATCTCTCTCTTTGTGTTGCAGTCCTTTCTCCGTGGTTCCGGCCATGGGAGCTCTGGGTGCTGGTGACAGCGTGCAGGTGACAGTGGGATTTCACCCGCTGACCACTGGTGCCCATTTTGGGTCCATGGTGGTGTGCTACAACACAGGTGAGTGCTGGGCACTGCACGGGGCACAGGACACTTCTCCAGCACCACTCCCTGTTGTGCCAGCCACCTCAATTCCTTCTAGATGTACCTCCCCTGTTCCAGCTCAACCCCAAAGAAAACTGAGAACCAGTTGGTGCTTAGGGGGCTGATAAAGTGCATCCCCTCTAACAGGACTAAGATTTTTGGGCTCCTGTTTTGCTGAGAGTTGCTGAGTGGAGGAAGGAGGAGCCCTGATTCTCCACTGCCATGTGGCTATGCCTGGCTGAAGTTTTGTTTTATTCTGGCCAGTGCTGTGTGTGAGGTGTGAGGTCTCCATCAGACTCTCTCCAATGCAGTGTATTTCTTGCACACCTCTGTCCCATAGGCTGCTGCTCCACTGGCTTGTCACAGACCCTTGTACTGTGTTGCCCTCTACACATATATATAGTTTCTGTCTAATAACATTTTCAAATCCTCAAGTACTTTTTGGTGACAAATCAAGACAATTTTTTCCTTGTCCCCATTTCCCAGGCCATTCATGCTGTTGCACACCTCTCACATCTATCTCCCATTTGATTTCTTGACTGAGGAATCCCATTCAGGCTTCATGTAGAAGCTGCTCTGTACTTACTGATCTTTCCTTGGTCCCTTTTTTATTCAATTTGAAATGCTCCCGTTTGGTTTTTGAGATCAGAACAATATCAAATATTTCAAGACTGATGTGGCTGTGTGTTTGGACAGGGAGCTGCTGCTGCTGATGATTTTCATGGTGTTCATTTTGTAGTGGTTTGTCATATTGCAGAGCCAGGCTGGTTGTGTTTCCTCACCTGGGTCCCCTCCTGCTGTGGGCTTCACCTCACTTGTTCCTCTGGGCCTCCTTTTTCTGCTCACATGCCCCCAGGTGGATTTGCTTGTCAGCAGCAAGGGATCCAAGGGATCAGGAGAGACAGGAATCTCATGGGATGCCCAGGGGGAACCCCAGGCAAGCCAGGACTGAACAGGGCTCCTTAGCATCACCTGAAGGACTTGGATGCAGAAATCCTGGTGATCTGAGTGGGTCACCTGAGCACACCTGACAAACCTCATTGTACCTTGGGGCCAAATCTCCACAAACACACTCCAAAATGAGCTGTTTTAGGAGGTGCCCAGGACACCCTCACGCTGCACACACACAGCTGTCAGGACGTTATAAATGTGCTGACCCCTAGAACTGCAAATAGAGCTAAAAGCTGTGACCCTTTCTTCTGTCACCTGTGGTTTGCTCTGTTCCTTGGGCTTTCATCAGCAACTGAGCTGAGCAAAGGCTCCCCTTTGCTTTGTTCCAGGTGAAGAAAGGATCCACACAAACCTTCAGGGAGAAGCTGTAGATGTCAGCATCGGGTTGAGGACGTATTCTGTGGAGCTGAAGAAGACTTTCATCACCACGTCAAGCCACACAGCAATGTTCATCGAGAACAGGAGTAACATCAGAGCCCAGTTCCAGTGGAAGACTTTTCCTAGTGAGGAAGATGAGAATGAAGAGAAGAGGAGGTTGGTTTGAAAGATGCATTTCAGTGAGATCCATGGGCCAAGACTAAAACTAACGTACGGCCTCAGGAGGGTGTTGGTGCTTTGGAATGGCTCAGGCCAAGTAAAGCATCCCTGGCATTAGGGGGTGTGTCCCTGGGCTTCAGGAGCTCAGCACTTGACATTCCAGTTCCATTTATACCCCAGCCAGGGATGGCATTTTGGGAAGGAAAGGTTGATGGCAATGACTGGATTTCCTCAAGTTCTAACGGGGCAGCAGCAGCAATGGCTTTTGGTCATTTGTAAACCATTGCTGGGGGGGAAAAAAAGGGAAGAAAGCAAAAAGAAAATAAAAGGCAAGCACCTCACAACCAGCCAAAAGACACAACCCACTACAGAAGGAGGGTGGGTGGCTGCATCCTTTCTGCTCAGCCTGCTTGTGCAAACTGCCCTGCCAGAACTGCCCTGCCAAAACTGCCCTGGAAAGCCCCTGCTTGCTGTGGGCCAGGTCATTTGCACTCCTCAGAGCCATTTTAAGCTGCCTGCAAAGGACCAGGAGATGAACACTGGCCCACTTGAATGGCTGGCAAGAGGGTCCTTTAGTGCCCTGGGCTTCTTGGTTTTCCACTGTTCTCTATCTGCTTACACGATGTCTGACTTTCATACAAGCTCTGTGTGTTAAAAGAAAATCCTGTGACCTTCTCTGGCTGCTTCCCTGGGCTGTTTATTTCCATTTTTCCCACTTGCCTGCCTCAGCCTGGACCCCAGGTGATCCACTTTCCCCTCAGAAGCAACAAGGTTTCCCCAAAGGAAACTTCAGCCTGGTTTTGGTTTCATGGGTTTTTTTCCAAAAGCATCTGTTTTCACACCAGTTTTATGACAGTCCTAGACTGTCACCATGACATTTCATTCTTCCTTATTTCCAGTCCTAGGGATGGTTTTAGCTCCAAGGCCACTGTCCTGCTGTCAGAGAAACTTTTGAGGTCTTGGAGCAGAGAAGACTTTTTTTTATGAGAGGAGATAGTGTAGGATCCTTTTCTTCTCAGGACTACTACAGGATTCTACTACCATGCACTGGGATGGGACCCATAAAGCTCTGGATCACAAAAAGGTCTCTCCAGGAGTTTGCTGTCCCCCTCCTGCAGAACCAAGTCCCTTCCCTTCTCAGAGCCTCTGTTTTCATGCATTTAAAACCTTGAATGTCATTGAAGGGATGCAGTGCCTGAATTCATCCATTTCCTTTGGAAGTGCTCTGGGATGCTCTTGAGAAAGGCAGAGCAGGGAACAGGGCAGGTCCCAAAGAGAAGAAACCAAGAGTGATGCTGGTAACACAGAGCTGTGACCCAGCTTCATCTCCCCTTCCCAGGGAAGTCCTGCTCCATGATCTTTATCTCCTCCCCTGAGCATCTCAGTGGTAGGAAAAGCCAGTTGAGGTGGCTGCTGGATTGTCCCTCAGTTTTGGCAGAGGCTTTGAGGCCGGAGGTTCTCTTAAGGGATGCTGGCTTTCCAAACCTCTCCTGTGTGTGCAAGTGTGCAGTAAAACTACCTGTTGTACCAGTGAACAAGTTATGCTCTGATCCACTTGGGATTGCCATGGCTTGGGGTCAGCCCTTGCTGGGAGCTGCTGCTGCTCCTCCCCAGGTGCTTTGCTCTCCTGCACTTCCACTTCTCTCTGCAAATCTCGGGCTCATTGAACCATCTGCTGGCTTTGTCTGTCCCTGTGGCTGCAGGCAGTGTTACTTGCTGCGATCACCGAGAGAGGCCTGCATGGACAACACGACGGGAGAGAGAAGAAGAGCGAAGAAGAAGGGTTCCTGTGAAGATCGCCGCGCCATCCTGAAGAGCAGCGTCCGGGAGAAGATGATGATGGTGAAAGAAGACCCCATGCTATTCTCCAATGATGCTTTTTCCCTTGAGCCACTGGTAAGTGATAGCTGAGAGCCTCACTTTCTTCCTCTAACTCTAACTCTCTAACTCCCTAACACTCTAACACTCTAACTCTTCCCTATCCCCTTCCCCTTCCCCTTCCCTTTCCTCCTCCTCCTCTTCTGTTTATGCAAGTGAACCCCCACGTTCTCCCATCAACCAGAGCCCTGATTCTGAGGATTGGCATTGTGAGAGATGATGAATGCCTGGAGTCTGCACAGTGCAAAATCCCTTCTCATCTTGGAGTAAACCCCAGAATAATCCCAACCCCTGCTTTCTTTCCAAACAGGTTAAACTAATATTTTTATTTCCAGGGAAGGGGATCATGTTCTCTTCTTGCCAAGTGCACCAGTGCACAGAGGCAGTTACATACTGCAGCTGACAGCAGCATGATGTGACCAACAGCTTGTGTCAGAGCAGTGGGAATGTTGTGGAGAGTGGGAGCTGATCAGCTGAGCATTGAGAGCTTCCAGTGGTGTATTGAGCTGGGTTTGGAGCGTTTCCTTGGGCTCCTTGTGTTGTTCACTCATCACTGATGCTCTAAATAAAGGCTTGCAGGACTGTGGTTGTACACAAGAAATGGGAAGTTTGAAGAGAAATGTTTTGCTGTCTCTTTCTGTTTCAGGAGGGAGAGATCGGGCCAAATAGTTCAGTCCAAATCAAGGTGACCTTTAAACCCCTAAAGGCCCGAGAGTATCGGAGTGTGGCTTACTGCAACATCTCAGGTACAGCTCCTTTCCCCTGCTTCTCTCAGCCCTACTGAAGCCATGGTGCAAGCCTGAGCCCACTGAGCTCCCCTGGAACTGCTGGGAAGAGTCCCTGGGCAGCAGGGCAGTGCTGGCACATGCCACTGCCCCTGCAGCTTCCAGGGAGTCTCCTGTGCAAGGCCAGGGTCAGAATCCTGGGTCTGGGTTACTGATCCCAGAACAACCCAGGCACTGCAGGGAGATGTTTTCATGGCACGGCTTTGCCAGCATTTCCTCAAAGGCCAGAGCAGAACAGCTTGAGAGAACAAGCACTAAGCCCCTCTAGACCAGTGACCTCCAGGATGGGTCCATTTGGCATGGATCCATCATCAGGCAGCAGGAGCTGAGTTAGAAATGTGCTCCCTGAGCCTGGATCACCTCCCACTGCCCACACACCACCAGACCAGAGGTGGCTGAGCCCCACTGAGCCCAGGGTCTTTGTAGAGGGACCAGCCTTGGCCAGCACCTGCTTCTCTCCCTGTGTGGGAATTGGCACCTTGCAGCTCCCAGTCTGTGGAGATAGAACACAATGCTGAGTGCCAGAAGTTGAGGGCTTGGGTAACAAAGTCTTGTGCTACTGGGCCAGGTAGCTTGGCAATTGCTGCCCAGCAATCTGCCAGGTACAATTGCCAATCTCTTGATGAGCTTTGTGCCTTCACTGAATGGATTTCAAAGCTCCTCTAGGTGCATGGGAAGGAAACCATAGAATCATGGTATGTTAGGGATGGAATGGACCTTAAAGATGGTCCAGTCCCAAGAGCCCTGCCCTGGGCAGGGACACCTCCCACTAGAGCAGGTAGCTCCAAGCCCCAAGCAGCCTGGCTTTGAACACTTTCAGGGCTGGAACCTCCACAACTCCCCCGGGGAGCCTGCTCCAGTGTCTCACCAGCCTCACAGTAAAACATTTCTTCCTAATACCTCACCTAAATTTCCTTTCTTTCCATTGATACCCATTACTCCTTGGGCTGTCACTTCAAGACATGAGAGATGTTTAAAACTCAGCAAACTGGTGGCTAAAATTGGAAACCAGCCCAAGGAATGGGTTAGAAATTGGAAGTCAGCCCCAAGGGAAATGTCCTGAGGGAAGAGAAGGGTCCAAATCTTCTCTTGCAATATCAGGAGCTGGTTTTATCCAGCTCAGAGTCAGGGGCCAGCGTTCAGGCAGGCTGGAAAATAGAGTGTAACAGTGGGAATTATTGTACTGAAATGAGCATCTCTCCCCAGGCCGTGGGAGCAGGCTGCCCCTGCACCTCCGAGGGGAAGGCCAAGGACCCGTGGTTGAATTCAGCCGTCAAATGCTGAAACTTGGGAACATTTTTGTCAACACCTCCCACGTCTATGAGGTGAGCAGCAGGGGTTGGGATGGATCTTGATGGCTCCTGAGGCAGCAGCAAGCCTGGTGGACCTGTGGAATTCCTGACAACACGGGCAGTTGTGAGCAGGGAATATTGGACGTACTGGGCAGATCTGGTGGGGTCAGAAAGGTGTGTCTGCTGTTCATGAAGCCCCAGTCCCTTGGCAATGCCAATTTTTGGCAGCCTTCCTTGGGGGTCAGCTCAGAAGCTTCCTGAAAAACAACCCCTTGGCATATGAAACCCAGACTGGGTCAAAAAGCTGCACGTTCAGAGGCTTTTGTGGCAGCCCCAGACACAAGGCACCTTTGCACTGGACTGTTCAGAAGCAGCTGGAACAAACTGGCTGTGTTGAGCTTCAGTACCCTGCAAACAATTCTCAGTGGAGTGTCTCCTGCTTATTCCTGGGAGTCACAGGAAAGCCATCCAGCCTCCTGGCTCAGTGCTGGCCCTTGCAAAGGGCTTGGGATTCTTTCCTTTGCTGACCACTCCCTCACCACACTCCAGCCTTGCTGCATCCCTGACTCTAGAAAGACAAAAGTGTTCCTAGGAATAAAGCTAAGGATCTTTCTACCTCTTTGCCTCTCCCTCAAAATAGTGTCAAGTTTGCAAAAAAAATAGAGAGCAACTGAAAGAGGGAGAAAATAAGGCACTGCATCATGCCAGACTCTTTCAAAAGCTTGGCTGTGGAAAGGAAAAACACCCTGGGTTTTTTTACCAAAAGATGGTGCTGTCTCTGTATTTGGTGGTGATGCCTCGTTATCAATGTGTTGTTGTCATGATTTGGGAAAAGGTGAATGAGTAGATGGAACTGTTGGAGCTGTGCTAAGTGGGGCAGTGGCAGCTCTCTGGTGATTGACTACGCAGCTGCCCCACGTTGCTCTCAGGGCCAGCTCTGAATGAGCTTGGTGATGCTGGCCAGAGCTGGAGTGCTCTGTGTCCATGGGAGAAGCCCAGGGTGACTCTGGTTATGTGCAATTACTGCTGCTTTGCATGAAAACCCAAAGGCAGAACTTGTCCTGTTGTATTTTTGGACTTCTGCCTTTCAGCAGCACAAAGCATCTTCTGCCTTTTCTGGGTGGGAATTGCATCATTAGAAAATAACTGACAAGAAGGGAAGATTGCACATGAATTTCCCTTTTGCTTTCTTGCTGCTGCAGGTGAAACTGATGAACCGAGGAGCTATAGATGCTCCCTTCACCTACATCCCTTCAGCCACAACCGTGGGCCGCTGCTTCAAGTTTGCCCCCGAGGAGGGCGTCATTGCAGCAGGTGGGATCCAGACGATTCACATCTCCTTCAATGCCACCGTCCTGGGGAGCTTTGAGGAACAATTCCAGTTCCGTGTGGCTGCATCTCCTACGCCTGTGATCCTGACAGTCTGGTAAGGACTCTGGGAGCTTGCTGGGCACATCTGTAGCTGTCTCTGGGACATCCCCCACCTCCCTCATTTTGGGGTCGAGCAGAGGAAAAAGGAGTTTCCTGAGCTCTTCATCTCTGCTCTGATCCTGGCACTGCCCCAGTGTAGGGTGCCCGGGGGCTGGAATGACTCCTCCCTGCAGGGATCTCCCTCTGCCTTGGGCCATGGCAGGCAGTGGGATGGATCAGCTTTGGGCAGTAGCTGCTCTGGGCTGTCCCAGCTCAACACCCAGCAAAGCTCCCAGGGCTTTGGAGATGGGGCAGCCTGGGTGATTCTGCAGCAGCAGCAGTGTTTTTAAAAACTTCTGCTCATAATCCATCCCAAATGGGCAGCAGCAGCCTCACCTCACCTCTCATGGCCATGCTGTGGGGGACAAGCTGTGCTCCCAACTCCTGTGCAGAGAGTGCTCCAGTCCCTCCTTTCCACAGCTAGGAAAGGGCTGGGAGACAGGGAACTGTGCAGCAGGAATGTGCCAAGGACATGGGCATCATCCCATGGGCTGGTGCCACTGCAAGAGATAATCCTGGCCCAGCAAAGGGAGAAGGGGTGATAACAGGGAAGGCAGAGCTCAGTCCTCAGTTCCACAGCAGCACGAGGGATTGTCCCTGCCAGCCTGAGCCATGTGCTGATAGGATAATGTCCTGCAAGCAGGAAAGCTGATGCTGGCTGCTCTGGAGCTTTGCAGCTAGGCTGCTGCTGTTGGGAGGCACTGGATCAAGGCAATAAAGAAATGAATGCACCCTGCACTTGATTATACCAATGAGATAAGGGAGATGGATCAAAAAAGAATAAGAAAATTAGGACTTAGCAAGAGGAAAGTGGTGAGTAGGTCTGCCCGCTGGAGAACAATTATTATAATTGGAGAAACAATTATGCTGGCTTTGTTTTTGGAGGAAAAGTGCTGCTCTGTTATTTTGGAAATCAAGAGGGAACCTTTCACCATCAATTGATTCTCCTCTGTCTCCCCCCAATCTGCTCCTGGGACATTATTGCATAAGCAGCTTTCTCCTTGGGCAAGGGCAGGTGTCTCTTGTAGAGATGTGTAGAGCAGAGCCAGTGGCAGTCCTGGGAACACAAGAGAAGGCACAGTTCACTGGTCCTTGATTTTTAACCAAAAAGCAGAGTGGGCATGGATTGGTGTCACCCACAAAATAAACTCGTGAGTGTTGTGCAGCTTCAAGTGCTGATTTCAGTGGATGTTGGTGACTTTTGGAGCCTGTCTGCTGAGTTCAAGGACAGGTGAGGTGGCGTGGTAGATTCAGGACACCCGTGTTTGGTTGTTGAAGCCATTGCCCTTGGCTGTGCCGGCTGCTGCACTGGTGCCAGGCTGGTCCTTTCCTCTAGGATTCATCTGCCCACTGTGCAGAACTGTTGCTGCTCTTTTCAGAGGATGCTTGGGGCTCCCCTGGCTTCATGTCTCTAAAGTCTGTCAGTAATGATTGTGTGGCTCAAAATCTCCTGAGAAAGCTCCTCCATGGGAACACCAGTTGGAGCTAAGAAGCAGCAAGGCAGGGAGCCCGTGGCTGGAAAGGCTGGTTACAGAAGTTTGTGGGGACTTTTATGTCCATCACATTACAGATGGGGAAACTGAGGCAATGGAGCCATGTCTGGGTGTGTGTTCAGGGTCCTTCATGGCACCACCAGCAACTGGGGGCTTTTCCTGCCTGCCCTGTGCCCAAATCCCCACCAGTGGCTGTTGGCTGCCGGCCACTTGGCTTTAGCTGCCTCCTGCCCACACGGACACTGTGCTGAGCACATGGTGCTGTGTTGATTTGAAGCCCACGGTGCCCCTGACCCCAGGCTTTATGTCCCCGAGCCAGGGCTGCCACACGCTTTGTGACTCCCTTTAACCGAGGCATTTCCTCCTGCTCTGTGCTCGTCATCGCAGGGGGTGTGTCACTGGGCCGGCTTTACACTTCGACCTCCATGAGCTCCACTTCGGTGACATCTCCTTCGGTGAGTGTTCCCTGGGCTTGGGCACAGCGTGAGGGATCTGTGCGTTCCACAATGAACCACTTGAACATAAAAACATCCATCACTCGTCTTCTGCCACAGCAGCCTCTTCAGGCTGGGAACTCCAGGGCTGCTGGTGCCTCAGGTAGCATTTTGCCCTTGTCAGATCAAATAGAACCAAGGAATAGAAGCTCTGGGCTGTGCCTGCAGTTGTTTTTTCCCCCCATCTGTGTTCAAATGACTCTTGGTGAGCAGGCCTGGGAGAAGTCTCCTCCCCACAGAGCTGGCCAGCCAAGCCAGATGTCCAGTGCAGAGCAGTGGTGGCCGGTGGCCGGGCTCTGCAGGACATCCCCACCATATGTGGCTGGAGCTCTGGCTTTCCAGGATGGAAAGCAAATCTCAGAGCTCAAGTGGGGTAAACCCTTGCAGGCAGCAATCACAGGGAGCAGCAGGGCTGTGATGGCCCCCTTTGTTGGGTGAGGTGGGACATGGTTCCTAATCACTGCTCTCGAAGCAAGGCTCAGGTTTGCCTCCAGTGGAATGTGCTCTGAGCTGTCACCTGCTCAGTCTGTTTGGCCCAAACCAGGAGATGCCTTAAGGATGCTGCAGAGAGAAACTGCATTAGGGTGCTTTGCATCACCTTCTAGCTCCAGATTCCATTAATTCCTCACGTAGCTTCTCGGTGAGCTGTAGTTCACATAGTAAAGAGCTAAACTGCAGTCACCCTTTCATCCTACCAGGCTGTTCACACCAGGAGTCATGACACAGTTGGTGCCTAAATGGATATTTGTGTCCTTTTCCCAGGTTTTCCCCGCACCATGACCTGTCGCCTCACTAACACCTCCCCGCTGGCCGTGACATTCAAGCTCCGCATGTCGGACGATGGCACGCAGCCTGCTGTCAGCAGCTTGGATCAAATCTGCAAGGAAGGAGACCCATCCTGGAGGAAGGGAATTCATTTTTATGTGGAACCAAGGGAGTTTACAATGAATCCCAGCCAAGGGACCATCCTCCCCCAGGGACACCAGGATATCGAGGTATGGGAAGAGTCCAGCCACACACGCTTCAGCCCCAGGGCTAAAGCTTCACTGGAGTGTGCGAGGGCTTTAGCTCTGATGCCAGCTTTGAGGATCATGTGAGTGAGAGATCTGCACTGGCCTGAGGCCTCTGTTAGCTGGGTTACTCAGGATGTAACTGAAGCAGCACTGTTTTGTTCCCAAAATCATACGCTGAGATCACAAACCGTATGGTAAAGTACTGGAGCCATTCTTGTGTTTTTGAGAGCAGTTTCTTTGATTGCAAGTGGGCAGAGGAAGGATGAGGACAGAATGAGAGGTGTCATTGTAGAAAGCAGTTTGCTTTTCTTCTTGGTCTCATGTCTCCTCTCCTGGGGAGCAGAATGATTTGTGTTCATTGCAGGGATCTCCAGTGGAGACAAAAAGCTCTGCAGCCATGAACTGCCCAGCACCTGCTGGGCCACATTTGCCCTCAGCTTCCTGTTGTAAAGCTGAACTCATTCTGTCCAAGTCAGCAGATTTCATCTGCATTTGTGTCATTGTAGTCAGATGAAAAATTGGCCCCTTAATTTGGGTACAGTGGTGTGTAGAGCTTTAGCCTAATGTTTGAATTTAGCTGACCTATGCCATGATAGCAAGGTGTGTTTAACAAATCTGGTATTGCCAGAAGGCTTTTGTTACTCTCAGAGACTGTGCTCTACACATGGATCAGCAGAGTAATTAAGGCAAAATCCTCCCTTTCCTTCCCATGAAACAAGAACTGGAGAATACCACGTGTGGGTAATGAGCTTTTATAAGGAAGAATTTACTGCTCTTCTCTTCCACCAGGTGACCCTGTGCTCCAACACGGTGATGGAATACTACCGGAAAATGCTGGTGGACCTGGTGGGCCTGGAGGGTGTTGGCAAGGAAGTGGCATCAGTGATCATCACAGCCAGGTACCAGCACTTCCCTGGCCTCTCCCAGCACACTGCCTGGCACAGGGTTTGCTGGCTGCAGCTCCCAAGGGAAGTGTTGTTTAATGTTCTCATGTTGTGACCAGCTGGACACGAGAACAGCAGTGCTTGGAAAGCAGCCTGTGGTGAAAAGCAGCCCTGCTCACAGCCCAGCACAGTCCTGGGCCTTTTTCTAGAGGGACCAGGAATGAAATCATTTATTGGCCTGGTTTTTGGTGCTTGAGCTGGAACAAATTTCCCGAGGACCTGCTCTCCTTCTTCCTGCAAGAGATGGAGCTGTGCTGGGTTGAGACCCCCCTGCTTTGGTTTGGGACACACCAAGCAGCCTGCTGAGAGTCAGGGTCTCGTTCTGTTCATGAGGGCACGTGACAGTGGGGAAGTGGCTCACAGCCAGAGTGGTGAGGGCAAGATCTTACGAGGGGAAAAGAGCCCTTGATGTGGCAAGTCAGCTCTAGTTTTTCTCCTTTCCTCTGCTTCCCATTTTGAGCTTGAATGTTTTCAGACTTAAACCAAAAGTTGCTCTTGCTGCAGCAGAATTCCATCCTGCCAGTTTAATGACGAGAGGGATGCAGTTCCCTGGTGCTGCTCCCTCTCGCAGGCAGAGCCATGCAGTCAGTGCCTGGGCTGCAGTTTTGTCAAGCAAGTGCAAATGGGGACAGTCAGTGCATGGAGCTGTGGAGTGAAGGACCGAGGGAGCTGTAGGAACTGGGAGGGGGTGATCACCCACTCTGTAGGGCAGGTGGTGTCCCATGCCCTCCAAAGCTGGGGCAAACAGCTGAGTTTTCAGGCAGGGCAACAGCCCCGTGGGAGAGAAGGGAGTCATTTTTACTGAGACACCGGAGTCGTGTGTTCCTTGAGCCTTAGTGAGCACTGATCCGTGTTGGGAATGCTCCCCCAGAGCTCATGGATCACCGGGACTGTTACAGGAGTCCTTGCAAGCCTTCTGGGCTAAAGGAGAGGCTGAGGCAGCTGTGGGACAAAGTAAGTGCTCTGCCTGGGGCACTTGGCAGCCTCTGGCTGCTGCCTCTCAGGGTTTGCCCCTCCTTGACAAGCCGTGTTGGAGTGGGAAGGCTTTGAAGGCAATTTCTCACTGCAGGGCTGTTAAATGTCTGTTTGACAGTGACAAATGGGTTATCTTTGGGGGTAAATGTTCTCTGTTCTCTCAGTATCTCTGATTCCCTTGGGGTCATCTCTTTGCCCAGATGTCTGGTTCCTGAGCTGCAAGTGTACCCCCAAATCATGCACTGCAATAAGTGCCACCTGAAGGAGCCATACGAGAAGAAGTTCATCATCACCAATAAAACTCACCTTCCTGGCTGCTACGGGCTCATTCCCCAGGTTTGTCATTGCATCCACCTCCTCCTCTCAAATATTGCTGAGGAGATTATTAGGGGAAAAAAGGGTTTGGATAAGACCTTGCTGTTTTCTGTTCAGCCTTAAAAATCTGCTGAGAGCAGGATCCTACCTGAATGTAAACTTTAGGAGGCAGTTTAACCTCCTGAGGAAACAGTTTATGTTCTAGTCTTCAGGGTGTTCTCTGGTGGGAGATCTTAGAGGGTTGTGAAAAGCTGCTGCAGCCACAGACACCAACAGCTGTGCTGGCAGCCTCCTTGCAGGACCCCCTGAGAATGCTAAGCCTGCAATTCTTGCATCTTCTTTGGGCCTTTTACCTTTGTCCTGGGGATTTTGAAAAACGTGTGTGAGTTGCTGTGGCGGTGGATGTTAAGGAGTTTCAAGCTGAATTTGGAGGTCCCTCTGAAGCTGCATTTGATTGTGTCCCTTCTAGAAACGCAAGGAGGACTCTCCTGTGTTGTACTCCAGCCCCAAACCCTGTGGCATTGTCCAGCCTCGCAGCACTGCAGAGATTCCGGTTACAATCCAAGTGCAAACATTGGGCGATCATCACACCAATGTTCTGATCGGCGTGTTTGGGGATGAAAGAAACCCACTGGTGAGTGCAAGGGGAGATGTGTGCCTTTGTGCAGCTCCTCCTGGCAGGGTGCAGAGTGTGCAGGGATTCTTCTGGGAAAAACAGGCACAGGCTGCTGTGGAGAAGGACAGAAGGGACTGGTGCCATAAAGAGCTTATGCCTTATAGGTGGTAATCTCAGTGTCTGACTCTGAATGTAGTTCCTAAGCTGGAATTGAGGATAATTTTAGTTAAATTAATCTTTAAAATGCTAGTAACTTTGGAAATACCTGTTTTCAAATGTCATCTCTTTAAGCACAAAAGAGGATGTCAGAAGACTTCTGGGAAGGTTGAGCTTTGTGGAAAAGAAAGGAAAGCTGGCATTTGAAGAGTAGTTGCAAGGATTTAAACTTACATTAAAACACATGGAAGTGATGATGGCAAATTCCCTGGATGGCACCAAGTATCTGACCCTGGGCCATTGTGACACTGCATGTAAATCAGTCAGCAGGAAGGACAGGCAGTGCAGGCTGTGCCAGGGAGCCTGAAGTTTGACACAACAGTTGCTTTCAACTATCAGGCTGCTTACCTTAAGCAGGAGGGTTTCTCCCCACCAGAATAACCAATTGTTTACCTGTCAGCCTGGTCTTAACTAGACATTTCTTGCAAAGCTTTTACCTTGGGCCAATCATTTGTATTTTGAAAGTTTCTCTTACCTTGATCCTTTTGAATTTGGAGGTGAATATGTAACTTTATTTTTTTTTTCCCAAAAGCCCAGCATTTCAGCTGGAGAGTGGTTAAATAATAAATAATAAATAATAAATAATAAATAATAAATAATAAATAATAAATAACTTGAGTAGAGTTGAGCTGTTTAAGCTTTTTTAGGTTTCCCTGTTGTGGTTTGTTTTGGCTTTTATAAAAATCTTTCTTTCCTGCTTCTTCCTGGAACAGAGAGCAGAATTCCTGAGCTCTGGAGAGCTGGCAGAAATCTATGGAACTCCAAAGAAGATAGACTTTGGCATGATCCCAGTGCTACAGCCGAGCTCACAAACTCTTACCCTCTTCAACACAGGTCTCGTCCCTGTAGACTTCAGGATCAAGATTGTAAGTACCTGTGGGGCTGTTTTCCAGGGAATTGACTGGTCAGTAGCAGCCAGGACTTTTTATGACTGGTTTTGATATGCAAGATTTCCATCTGGCCCATCTGGTGTGAGAGGTGGCAGGATACTCCAATATTCCATCGGAGCGAGGCAAGAGGATCCTGGCTCTGGAGTGGTTTTAGCTGGGGCCCTCGGTGAAATCAGGTGCAGAGATGTTGGAGCAGAAACAAGTCTGGATTGTGGTGACAGGTCCTCCCTTCACTTTCTGGAAGGTCTTCAGATGTGCGTGTGACATTTTTGGAGCTCTGAGATCAGAGAAACCTGTGTTCCTTTGCTCCCCAGAGAGCCTGGATTTCCCTATGGTTTCCCTGTCCCAGCTGCATTTGCTTTGTGCCCAAGTGCTGTTTGTAGTGGAGAGCAGGGTGTGAGCTCTGTCCTCAGACTGCAATTGTCACAGCTCCTGTGGCTCAAGCCAGTTGGGCTGTGCACACGAAGATGTGTGGGGGTTGTGCACCCCCCCAGCCTGTGATCTTTGTGCTGTTGAAGAGCATCTTTGGGGAGCAGCTGCAGAGAAAGGCTGTTTTCATATGTGGAGGTTGCACAGGACAGAAGGAGCTGGGGCTGCTCCCCTGGCAGGGAGAGCAGGGCTGGCACAGCCAGGAAGGGCTTGTAGGCTGGGGCTGGGGCTGGCTGGGTTGTCTGCTGGAGGGGGAGATCTGGGAGGGGCTTGAGGTTTGTTTTTCTTCATGCTGGATGTGCTGAACTTGTGGAGCTGCTTCAAACCTGATCCTATGGCCTTGTTTGTGTTTGTGGCTAAAGCATCAGGCCATGTGGGAGAGTCCAGCCACAGCCTCGTGGGCCAAGGAGGAGGGCTGTGAAGTTGAACTTGCTGCTTTTCCAGCTCTTTGGGGGATAAATGCCACCTTCAAGTGAGGGGTTTTTCCAGGACAGCTTTCTCTAACTCCACAATGAAATTCTGCTTTCAGCCTTTGCAGGGAGCAGTGCATCTTGGCTGGGTGGGCCTGGCATGGAAATGATGGGTTTCACATGCTCCTAGCAGGGCTGGGCCTGCAGAGCTGTGTCTGTACAGCTGTGCTGGTGCCAGACCTTTCCTCCCTGCTCTGAGCAGCTTCCAGCTCTCTTGCCCAATCCATGAAGTCCATGAGAAAGCAGATGACAAGAGTTCTTAGGAAGAGTGGGCCATGTGCACAGAGCACACATCATCCAGTTCCTTTCTGCTTCTTGCTTTTCTGCTCTGCTGTAACCATTTTGAGGTGGCTTTTCCAAAGCAGAGGGCACTGGGGCACCTCTCTACAGCTGATGGTCAGTGGGAAGTGAGGGCTTCAGTCTTTCAGGGGATCTTGAGAAGCACTGATGGCCCCTTGGGCAAGAATAGTTTGGTGTTGGGGTTGCAACTGGTATTGCAGTGATATTCTTCAGGATCTCAGCAGTGTCCTCCAGCTGTGTGGTTTCTGGAGTGGGATTTGAGCAGTCCTGGCTTCCTCTGGCCTTGAGCCTTTGTGAGAAGGCAGGAGAGAGAGAAAGCAGCTTTCCTTGGCACACACTCCAGAGCAAGAGTGGGGAAGGAACACTCTCCTGAGGATAAACATCCCTTGGGTTGGGCAGAGCTGGGTTCATTAGGTGAGTCTATTAAAGGAGAGGAAAATACAGGTTGTATGAGCTCTGCTGTTGCCTGAGACTGCAGCTCAAATTTAGGGAAATGAAGCCTTTATGATTTTTATCCTCCCCTCTTCAGTCTGTCCTTTTCTTATATCCCACAAGAGATCATGGTGCATGGTTTCCATCCTAAATGCATCTTCTGCTTGTCTTACAGGCTGATAAACCCCAGTGCTTTGTTCTTGAAACCCAAGAAGGAGTGATCCCCGCTAGGGGTGAGGTTCCTGTGACTGTCACAGCCATCCTGGATGACACTGGGCATTTTGCTGACTCCATCCAGCTCTTCATCGAGAACAGCTTTTGCTTCAGCTTCTTACTGAGGGCTATGGGCACTGGCACCACAATTGTCACAGACAAACCACTGGCCCCAGAGCTCAACTTGGGATACCAATTCAGGTAGGAGATCTCCCCACTCCCACCTCTCCTCCTGGCTCAACAAGGAGCAGTTTTGCTGTAGTCCTTCAGGCAAGATCTTCTTCAGTGTTCCAATCCTTGAGTCCTTCCCTGAAGGCAGAGATTCCTTCAGAAACGTGTGGTGGCCAGTTGAGAGTTGTTAGATACCCTCAAAAGCCACTGGAAGGGAAACCAGTTGCTAAATGGCCACTGAATTGTCTTTAGTTGTAATACATTTATGTCCTCACTTGATCAAGCAGTGGTGTCACAGCTGCCCCAGAACAAAAGGTTCCCAAAAGGGCGCCCGGGTGAGGCGGTCCCTCCGTGGGGCTGAGGGACCAAGGGCAGATGGCCTCACAGCCTTCCCTTCTGAAATGGCACTTCCCAGGCAAGCAGGGCCCGGGAACAGAGAAACAGGAGGGCACCAACCCCCCCAGGAAGGCAGGAGCCCCCAGAGCAGTTCCAGGGCCAGATGGAAACTGCTGCTTTGTGTGGGGCCCGCAGTGCCACTGCCGCTTCCTCCTGCTGTTCCTGGGCCCTGCTGCTGCCCTGCTGTGCCCAGGGCCTCGATGGCTTTTTTGCTGCCAGCAGAGTTTGCAAAGTTCACTTCAAAACAGTTTCTAATTGCAAAATGAAGTTCTACAAATGGCTCTCAGTGCAAAACCAAAGCTGCTGCCAAGGAGAGGGGCCCTGCTGCCCTGGTTTCCTCTCCTGGAGCAGGCAGACGATTTTTACCAGCTTGCTGGGATCGTGCAGAAGCTGCCTCTGAGCTGGCTTTTAGAAATGCCTGCAATCATCCCCCACACACAAGGTCCTCAAGGGCAGCATCTCAAAGATTCACGGACAGTGTGGGGCACAGAGCAATGCAAAATACAGTAACAGTACGAATCAGCCCAGAACAAACATTTTGGAGGAAAACATCAGGTCCTGTTAGTCTCACCTTGAAAATGCTACATTAGCATTATAAGCAGATTTCTCTTTGCAATAATGACACCAGAAGGGCAGCTTGTCAGACAGTTTCTGGCCCACATTAAGAGCTGGAAATGAAGACAGTCCCCAAGTTATGAACACCTCAGATGGCTCATCAGGAGCAATCTGATGAGCAGGGAAACAGCTGCTCCCACACCATTTTCCATCCTGGCTTCTCTTGTAGCCACCTTCCCAGTACTCACCAGTTCCAAGTAACAAACAGGGGCCACCATTTCCATCGGCTCTTCTGGAGCGTGGAATGCTACAGGCCAGCCAAGAGGAAGGGCCAGAGCGTCTCAGCCCTCAGCAGCCCCAAGGCTGAAGATGATTTCGAGAGCCGCAGTCGTACGAGCGCCGTGTTCGGGCTGGAGCCAGGCTCCTGGCACCTGCAGCCAGGCCAGTCTGTGGCCATGGTGCTGCGAGGCTTCTCCCACATGCCACAGGTGAGGTCCCCACCAAGGGCTGAGCCTGGGGAGCCCTCACATCCCCTCCCCTGGCCTTGTTCCACAGTGCCTTGACATTTGCCTGGGGAAATGAGCAAGGCCCTTCAAGAAACTGCTTTAAGGCCGCACGTTTCTGTGGCAGCACCAGTTGCTTTCCTTGCTGGCCACCATCAGAGCAGCCAAGGCTTTATTGGGATTCCACAGCTACCAAAACCCAGTGCTGATCCCAAAGCAGGGCTGGAAGGAAATAATGCTCTTTTGGGGCAAACGGTGTTGCACGCTGAGTCGGCAAAGAAGGGCAGACAAATAAGTTACACTTAGACTAGGAGCACAAAAAGAAAGGGAATTCAACAAGTGCCAAGTGGTTTATCTGGGGTAAGCACAGATAAAACAAAAGCCATGTGAAGGGAGGGGAGTTCTCACAAGTGCCTTTTGTGGGCATTGGGGTGCAGTGTTACAGACAACTGAGTGCAGAATAAATCAGCTGCATCACGGCAAGAAAAGGAGGCAGTGCCCACTGTAACTGTGTGGCAGGAATAGGGGCTGTGCTGGGTGCTGAGCCAGTGCAGGGCATTTGCTGGTGCCCTGCCACCCTCCACTGGTGACAAGTGACTCTTGCATTCAGGACGTGAGGGATTACATGAGGTGTGAAGCTGTCGTTGGCACAAGCGTGGTGACAAAGAAGATCATAGAAACCATCATTAACTGCAAGTTCATAGATCCCTCTATAGAAGTATCAGCCAGAAAACTCTCTTTCCGGGTGGAGAAGGTAAGTCTCTGGATTGCATCCTGGCATTTAGCAGCATGGCTGAGGGGGGTGTGTCCTTGTGTTAAAGCCCCTCTTTGCTCTGCCTGAGGCACTTGGTCAAGTGAGTGAAGATGCTTTTAGAGATGAGACTGGTATTTAACTGCCCCAAAGTAAAACTGCAGTTACAGCTGCACTGCTGTGGGGATCATGGCCACTTGCAGAGAAATGCCAGTTTCTCTGCACACTGTAAAGGGAGGATTTTAAGGATCCTCCAAGGCACGATGATGTCTGTACACTGAAGCTGTAGGCAAGCTGGGGGGAAGAATGGAAATTTCTGTGAATTCCTCAGGCTAACGAGGAAAAACCCATCATCTCCTGTGTCTCTGCCTTCTCTGCTGTTGGCATGGATGCTTTAGGGTATAGCTATAAGGTATAGCTCTGTGCATTTCCCTAGGCCTCACCTGCTTCAAAAGACCCCCAGACATCCTGCAGTGATGATAACACTGAGGCAGAGCAGGTGCCCTTTAGTCTCTGGATCCCAGTTCCAGCATCATCTTTCCCTCTCCTGCAAGTTGTCTGAAAAAGAGAGTATGTTTCATGATTTGGTTTCTGTACTTTCAGGCCTCTCGTTTGGCTCCCAGGCTTCCACTGAAGTACAGAATCCCTGGAATGGGCAGTTCAGATGTAATTAGAAGCCTTTCAGCTCTCCCTGATTCTGCCTGGGTTCTGCTCAATGCCACACACACCAACTGATTGATTGCATACTATGGCACAGCACCTGTTTGATATCAGTACATCCAGAAGCAGTTTCCCAAACTCTCTGGTTTCTCTAAAGCATGCAGGAAGCCCAGCACAATGCACAGACAGGAAGGAAGAGCCTAGGCTGATCACAGCTTTGAGACCATACACACCTTGTCCCTGTAGCAGGAGCTGCAGGACACTTGTTGCAGACTAACTGCTTTTTTGAGGCTGCTAGAGCCAATAAGGTTGTAAGAAATGACAGCATGTGAGTGAAGATGTTCCAGTGCTGTTCTGCCCAATAGAGAGACAAAACTGGACACAAATGGTCTGGATTCACTTTCTGCTTTAGGTCTTGTTCAAGCAGCCACCTCCTCTCCTATTCCCTCATCTGTACATGGGAGTGGTGCCCTGTCCCCAGAGGATGCTGTGGTTTCTAAACATGACAAGCATCTGCTATAAAGAAACATCTCCTGGGAAAGTAGAAACAAATAGAAAGGATCAATAGCATGTGTGCACTTCTGGGGCTGAAAAATGTGAGATGCAACAGAAGCAGGAGGAGGTCTCTGGCTACTTGAGGCTGTTTTTCCTTGTTTCCATAGAAACCCAGTGATGTCCTAACTCTGCAGTACCAGCCTTTGGCTTTAACAAACACCTGCTCCCTGCCGCTCGACCTCGTGCTGGACGTGGAGCAGCCGTTCCTGGTGTGTGATGAGGACCAGCAGCCCCTCCCAGATGGCCAGGTGAGCAGCCCTGGACTCCTCCAGTGGGGCTGGAAGAGGAGGGATGTGCTGGTGCCTTTCTCTTGGGAGGTCCTTGAGTCAACAAGTTTATTGTGTAGCATCAGCAGTGGGCTGGCCTGAGCTGCATCAGCAGAGCTGCTGAAGGAATCAAAAGATTACCTGAATTGAGAAGTTCCATCCTGGCTTTAAGGCACAAGGAGGAGGGAGCAGGCAATTTGGTCTGGGCAAGCCATGCAGTAAAGGTGTCTCCTGGAAAGCATCCCAGCTCTCCAGCAGCCATCCCCTTGTATTGCTGCTGAGCACAGAAACGTGAGCCTGAGGGAATCCTGGACTGGACTGTGGTGCCTGCAGTCACACCCTTGCTATAAAGAAGTGAACGATGAACTGAGAAGCCCATGCTGGGGCCACACTTGGAGCATTTACTGTTTCATGCTGTCAGACCTTGGCATGTCATTAATTACTGTCCATCTCCTTGCAGCCTGTGAGAGTGGGTGTAGAGGAGACCTGCCATGTCTACATCGCATTTGACCCAGCTTACAAACTGGAGCTTCACAGCTGGAAAGAACAGAAGATTCTGAAGATAGACATGGTTAGGGACCATCCTTATGTGGAGTATATCGAGCTTTGGGGAGAAGTCCACTTCCCAAATCTCCGAATCCAGCCCAGCAGCCTGGAGTTTGGCTGCATCGTGGCTGGCACGGAAGCAGTGCGCTCTCTGAGGATGAGCAACTGCAGCCCCCTTCCTGTGGAGTACCACTGGGCATTGCAGGCAGACAGCCAGGTGCACAAGTTCAGGTATGTGCACCTTTGCCCTCTCCTCTTCTTCCTGCTGTCCTGTTTGTGCTTTGCAAAGAACAGAGCTGTTTGTCTAGGATCTGACAGACTGCTCTGACTTCTCCTTGTGCAAATAACACTGACCAGCTGTGCTCAGGCTGCATGCTCAGGGAATAGGTTTTCCACCAATTTGGTGCTGTGTAGCCCCCACAGTGGTTTCCCTTGGGATGGAAAGCTGGGGCCAAAGCTGCTTTCTCAGAGCTCTGTGGCCTGAGGCGATGTCCACCTTGATGAAGGGCTCCTAATCCCAGCTCCCACAGTGCTGCTGGAGGCCCTTTTGGGGGTGCCCTTTTGGCCCCTCTGCTTTGGGATGGGTCCTCTGTGCAGGAGCTGCTCTCTGCTCCTTGCCTTCCTCCCTTGCCTTGTGCTGGAGGATGCCCAGAAAGTCCCAACAGCAGAGAAAGAGCTACTCAGCACCTGGGCTGATGCAGAACATCTCGTTACCTTTCCTTCTTTTCTGAGACAACTCCTTTAGTGCCAGGGTGATTTCTTTCCCAAGGCTCAACTCTTGGTGGACACCTTGGATTCTTCACTCCCTTTTTTGGTGACACTTGTTACTCATTCTGACTTTTCCCCACTGCAACACGTCCCTTATGGGTTCTGTAGTGCTGGACAGCAGGACTTGTTCATCACACCATCTCCTGTCCCTGCCTCCCAGAGAGTTTCTATTTTAGAGTGAAAAATGCCATTGTCTGGGCACCATGGTCCTGGGAAGTTGCCTCAAACCATTGATTCAAACTAAAGGCAGTGGAATAGATGATATGGGATCTCTTGGGGGTTATGATGAGAGATCCTCTCATCCAGAAATGAAACCCAGCCTTAGATAAGAAGCCACAAAGCTAAAGACAGTTATTCTTTGGGGAGCAGGTCATTATTGGCACTGAATGCCTGTCTGGGAATGGAGCATTCAGGCCGTGTTTGACTGTAGGGGAGCTCTTGCAGCTCAGCAGGGTGACAGGCAGGCACAGCCCAACTGTGTCCTCACGTGGCATTAGAAACACAAGCAGAGTTACCCTGAGCACCTGCTTCAATCTAAAGTGGGGAATGTGACCTGAGCCAGCTGGGAGTGTTGGGAAATGCCAACCACCCCTGCCTGCACTGTCAGGGAAACATTCCTGATAAATACCTGGGAGAGCTGCAGAGTTTCTGGCATTGGGCATTGGCAGGGCTGTGCTGGCTCATCACTGCCTGGGTGTGCCCTTGGTGTCTCAAATCTCACTTTTTGCTCTCCTCCTTCTCTGTCTTTTCCTCTCCCACTGTGCTTTTTGCATCCTCACAAGGTGTTAATCCCTGTCCTCTGTAGTTCCTCAATGCAAGCAGTTGCAGCTGCCTGCACCACTGCTACCTCAGTGTCATCCCTGGGCTGGTTTAGAACAGACCTGCTCCAGCCTGGATTGGGAAGGGCTGGATCAAACCATTCCTGAGTTCAGTGCACCAGCACCCAGCCAGGGGCTGCATCCTGACCAGGAGCTCCTCATGCAGGTGTCCTTCCCTCCCACTGCAGGTCCCTGCTCACAGTTATGTTTTTTTCCAGGTATGAACTTTGCCCACCTAAATTCAGACCCTCACCACCAAAGTTGAAGAGTACCTGTTTGAATTGCTCAGCATCTCAATGGAGCCACTGCAGTATTAAAAATGTGGAGGAGCCAGACACAGACCTGCAAGAACCACAGGATCTTGGCCAATCTTCAAGAGCAGAGGTAGATTTTGTTGTACACCCAGTGCTGTGTTGTCTCCCCAGCTTGCCACCACCAAGTCATGCTCATGCTGACCTCCCTTTTTGCTGCCCTGCTGGTTTGTGCCTTGAGAGTGGGCTGGGCAGCGGGGCCTGTGGATGGACATGGGCTGTGTGGGAGGGAGGAGCAGGAGAGTTTTCCTTGGAGAAGCCTGCTCAGATCCTACAGATCTAAGCTCAACACAGATCTGTGTTGAGCGTGGGATTTTTTGGCCTTGTTCTCTTCACAATGTAAGATGAGGCTTTCATCTGCATCATGATGCTAAGACCTCCAGCTTCCTTCCCAGAGCAAGCTGTGATGAGTCCTGATCTCCATGTACCCTCTTCCCAACCCTGCCAGACCACCTGTTTCCAGGTGTCTGCTTTCACCTGAGAGCTGGTATTGCAGTGGTGGCCCTGAAGCTGTCTTCTAAAATGAGACTTTGCCAAGTGTCTCTCTCTTCCTCTCAGCATAGAAAATGGCTTGTTTTTCAGCTGCCAACATATATTCGTGGAAGGCATTACATCCCAGTGGGGCTGGCAGGATTCAGTCACTCCGTGGATGTACCATGGATTCCCCTCAAAGTGGAGAAGGTAAGAGGGAATCTGTCTCACTTCCACATTTTCAGTGTGGCAAGCAGGGCTGTAGCTGCCAGCCCCACTGGTGGCCCTCAGCATTGCCCACAGAGGGGCCTGGCATCCCTCCAGACCCATCACAAAGTGCTGCTGAAGCAACTGGTTATTGGAGAGGCCACGCAGGACATGCTGTAGGGAGGCCCAAGGACGCTGTGCAGCACCTGTGGAGGGCATTGCTCCCCCTGGACATCATCAGGTGGTCCGTAGGAAAGTTTTGCAGGAGCTTTTGCTGCAGCACCTTGAAAAAGCAGCAGATAAATCAGAGAGAGAGAGAGGGGAAAAGCCTCAGGAGTCAGATGAGCTGGGCTGGGGTCCTTCCCTGAGCTCCAAGAGCTCTCACTCTGCGTGTCCCGCTTTTCTAAAAGCAGTCATAAATGCTTTTTAAAGGCAAGTTGTGTGTCAGAGAGAATTTCTACTGCCAGGAGACATCCCAGTTCACTTCAATGTAGTGTATTACTGCATTGATCCGTGAGTATGGGAGAAGATTTTCCTCATGGTGCCTCCACTGGTCAGTGGCATGGATACAGGATGAGATCAGGATGATTCTGGCTGTGTTGTTTGAGGAATAGATCCCTCTGGCTACAGCTGCACTTTGCTCCAAGGTGCTCTTGTGCATCCATTTCCATGCTCAGCACCTCAGTCTCTCCTGTTCTCCGTGCAGGTTTTCAGGATCCTGCCGCTGTCGGGTGTGCTGCAGCCGGGAGAGAGACAGGAGGTCTTCTTCACCTTCACTGGCCACCTCAACACTATGGCCCAAGTCACAGCGCTGTGCCACGTGGAGGGAGGCCCCACCTACGAGGTGAAGCTGACCGGGGAGGCCTCACGTGTCAGCTTCTCCCTGAGCGCCCGGGAGATCAACTGCGGCTCCCAGGTACCCCACGGGTCCCCGGGCACAGCTCCTCGCCTCGCTGCCTTCCTGCCCACCTCGCTCCAGGGCTCCCTTCCCAGCCCCTTTGTTGTCTCTGGGGCTTGGAAGTACAACCTTTGTGGGACACATCTGGCATCCAAGCTGTAAAATGGCCGTCTCCAACCCTCTCCAAAATGCTGGGAATACCTCTTGTTCAGGGGACTTAACACTGCCTCCTGAGGCACCGCAGGGGGATGCTCTGGACGTCCCTCTGCTGATCCACTCCAAAAGCCTGACCTCCAAGGAGATGCTCTTGTCGAACGCTCTTCTTAATCCATGCAATAATCAGGGGAAGATCTTGGGCTTCCAGTCACTATAGCTGGAGACACTGTCCCAGAATGATCCCCACTTCACTCTTTTTCAGTTGAAAGCCCACAGCTATTTCCAGCTGCTGGCCCTGTCGGTGTTGCTCTGTGTGACTCCCTTGTTGCCTGTATGCTGCTTGCCAATACTTGCATGCAGGTGCCTTTTCTTTTGGAGTGCCTCCGTGCTGTCTCTGTTTCTCCTGGCTGCTGGTGACCCCTCAGAGGGCCTGTGTCCCCACAATGAAATGTGTTCATTTATTACTGGCCCTCCCATGGTTGTTGCCACACCTCTGGGTGCTGCCAGAGCCCCCTGGTCCTGTGCAGGTGCCCTGTGCCTGGGGGTTCCCCGGGTTCCCAAGTGCCCCCATCTCCTCTCTGGTCCCTGCTCCCATCATGTGTCTGCTTTCAAGGCCAGGAGAGAGGAAGGAGATTCCCAGCAGCAGGCCTGGCTCTGTAACTTCCCGCTCTCTGCCTTCTCTGCAGATGTTTAACGAAGTTCATCACAGCACGGTCATCCTGGCAAACACCAGCAAGATTAAATTCAACTGGGTGCTAGAACCCAGCACTGCAGACCAAGACCTGCCTGGTGTGTTTCTGGTCAAGCCCACCACTGTAAGTAGCACGAGTGACTGACCCCAGCCCTGTCAGGTGGCCCAGGAGAGTGTTAAAGGGACAAAAGAGGGGGAGGGGGAAAAGGGGGAAAAAGGTCCGAGGGGAAAACCCCAAACTCAGCCACGAGATAGAGAGGGCTGTAAGCAATTTCTTCTGGGGGCAGAGAAAGTCAAACCAGTGCTATTGAAAGTCAATAAAGCAAAAGGAACAGTGGTGGGTGCTTGGCTCGTGTGCTTAGCCATAGCCAGAGGCACACCAGTCAACACAACCACATCCATTATAGACCCTGGGTACTGCAACAGCCTAATACAAATTCACAAATGGTTACACATATTCAAATATTTTAACATAGTTCCTCCTCCATCCTGCCTTTTTGGAGCATGTACAGTTGCCCTAGTCCTGGTCATTTGGTACTTTTTGACACATTCAACAGGTTCCCATTAACTTCATTGGTTAAATGTTAATATGACAGCAACTCTTCCCCAACACTGGTATCACCACAAAACATTTGCCTTAAAAAAATTCTAAACTTTAGCAAAAATTCTTTGACAAAAGCCAACATTATAAAACACACAGTATTTACTCTAACAACTGTGCAAGGCAACACTATAATGTATTTATCACAAAGGTGATGTGGTCTGATGGTTTCTTCTAGATAGAGAACCTGTCTTGTCAGCCTGTCTGTCCCCTGAGCCATCCCCCATCAAACACTCTGATGTATTCCCTTCCTCCTCTGCCATTCCTGCAGGGCTCCATTGCATGTGGCAGGAAGCAAGTGCTGAGATTCTCTTACATGCCAGGAGTACCAGGAGCCTTTAGCAGGACATACCAGCTTAAAGTGGGTGACCTGGAGCCGGAAAAGATCTGCCTGAAAGGAGAAGCGTCCTTTCCTATGATCAGTGTCAACCTGCCCTGGAACATCAAAGGTGGGCACTGCCTGTGTGCCCCCAGGAAGGGCCCCTCTGGTTTTGTTCCCTACCAAATGCCCACAGGGCAGCTCATGCCCACCTGCACCAAGCCTGGAGGGCTGCAGGACTCCCAGAGCCACTCAAGCCATCTGACTGCTTTGTGAGTCTTGAGCAGAGGATCCCATGTGGCCTTTGTCCCAGGAACCATCCTGCAGAGCTTGCCAGCACATCTGGCAGGGTCCTGAAGGATGATGGCTGGCCTGAAAGGCTTGGGAAAGCTGTAAGAGAGGCTGGCAGGGCTTCTGGCAGGGTTGGATTTGCGTGACATTGCAGGGGATGAGATGTTCCTCTGTGGGGAGGAAGATGGGTAGGAGCGAACGTGAGCATTCCGAGAGGAGCAGCAGCATCCGCTTTCCATAGATGGCTTGAGGGATTTCTTTCTGGAAGAAAGCAGTGTTTGGGAGCTAGGGACTTCCCAATTTAAGTGGGATTGGCACTTTGCTCACACTTCTCTTGGTGGATGTTTTCTTCCTTCAGGAAATGAGAAACGTGGAAAGCCACTACGGCTTGCAGAACACAGGCAGCAATACAGTGAGACCCTGAAAATTCAGATCCCAGCAGCTCAGCCCTTAAAAAGTCCAGATGTGAAGACTGGGAAGCTGCAGCCCTGCATGCCTGGAGGCTCTGACATTGTAGTAAGAACAGCTGCAGCCCCGTTTGGCACATGCCACTGTGTCCATGTCGCCTGAGCCCCTTGCAGCCCACAGCAGTTTCCCGGTGCCCTGATGGCACTTGGGACCTCCCTGCCCACTTAGAACCATGTGTCACCTCAGCATTGCCCCTAGGGCTGCCACTCTGGCCATGGTCTCTCTGGGGGTTGGCTTGCACCAGCTTGTCAGACACCGAGCAGCCAGACAGGAGAACCCCACACCCCTCTCAACAAGAGCAGGGTGGGATCCTTTCTCAGGTGCAAACCTCGGGAAAGACCTTTGCTAACCAGACACTGTCTGTCTTCCGTTTCCTCAGGCAAACACTCGGCTGCAGATAAAGATGATCGAGAAGGCTGCTCTGGAGCTGCAGAAGAAGCTCACGTGCCATCCCCCAAAGACCGAGTTCCCTGACAAAAAGCTGTGCCAGAGCCTTGTCAAGTGAGTAGGGACTCCCATCCCCATCTCCAGGTGCCCCGTGGGGAACAGCCAGCAATGTCCCCTTCTCCTGAGAGCTCCTTGTTTCTGCAGAGCTGGGAATAGCCTGGACTGCAGCGAGGCTCTTGTCCCGGTGGCTGTGACACGCTGCGTGTGAGCAGCTGAGTGCCCTCCCTTCCCCAGCACCACGCTGAGCTTTGGACTCAGCTCCCCACAGCTGTGGGGTTCTGTCCCTAGAGCTGAGGGGACCCACTGCAGACCTTCAAGCCCTTCCAGACAGCATCAATTCTGTCCCTGCTGACTAGCTCTGAAAGAGACAATTCCCGGCTGATGTCTTGGTTCCAACTAACAGAGCACACTAAACAAAAGGAGGAGGGAACTGCACATGTCAGCAAACCCTTGAAAGCCCAAAATCAGATGGCTTGAATCCTGGTGGGGTGGCAGGGCTTATCTAATTAACTTGGTCTGTCCCTTTGCACCATCATGATGCAGCACAAGCAAGGGAGGCTTCAATTCAGGAAGATGCTCTGCAGAACAGATCAGGTGATCTGGCTGCAGAGCAGTGAAGATTTCCTGTGCAGGCAAATCTTATTGCTAGGCCCCAAAGCAATTTCAGGCTCAGGCTGTACACCAGCCTAAGTAGTTTCATTTAGTCCAGTGGAGGCCCAGTGGACTCACCTCTACTGGCTTTTCATGGCAGAGGAGCTGTGGACAGTTTCCATTTTAAACTAATTTTATTTCCAGGTACCATTAGTAGCTGATAAAACCTCGGACCTGCAATCCTCCTGACTTCCCAAAGTCATTGCCAGGTGGTCAGGCCATGGGTTTCACGGGCTTGAGCTGAGTTTTTGCAGCAGTGAATAAAGAAATAGCCACTTGATTTGTATCCTCCATCCACCTGGACATGGAGGCAGGCTGTGGTTTAAGGACTGTCCTTACTCCTCCTTGCAGAGTTGAGCTGCCCGAGTATGTCCTGGACATGGGCACTGTCCTGAAGGGTTTCACTGAGAGACGCACTCTGGAGATCACCAACCCTGGGCAGATCCCAGTGTCCTTCTGGGTCGATGCATCTGTCCTGCAGGACACAGGTAAGCAGTGCTGGAGACACTTCCTGTGGGCATGGAGGAGGTGTCTCACCCAGATTAGCTGAAGCCACTGAACTTGGGGAGGTTTTTCAGCTTTTTCTTCTCCCTGCCCCTGCTGGGAGCTTCAGAGGCAGAATCCTCCTGTCCAGCCATGCCCAGGGACCTGGCCTGCCTACAAGTGCCCTGACACTCCAGTGTGGGGCCAGATGGGCTCATCACCCTGGTCACCTCTCAGCATCTTCTGCCCTTGGCTCCCACGAGCATCAAGTTTCTTTGGGCACTCTGTGGCCTTGTTTTGTGAACCAGTGGTGTCTGCTGTGTTTTGGAAGTGCTTTGTTTGGAGTTCACACTGTCACAGCACTTGTATTCAGCCTTTCTTGAGGAAACAGCCTGTGAGATCCTCTGGTGGATCAAAAGAGGCTTCCAGAAGAGGCCTTGAGGCAAGGCTGCACTTGCATCACACAGTGGCTCGCTGTGTCGAGGGGCGTTCAGGTGCACTCTGAGTTTTTGTCCAGGTCACAGCACAGCCTGGGGTTTTTCCCAGACCTCTCACCAGGACAGCTGTAAGGCCTTAACGTGCTTCTGACACATTGCTTGTGTTTCCTGTGTATCTCAGCTGCTTTGTTTTCATCTGTTCAAGGTTTCAGCGTGGACCTGGGCCAGATGAAGAGTCTGCCCCACATGCACACCCTGAAGTTTGATGTGTGCTTTGAAAGTGCCCAGCAACCACAGGGTGACGTGGATGTGCTGCTGCCCATACAGGTACCACAGCTCTTGGGGCAGGCAGCAGGCTGGGCACAGCAGCAGATGTCACCTGCACCCTCTGCTGAATTCTCTGTCCTTCTACAGGTAACAAAAGGCCCCACGTCTCACATCCGCCTCCGTGCCACTGTCTTGGAACTGTCGCTCGACCTCTCCCAGAACACACTGCAGTTCCCCAATATCCTCGTTGGGCAGTGCCAGGTTGAGACAGTCCAGCTCTACAACGGGTTCCAAGTGCCCTGCAAATGGTTCATCACTGCCATCAAGCCTGTTACGAAGGTAAAGCACAGGCAGCACTGAACACACAACTTCTGGCTGGGTTTTCTTTGTGTCTCCTGCCCTTTCTGCTCCTGTGGCTGCCCAAGCACTTGGGTCTATGGCGTGTTTGAAGAAGTTTCTGAGGGTGTAGATCAAGGCTGGTTTTCCTAGACCTGTTCCATTAGCTGCTGCTTTGCTTTTGTGCCATCTTCAGCCATTCCTCCTCCTCTGAGGACAGCAGTTCCCTCAGCCTGCCCTGTCTACAGGTTTTCCCTCCAGCTCTAGGCTTTGGGGCCACACTTGGTTTGGCTGTGGGTGCTGTCAGCGCTGTATCAGTGTCTCAGAGCACTACAGGAACTGAGGCTCTGTCCTCACAGGCTGAGGAGACCTCACCCCATTGGTTTCTGTGTCCAGAGCAATCAACTCAGATACATGACACCAGCCCAAGGTCAGAAGCAGCAGGCACTGGAGGAAAGGCGCTGTCCCTTTGAAGTGACGCCCTCCAAAGGAACCCTTGATGCAGGAGCGTGGCAGAACTTGCAAATCCAGTTTGCACCCAAGGAGGAGGTGAGATTGGCAGCTGTCAGCCCAGGAGGCCTGTCAGGGCTATCTGGAAATGAGGGCCTGGTGCAGAGAGTGTGGGACGAGCTCTGCCTTCACAGGGGGCTTTCTGCAAGCGCCGTGCTCAGCGTGGCTCAGTTCAGCCCACAGAGCACTCCCGGGAGATGTGCTCTGAAATGCCCACAGGGAGCTTGCACAGAGAGCATCAGGGCTCTGTGGCTGCCTCTCGGCACAGGGGAGGGATGTGCCCAGCTCCCCTCAGCTTCCCCCTTGCCTGGCCCTGTTTGCAGCTGCGACACTCGGTGCAGAGCAGCTGCACACTCGCAGAGGATAATCCTGGAATGGCCGCTCTAGGCCCATCCTGCTGCACAACTGACTGGCAAAACAGCCACCAGACACCTTCCTGAGCATGGCAGGACAGTCACCTGTCGTGGTGTGCTGCCAGCTGTCAGTCCCTGGGGCTCTGGCCTGCCTGCACATTCCCACACAGCTGGGGATTCAACTTAAAAGGATGCAGCATTCCCAAAAGTACTTTGCCTGGGGCCGCTGGGTCTTGGAAACTGACAGTGTGTAGCAGTATGGACACAAGTGCTTCTGTGCCCACAGACAATCCCAGGGACCTTTTAATTGCTCAAGAGATGTAAACATCTTGTGTCTGGCTTTGATCAGAGCCAAACACCAAGGAGAGATGGTGACCCTTATTTCTGGCCACCCAGAGCTCATTTGCCTCTCTCCTGGAGCTGGCGTTTGCCTGATGCAGCAGTGCCAGGACTGGGTGTGGACACTGTAACCCCAAGGGCCCTTCTCTTGAGCACTGCACTCCTGCATGCCTGGGTGAAAACGCCTGGCAGTCCACTGTCCATCCATCTGGTACCCAATACCCAGTGACAGTGCACACCAGGACTCATCCCAGTTACTCACACCCAGACACAGGCGCTGTAGTCCCTTGCAGAAGTGAATATCTGGTTTCTGTTCACCTTGGAGGGACTGATAACACCCTGGCCTTGGGGCAAGCGCTGTATTTGGGGTCCTGGGGCTTCATGGATAAGTTTTCTGCACTTTTCTCTTTTCAGAGGTCTTACAAGTATGAACTGAAACTTAACATTCATGGGAGCAGCAATCACTTAAGTCTGCACCTCTTGGGGCAAGGTCTGGAGCCACGGTTGGAGTTCAGTCCCCCAGCACTAAAGATGGGATGGGGGCTGGTGGACAGCAATGGGGTGGAGGCCACAGTGGTGGTGAAGAACCCATGCAAATTCCCCATCGAGTTTTACTCCCTGGATTTTGATGAGCAGTACCTGGAGGAGGAGAAGGTGAGAAGGCAGGTCTGGTCCCCGTGTACATGCTGCCCAAGCTTCACAGCACTCCAATCTTCCCAGGCTTGTGTCAGGGAGATGGAGGCAATGCCCAGGGCAAAGCCAGCTCTGCTGATGTGCTGTGGGAGGATTTAAAGAGTTTGTGTTGTTGGGAGGAAGGGAGGAGACAGAAAATGGGTTTATTGCATCTGTGGGATGAAAGGTGAGAAAAGGAATCTTGCATATGGTTTCTCTTCCCTGCTGGCAGGCTGGGCATGACTTGGGCTGGGCATGTGCTCTGGCAGAAAACTCCACTGGTTCTCAGGGCTTTGCTGGCAGAGTGCAGTCCTGGCTAGTGTGGCTAGTGTGGCTGCAGGCAGTGAGCAGCTCATGGTCATTGTTTTCTTCAGATGAGTCACTTGGGAGGGGTTTCTCTCCCAGTCCTGCTTGTAGCTCTTGCCTCTGCTCTGGAGCCTGCTCACCCCACTGGGCATAACAAAATACTTGTACTTGATGGAAATCAAAAAGCCCATTGCCAAAAGCTCAGTGCCTTCAAAGAAGGAGTTGTGAGGATGAAGGTGACAGAAGTATAAACAGGATTTTCTCTCGTCTTTTAGATGCTGAGGCATCTGGGACTGCATCCCCAAGGGCCTCCCCTTCCCCCTGCTGCTGTCCTCTCCAGAGTTGACAGCCCAGAGGAGCAGCTGGGCTCTGCAGAGCATGTGAAGCCCTTCACCATTGTTACACCTGAAGACAATCTGGTGGGTACTGCAGTGGTGCTGGCACTGAAGGTGCCAGGGCAGGGACCAGGCTAGATGGGGGCATGAGGGACAGGTGGATGGAAAAGGATCATTGTGGAGAGGTAGTGAAGATGTGATGGGGCCCCACGTCTGCAGGTCTCCTTTCTGTCAGGGATGGGGCAAAAGAGACAGCTTTGCTGGAGACAGAGCAGTTCTGTAAGAGGGGAAAAATCACTTAAAACCACCAACTTCCTTTGAGGAGAGGATCCTGAGTTAGAAGGGGTGTCCTAGACAAAACAAACCCCAGTAAGGAAGACCAAGTTCCTGGGCAGGTGCACTTATTTATTCTCTCTTCCATTGGTGAACGAAGGCCCATTTTTCTTTCCAGGATGGGAATGTCTCAGGGCTCACCCCTCTCTCCCTTTTCTCTCTCCCTTTAGGCCAAGACCCCAGATGAGATGGGCAGTTCTGCTGAGGGCCAGCCAAAGAAGGGTAAAGCAGCCAGCAGAGACAAGTTTCCAAAGGGGAGCCAAATATCTACACAGAGAACAGAAAGTCCCTGGGAATCCTCCAGCACAAGGTCCAAATGTACACTGGAAAGTGCCTCAGTCCCCACAGAATTCCTCAGGTGAGCTGCACAGGAGGAGGTGATGCCTCTGCTTCTTGGTCCTCTTGCCAAACAAGGTCCATCGTCCCCAGCTGCACAGGAACCCTGTGCCGGGGCCTCCATGGGATGGCCAGTGCACCCTCCTTGTTTCATTTGCTCCTCAGCCATGTCTGAAGCCTCCTCTTTAATTGCCAGGCTGAAACGGTACCGCTGGATAGTGCCTGCCCTCGGTGAGGTGGAACTGAAGGTCCACTTCTCCACCAAAAAGCCAGGGGAGTTTGAGCAGACGCTGAGGTTTGAGCTGGTGGGGACAAAGCGGCAGTACGAGCTGCCCTGCAGTGGCACCGGCCTGTACCCCAGCATCAGCCAGAACCCACGGTAAGGCTGGCCCCTGGCAGCCTCCCACACTGCTGCCCCCGAGCTCACAGCCAGGCTGCTCCTTGGGCATTCTGGCCTGGGCACATGGTGCTGCCTGACGTCACCCAGCATCTCTTTCTGTGCTGGGAGCTGGGAAGGCAGATGGTCCCTGAGCCACCAGGATGGGTTATGGCTTTCTGACTGCATTTCCTACCTGCAGCATCTCATAGCTCCTCCTTCCCTGCTTTCTCTGCCCAGGCTGGTGTTTCCACAGTGGAGGAGGACCATGAAGGAAGGTGAAATCATCTTCAAGGAATATGTTGAGAGCACCAAGCAATTCCACTTTGGACCGCTGCTGTGTGGGAAATCAAGAGAGTGGTATGTGCTCCCTGCTGGGTGTTGTACTTTCCTGGACACGCTTGGGGACATGGACACAATCCAGGGCAGTCCCTGGCAGAGTCCTGGCACACACGTGGGTTTGAAGGAGCACAGATGTGTGAACCTGAGCATACAAGAGGCAAATGAGCCTTGGGGGTGCCGCTCTGCCTGCCTGCTGGGTGCCTTGGCCAGAGCCCCAGGCTGCTGCCAGTCCAGAGGGGACTTGGGGCAACTTTTGTCTGCCTCCACATCTCAGCTTCACCCCTTAGGAAATGTATGGTGGTTTTTGAAGTGCTTTGAGCTCGGCAGTTAGCCTGAGTGAGCAATTATTCTGTAGGTGGTTTTGTAAAGCTATCATTGATCTGTAATTATTAATAAGATTTTATGGCTGACCTGCCAGTGGGTGTCAGGGGGTATGTACAGCAGGAACTACATTTGCCTGTAATGACATTGCATCATCACTGCTGGATAAAGTCTGCCTGAAAACGTTGTCATTGAAGCCATTGTGCATTTCTACTTTTACTGTCACTTTTTAAAAAATAGTATTTAACATTAAGTTCTTGTCTCCATGGGAGCTCTGGAGGGCTAAATCTATTTTGACAACACAGTTTCAAAAACCAGACAATCTTTAGCCAGGTTTATGGGATGGTCTGGGATTTCTGTTTGCCTCTTTAACCCTTTCACTCCAAAGTCATTTCCACACCTGAGAGAAGGGTCACTTGTTATCTTTTTGCATTCATCTTGGGAAATGATGCTTTATATTTCTTTCTCAGATTTTGTGATAAGCCATGAAATCCAAAGCAGTTTCATGACTTTTTGGAAAGAGATCAGCTAAACTCTTTTTCCAAAAGCCTTTCTTTATACCCTGCAGGGAAGGCACCCCAAGAAAGAAGGGGAAAGAACCCATGGGCCTGGTGTACTGTTATTTTTCTAGGCACCTTTGAATTTACATTGTATTAAAAACACTTGAAGTGGCCTGAGCATCATCAGGCTTCTGGGGTGGAGGCCCCAAGTACAGGGGAAGGCATCAAAGTCAGGCAAGGATGAGCACATGCCCACGCCCCTGGCTGGGATCCACTTCCCTCACTTGTTTGTTAGAGCAGGGTCCTCCAGCACCGCTTCCTCGGCTGCACACGGTGCTTTCCTCGATGCGTGGCAAAGGCAACAGTCTCCTCTGCAGCCTTTTCCCCTTTTGTGGACAGGTACAAGGCCCAGAACTGTCCTGCCAACTCGGAGAATATAACCATCCTCAACAACTCCCCCATGGACGTAGAGGTCCAGTTCTTCTTTGAGGATGATGGAAAAGCAGAGACGTTCCTTCTGGACCCTCCCAGCATGACCCTGAAACCAAAGAAGAAGCAGGTAGGAGAGGGGCAGGTAGAGCAGGCACCGTAGAAGTGCCCAGGAGCTGCTGCTCCTGCTCACACACAGAGCTCTTTCTATTTCTTTCCGTGGGGCCGGGTCCAGGAGCTGACCATTTGGGCATACCCCACTTCCCCTGGCTTCCTGGAAGACAAACTCATCTGCTGCATTGACAAGAACCCAGAGCCAGTGGTCTTCAGCGTGTGCTGCCACGGGGTGCACGTGAAGCTGGAGGTCAGCCCCCTGGAGCTGTCTTTTGACAAGCTGCTTCTGCACAGGTCAGTCATCCCACAAGCACTCCAAGACTTGTGACAAAGACAAAACATTTGACTCTGCTTTCCAGGGCTCGGATGGAGCTGCTCCAGGTTGCATTCAGTGGCGAGGCTGGTGTGACCAGCCAGCAGCTGATGCCAAGTGCCTCCTGTCTCTGCAGGACTGACAGCAGGACCTTGGTCCTGAAAAACAACACCCTACTGCCCATGGCCTGGCAGCTCAGTGGGCTGGATGACCTTGCTGAGGACTTCTCACTGTCACAAGATAACGGCACCATTGATCCCCGCTCAGAGTTTGAAGTGACAGTGAATTTCAAGGCCCAGCAGATTGGCACCATTGAGAAGACCCTTCGACTAGAGGTGAGAGGGACTGTGCCCTGCCTGGCACAGTGAGCAGCCACGTGCTCTTAGGGACAGAGTCAGGAAGAGCTGCCCCTGACAGACACAAGGGTGCTGTGACCCCAACTTGTGCCTCTACACAGCGTTTGCCAGAACGTGCAGTGCATCCACATCCCCCAGATAAGCAGACACTGCACCCTGAGCCTGTAGCACAAGCACCTTGGCCCTGTGAATGGTTGAAGGTTGTTGTTTGGTTGTACAGACTGCAGCATGATCTCTACATTTCTCCTGGAGCTTGTCCAAACCTCTGGCATCGTGCAACAAACTCTGCCCCTGGCATTTTGTTCCCCATGGTTTAGGGGCTGCATTTCAGAGAGGGTGCTAGGTGATTGCAAAGGGTTGTCAATGCCACCTGCTCTGAGACACCCTACACTTCCTGTGGTTGTTCTTACATCCCTGTGCCTCTCAAGGAAGCTTTAGCAGCAGCATTCCCTGCTGTAGGAATGCAGAGTTGGGCTGATGGGGTTTTTTACTGCAGCAGAATCCCACTGGGACAGCCCATGAGATGAACGGGTTAGGAAAGCTTGGGTGTCCACCAACACTTGTGAAGCTGGGGAGGCCATAGGGGAAGCAGCCAGCAGAGACAAGGACTTAGAGGCTGTCTAGCAAAAGAATAATCTGAACAGTGTTTGTTTCTTGCTTCCTCAGGTTTCAGATACAGAAAACATCCTGGGGATTGTTCAGGTTGAAAACATCAAACTGTCTGCAGAGGTGTATGATGTTCTCCTGAGCATGGTCCTGCCTGAAGGTCAGTGGATGTCTCCCAAACACAGCAGTCCAGCTGCACTGCCTGACCTTGGGTGGTGGGTGACCAAAGCACTTGGGATGGGATGGGATGCAAGGATGGCATGGATACATAAAGCACATACCCTGCAAGCTGCATGGAATAAAGCACTGTCAGGGCACTGGCAGCCTAAAATCTCTCCCCTCTGAACTTTGAAGTGTGCAGCTTCACATGCAGGTTGGATTTGGGGGCTTTGAAACACCAGTGACGTGAACAGGCAGTTGGCAATTCCCACAGGCACAGCACAGCATGTAAAGTGATGGGATTTGTGCTTGGAAGCGAGGAAATGGAAGCCGAGCTCCTTAGCTACTAAGCCTGCAGATATTTTGAGTAAGAAGAGAAAGGGCAGACAAGTAGCTGGAAAACCCTTCCAAGAACAGCAACTTGCTGAAAAGGGTTTTGTGCTGGGACCTCCATGTAGCTTGGGACCTGGTGTATTCTGCAGCAGCTCACAAATACCATGTCTGATCTCGCTCTGCGCGTTGTCTGCAGATGAAACCTTGGATTTTGGAACCATCCATGTCCTGGATAATGTGAAGACCGTCCTGACTCTAAAGAACAAAGGGTTGTACAACATTGAGTACAGGTGAGTCCAGCTGCCTGGTGGTGAGCATTTCCCTGGGTTCCCAGGCCTGCAGTCTCCCTCTGTCAATGGTTAGAACCTGTTTCCATGCTGGCTACCTCACAATAAACACAAAACCTGGGCTCCCTCAGCTATTTCACCAGAGATTCCAGCCACAAACTAGCAGTTCTCCACAGTTCAGCAGGGAACCCAAAGGAGAGCCCCAAGAATTTCAGGCACTGAAATGCTGAGATTCATTGCCTTTCTTTGATGGTCACCTCCTTTCTCCTTCTGAGACTCTGTAAAAGAGTGAATGAAAAATTTCAGTGTCAAGGCTTCTTGCAATAACCTCATGACTGTCTGTGCTCTCTGTCAGCATCCAGGATTCCCTGAGCAGAGCTGCACTCTCCCTTTTCTTCTTTTTCTGGTCCTATGCAAAGTCCTGGCTGTGCTGGCAGCACCTCTACTTGTAACTGCAGAGATCTCCATTCCTTCCCTTTCTCCCCAGATTGATGCTGAAGGGTGCAGGTCCCAGGATGCGAGACTTGGCATCCCACTTCACTGTCAAGCCTCAGTCGGGCAAGCTGATCGCCTCCCAGCCTGGTGTGAATATTGAGATATTCTTCCACCCCACAAGGGAAATGCTCCTCAAGAACAGCCCCATCCTGTACTGCCAGGTGAGCTGCCTGGGCCAGGCTGTTACCACACGGTGTTTTGGGAGCATAAACAGGACAGGTGTCTAATGGAAGGAGGGCTTTAACTGGAGAATCCTCTCTCCTACGTACACAAACAAAGTCTTCAAAACCATTTGGGAGGCTTCCTAAGGGAGCTGAGAATCTGACTCTGGAGGAGGTGCTTTAACTGGGTGGGTGAACTGATGGAGGCCTGGGGTGGAGGCTGGGGACTGGAGTAGAGGCTGGCTGGCCTCTTTGCTTTGTTTACCACCCCTTCCTGTGGACACAGGTGATAGATGCCATCGCAGGGGAAGGAGGCCAGACTGTCGCCAACATCCCAGTGAGGGTGTCGGCCAGAGCTGCGTACAGCAAGTTCAGTATTGAGCCCGCCTCACCCATCAATTTCGGTGCCATGATGAAGGGCAGCAAGAAGACCCAGACTGTCGTGCTGGAGAACACAGGCACGATCAGCTTCAAATTCCACATCCAGCCAGCAACCGAGGATGCATCTTCACTGGAAAGCAAAAGGTACGAGAAGCCCTGCACCACCCTTCCTGCCTGAGGAGGCACCAGCCCACGGCTGAGATGTGGCAGGCAGCCAGACCTGGGCTATCGCCCATTTGCATCCCTGCCTTGGGGAGAGGGAGCAAAACACGCCTCAGTGTCCCCATGTGTAGTAGGAAGCTGGTGCTCGAGCTGCTCTGTCCAGCAATGGGTGCTGCAGGCTGCTCTCTGGGAACCATCTGGAGCAGGAAGGCTTTCCTCTGTGAGGAGGAAGGCCAGCTTTGGCCTCAGAGAAAGGCAGGGGAGCTCAGCATGACAGATACCTCTGCTTTCTCCTCTCAGTTCAAAGCAAGGGGAATCTGTTCCATCAGCTAGGAAGTGCTCAGCGGGAAGGAAATCAAGCTTGACACAGGTGGGTGACTCCTGCTCCCCAACAATGCAGCTGCTGCAGGGGATGTGAGAAGATGCTGCTGTGCCCAGGCTGGGGGCTCATCTCCATTGGGTGGGACGTGGTCTGCAGGATGGAGTCCAGGATCTGCTCAGTCCCATTGACAGTCCTGTACTCTGGTTCTGACCTGCAGTTGTGGGCTCAGCAGAGGGGAGCAGGTCCTGTGTGTGATAGCTGCTGGCCAGCATGTGTCTGTGAACACCACAGAAGCAAAAACATCCCCCCTGAACTCCCGGTCCACATTTTTTTTTCTTCTTTTTCTTCTTCCCAGTGCCCTACCTCTCTCCCATCATTTCTCACAGCTGTTTCTGCTCTCCTGTTACCTCTGGAGGCTGAGGATCACAGCTACCACCTTCATTCTTTACACTCAATCTCCTTTCTCTCTGCCACTTGAGACAGGCTTGCAGCTCCTCTTGGCTTGTTGGGCTCAACCTGGAGCTGCCTTTGGGCCATGGAGTCATCTTTCCCTGCCCTGGGACTGGCTGCTTGGGCCCAGCTGGAGGCCAAGGCAGGACATACTCTTTGCTGGGGTGCTCAAGGCACAGCTATTACCCTTCAGCCTCTCCTGGAACTTCTTCTGCAGGGTCAGCTCAACGTGGGCATGTTCACGGTGTCCCCTTGCTCCGGCTCCATCGCTCCGTGGGGCCAGCAGCAGATCACAGTGGAGTGCCTGGCAGGGCAGGAGGGGACTTGTGAGGAGCAGCTGTACATTGACATCGTGGGCAGAGACCCCAGGGACAATCCCCTCGGCATTCCCTTTACCCTGACTGCCGAGTCCTGCCTGCCAGGTACGTGCTCTCCACAGGTTCCCTTGGCCAGACCTGCTGCTGATCAGCACCTCAACTTGCTGCTTGGATAGGGAGGCATGCTAGCCCTGGTGTCCCCCCTTGAAATCCTCAGAGTTTCCAGCCCTCTTAAGTCCACTGGTGGATTCATCCCTCCCCAGCTGAGAGGGATGCATGGAAGGATAAAAGGAAAGCAATGCTCTTTAAGACTCAGGTTGACTGAGCTCCATGCTCATAGCCAGCTCCCCCACCCAAAGCTGGGTTTAGCACTTACCTGGGCAGAAAGAGCTTACCAAGCCTTCTCAGAGGCCAGCAAGGCCCAGATGAATGGAGGCTTCTTCATGCTCATCCCTCTGGTCTGTCCACAGCATTTGCTGAGGATGCGATGTTAATCTTTGAAGAATACCCGATCTGCAGCAGCACTGACCTCAGCCACAAGCTGCTCTCTGTGCACGGTGTGGGCCTGTTTGTGAGAGATGAAAACAAGTTCATCTTCAACAAGATTCTGGTTGGGCAAGAGGCTGAAGCCCACTTCAACATCTACAACACAAGTGCTCTGCCGTGTGACGTGGTCCTCTCCATCAGCCCCCTGCCAGGACAGGTAAGAACAGGAGGCCAAGGAGATGGTTGCCCTCTAAGGGCCGTGTGAAAGCTGTTTTGTTCTCCAGATTGCTTTCTGTGGCCCACACTAGCTCAGTGTAGGTCAAACTTCAGGGCAGAGCAGCAGAGCCAGGGAACAGTTGTGTTGAATTCTCATGTCTTGGGCAAGGTTTTGGCTCACACCTCTGGGTCTTTGGTGGGAGAAGTGAATCCTTCTGAACCTCTCTTGGAAGCACACTCAGAGAGGGGCTGTTATCAACTGACATGCCAGGGCTCAAAGCAGAGCATCTCCTCAGGCTCCCTGGCTTTTCCTCTCTTTGAAGGCCAGTTGTAGGTTATTTGCAGGGTTTTCCATGCAGTGACCACCTCCCACATATGGCAGGGCAGCTGCCAGCACTCAGAACACACAATGCTTTAGCACAAGGTCAGCATTCCCTGCTTGAACAACTCATCCTTAAAACAACAGCCCCTGAGTTCACAGCCCATAAACACACCTCTAGGAGGGCTGTGAAAATGGGAAGAGCTGTCACAATGAAAGATTTTTGCCTGGCTGGCTGCTATTCATGGAAAAGAGAAGCCAGGAGAAAACTGCTTCTTGTAGAAAAGTCTCCATAGCATGACAAGAAAAAAACTCTTCTTCTTACAAGGACTGATCAAAGACTATTGTAGAGTTGATACTGCTTTACCATCCCAGGTTTTGTCTCCCAGTGGTCAAAAGTGGGAAAAGAAAAAGTTGGGTAGGGGGAGAAAAAGTGTTCTGGAGGTTTTATTCTGATGTTTCTTATTCCTGTAGTCCTGTTGATAAAGTTTCTTTATTCCTTTTAAGTTTTAAACCTGTTTTACCCTTCTCCTAATCCATAGTTCACAACAAAAAATGCGTAAGTGCCCTGGTGATTTTAGCCAGTGCTAAACCCCACCACATTATTTAGTGCATTGACTGAGAAACTCCAATTAGCAAATCTAAACCACTACAGACATGCTGTTTTCAGTAATGCCTTTATGAATGAAACTGTGTCGTGCTGGAAGGTGTTTTCTCCTAACACTGCTCTCTGGCTTCCCCCAAGGAAAAAGGCCCTATCACTGTTTTCAAGTTGCATCCAGTCCAGATGTCCATTCCCGGCTCATCCCACGCTGTTGCTACAGTGACCTTCACCCCTCCAGATGAGCAGAACTACGACTGCACTTTTAAGGCTTCCCTTGTCATCCCCAAATGGTAATTGACCCTGAGAAATATTGGGGGAGGCCTCTCTGACAGCTGCCTCTCCACTGGGAAGGCACAGACCTCTTGTTAGCTCTAATGCTCTCAGCAGCCTTAGGCAGAGTACTTGGCATGAGATGATCTGGGAGGTAGTCACTGTTGGATAGAGCAGAAAAATGAGGCAGATTTGTCATACAGGTTTAGCCTGTATGAGCAAATAGGAAGACAGGGAAATATTAGGTAGCCAACTGGAAGTTACTGAGATGTGCTACAGCTGAGCTGGGCATTTCCAAGGACAGAAGCTTAGATGGATCAGTTTCTGTGGCAGCAAGTCAGCAGTCACAATTTCCTCTTGGTTTCTGTGACATTAAGTGATCCTCTGTGATTCCCTGCATTCATGAAGCTATTTCATGTGAGTGATGGGAGCTGGTATGAAAGAGGAGCCCTGTTCCTCTGCACTGGGACCTGTGTACAGGGGCTTTGACCTGCCCTTCCTCAAGCCTTTAGTGGCTGAATTGGAGCCAGGGAAGTCTAATTGCTAATAAGCAATTGCTTTTCTATTGTTCTTGGAAATGATCTTGGTGGATGGTGACAATGATTTCTTTTTGCCTTCTTGCTTTTGTACTGCTTTCATGCTGTGCTTTTTTTGCTTGTTGCCTATGTCTCATCTCACTGCAGCCAGGGGATTTGCCATACCTCATCTGGTGCCTCATTATGTATCTGCTGTACTGCATGATTGAATTAAGTGAAATTACTTTTAACTGTTACTGTGGAAGGCTCTGGCTCTTTGGAGCAGATTCCTCTTGTGAATGGCCCTGAGGGGATTGGGAAGAGGCTGGTGGGGGGCTGTGTTGTGGGCTACAGGAGCACCAGGCAGGGAAAACAGTGTGGACTGCCCCTGCTGCTTGGCTTGCCCAGTGAGAAATGGGTTAGTGCCAGCTGGAATTGTTTGTGTGCCTCTCCTGCAGCTCTGTGAAAATCAAGCCCCAAATCCTGAGCTTCACCATCAGTGGGAGGGGGCACGAGCCGCAGGTGACAGTCGTGTGCCCGAGAGCTCGCAGCAAGAGAGGAAATGCCGTGCTGCGCTTCCAGAGGCTCCAGCTGGGGGATTTAGAGATGCTCCCCCTGGTCGTCCGTAACAACGGCATCGTACCTGTCAAGGTGAGGACCTGCTCAAGGAATGGTCTGGTTTGGGAATAAGTGCTTGTGGCACAGGGGGAGGGTCCCAAAAACCATGGCAGACCTGGCAAGAGGTGTCACAAATTCTTTTTAAGCAAGGGACTGACATCTGTTCTCTAAGAAGGGAGTTCTTGAAAATTTTCCATCCAGTCTTTCTTCTTTAAGTTGAACACAAGGAAGGTGGTGGAGTATTTCCCCCCATCTTTCAGGTTTGTTCTCAAGGAATGTGTGATTTTCCAGTTCCATTAGGTTGTATTCCCCAGTTTACTATATTTTAAGCAAACTTAGTTGTGGTTTAATTATATTCTGCTTATTGCTTTCTGTCCTGTTTGGTTCCGTGTTGGTTCAATCCAAATGGCTCTAAAGAGCCCTTTTTCCCAGCTGGTTTGACTTAACTTTTGTGCTCAGTGCTGTTTGCAGTGGGAGAGGTGCTGGGTTCCTATGCAGGACCAGCAGCACTGTGGTGTCAGTCCCTGTGCCATCCTGTACTCACACCAGTATCACTGTGCTCTGTGTTCCCTTTTCTCAGTTTATGTTACACCTGGAGGATGAGCATGGAGCATTCTTCTTGAAAGCCAGGCGCTCCACACTGGAGAGATTCCACACTGAAGATGTGGGAGAGGACTCTGTTGAAAATGGTAAATTCGTTAACCATGAAGTGCGATGGTGCACAGAGGGAAAACGTGTGTCCTGCTCTTGGCTTCTCTGAGCTGCAGCCAGATGTTGGACACACTTTCTTTCCTTGGGCTCTCTGTCCCCCGAGCTTTTCATGGGGACCTTTTGCAGGGTTTCCTCCTAGCAAGGAGTAGGAAGTTCTTGTGTTCTTCTAGACGTGGTGGGCTGGGTTCTGGGGGACTCTCACTGCCTCAGTGCAGCCTCTGAGGTATTTGCAGCATGTGGCAAGGTCCCAGCCTGAACGGACACAGCCCTTGAGCACACAGGCAGCCAGCAGAAGCCCAAAGTGCTCTTTGGCTCAGCTTTCCATGTGGCTGGAGCTGTCTGGAAGCGATGGAATGAGGGCTGGGCATCAACCTGAGGTTAAGCTGCTTAAGTGGTGATGTGTCTGGAGATGGCAGTCTTGTGAACACAGGAAGAGGGTCGGGAACCACTGCGGGTAGAACAACCTGTGCTCAGAAGGCAGCTGGTTTCAACCTTCTGTTCCTCATATATGGAAATATTTCCTCTGTACAACTGTATCACTTAATTCTGATTTCCATTGCTGTGCAGAGAGCAAGCCCCCAGGGAAGCCTCTCCTGCTTCTGCATCGTGGACAATCGGCAGAGTTTGATGTCATTTTCAATCCCACCCTGGCTCAACGTGTGGAAGGGAAGATCCGCGTTTTAGTGGGGGACACCTACTCTGACAAGACCCTGATAGAGCTGGTGGGTGAAGGCCACAAGGATGAATTCAGCTTCGACTGTCTAGAGGAAGACCCACAGTTGAGGAATGATAAGAGCAGTTTGAACAAAGACATCATTGATGGTAAGAGAGGAGAGGCTGCCAAGGTGGAACAAGGAAGAAGAAAATATCTGATCATGTGTGTCCTCTCTCTAGGCAGGCCTGGGCTGTCACCCCTGGACATGGAGGCCTGTGGGTGTGGCAGCCATGCATGCAGAGCAGTGTGTGCTGTGCTGCATGGCGCTGGCTCAGGGGTGTGCCAGGGTGTTTCCCTGAAAGTGGTGGGATGGGGAACTGCCTGGGGAGCTCCCTGCCAGAGGGAGGAAGGCTTGGAGCAAGGAAGCATTGAACATACAGGAGTCTGTGCATGTGAGGGGGGTGGGGTGGAACTCCCTGCATGCTGAGATCCCTTGCTTTCCTCCTTAACAGCTGTCAGACTGAACCACATCCAGTTTGGGGACTGTCCTGTTGGGAAGCCCTGCCACAGGATCTTCACCATCACCAACCACACCGGCATGATGTTCATGCGCTTCGAGTGGGAGGCAGACGTCCCATTCCAGTTCTCCCCCAGGGTGAGTGGGGGCTGCTCTGCCTTTCCCCATTGCTCAAGCCCTGCCCTGGCGTTCCTGGGAGCTGGCAGGGAGACCTCACATGCCAGTGCTAGCCCATTCCAGTGCCACACAGGAGATGCACTCCCTGGCTTGGCTGGGCCAAGGCTGCCAGCCTTGCAGAAAAGGCTTCGCGTTATGGGAGGTGGTACCTTCTCTTCATACTTTTGTCTATCAAACTTCACAGAAATCCACACTGAGGTGCAGGTTCCTGGCACAGCTGCTCACCACATCAGTCCCCTTTGCTATATCAGTCCTGCCCTTGGCAGTGCTTCCAGTTTGGTCTTGATTCCCTGATTCTCCCTAGGTGGGACATCTCCACCCTGGCTGCACCAAGGCCATCACAGTGACCTTGAAATCAGATGTCCCAGCCACCTTCAGGAGGCACCTTGTGAAATGTAAGGTGACCAAGATCAAATTTGAGCTGCCACTATGGAATGTTCCGGACTGGGACGACGAAATGTGCACTGTCATGTGGAAGGACATCACCGGGAACCAGGAGCCAGCAGCCCAATGGCCTGAAAAAGAGAAGGTAAGAAGCAAAATGGCAAACAAAGCCACCACAGCTTTTCCAAAAAGAACCACCATAACACCATCACTGCTGGCTGAGCAGCTCCTGCTTCCTCTGGACACTGGACAGCCCTGAGGTTCACCAGCAGGGCATTCTAGGGGAGAGGTGGATGCACATGACCCTCACACAAGAGGGGAAGCCTTTAGACGAGACCATTAGCCACACACTATCAGTCTGGGCCACAAGCACAAGTGCTGCAGCCCATGTTGAATGGGAGACAATGTTTTATGATTATCTCATTTTATGGTGTTTGAAATCTCTCCATATGATTTGGTGCCTTTTCACCAACAAGGAGTTAAGTCTGCTGCACTCTGTCTCTTCTTTAGAAGTGGAGACAAATACACTTCTACTGCACCTGCGGGTGAACGCCAAGGTTTGTCTCCATGGATACCAGAGATTTTGGTTGTGGTCTCTGTATTGGGAGGGTTATCTCATCATGGAGTAGCCCAGGCACTGTGTGACCGTATGGAGGAGTCTGAAGAAGGATCATCTCTGGAGACTCTTGCTTTTATTGTCATTATTGCCAAACACACTCAGCTTGGGTGAAGGCTCTTTCCAAGTTTCTGGACCATTTTAAGGCCTCTAAACCATCCTCTTTTCTATCAGAACATCTGCAGTTGGACACTTTCCTAGTGAGATCTTTCACGTCCCAAAATGCCCATCCCCAGCTGCCAGCAGTGTGGCTGTTGCTCCACAGGTGACATCTGGAGAGCACTTTCTCCTAAGACAAGAAGAAAAAGGTGCTTCCTAGAAGTCTGCAGTCACGGGGTTCTCCACCCACAGAGCTCCAGCAGGGGAACTTAACCCTAATTTTGAGACCTGCTGGATTTCTAGGGGACCAGAGAAAAAGTCAGTCCCTCTCCAAGGTTGAAGTACAGGGATTGGAACGCCGCTGTAGTCTCCATGGGTACATTAACAGCTGTGCTAGGACTGCTTTGATCAGTGGGCAGAAACAACTACTGCAGCACAACAGGCCCAATTCTGTCATCTTTCCAGGGAAGTAAAAGTGAATGGTCCTTTCTAGTCCCTCTATGAGGCTGATGTTGGAGGCCCAAAGATTCCCTTCTCAGCCTGACTTTCTGGGCTCTGCTCAGCGATTCTTTTCTCCTCTTTTGCAGACAGTGGAGACAGTCCCGGAACCGGCTCACACTGTGCTGAAGAAGAGCGGCCAGGAGGCCGAGCTGTGCCTCAGTGCCTTGGTTGCCTACGCCCAGTTCAAACTGGACACAGTCGTGGTTCAGCTCAAGGACACCTTGCCCTTCCAGACAAGGACAGCCACGTGAGTGCTGAGGCCAGGCAGGGCCCTGCCAGCGGGAGCTGCCTTTGTGGAACTTTGTGCTGGCCGTGGCTGGGGAGACAAAACTCACAACTCGAGCTCCAGGTGCTCAGGAGACAAAACAGCCTCGTTCATTATTCAGAGCTCACTGAAATACCCAATGCAAATCTCCTGGGCTAGACAGCCATTGGCTGAGATCTCTCTCCTGCCCAACTTCCTGGCCAGTGCTGTGCTCACTTCTCAGCTTGGATGGGGCTGGCCAAGGGTCCCCTGTAACTTACCTGGGAACACGTTCAGGCATGAACTAGGCCAGCAGAATTGGATTTGTGTTATGGCCACATTCACTGTGTCCAGTCCAGACCAGCTGTACTGTGACAATGCTGTGACACCTTTGCCCAGGGCTGACCCAGTGCCTGCTTCCCAGAACTCCACCCCAGCCAAAACCAGCACAGGCTTGTTCACATGCATGCCAAGCCAAGCAGGAGAGGGTGGTCAGGAGAGGCTCAATGCTGCCATTTTCTGCTGAGAACAGCCACAGGTTTGCTTTCACTGCGTGTCACCTGTCCTCATCTGCTCAAGAATAAGTTTGCAGTCAAAGCAAGACCTAAAGAAAGTCCAAAGTAAGCCCCTTAGCTTCAATGTCCTGGGCACCATGTTGGCCCTTTCCTCTTCAACTTCCAGACTTTGAAATACTTTTCTGGGCCACCCAGGAAGGACAGCAGTCTGAGCATGGCAGGGTTGCCTGGGGAAGAAGATGCTCCTCAGCAGAAAGTGGTAGCAGGAGTCCCTCAGACAATGTTACTGTACTATTTGCTTTCTATTTATTGGACTTTTTTTTTAATTCCTCCTTCTTGCTTTTCAGTTTCAGGATGCACAACACAGGGAAGGTGGCCCTGGAATACTTCTGGGAGGAAGCTGCTCCTGCAGATAGTGAAGCAGTGAGGATGCCATATTCAACCTCTCTGATGGGTAAGGGCATTTCACTTGGTAGCTGAGGGCCTGGGGAGAAGACCCTGCCCCTTCACCCCAAAACTTGAATTCCTTTTTCCTCCTTGTCCACACGTTCACTTTCATCAGCATCTTCCCAGCTGCAGCTGGAGAGTTTTCTCCTTGCCCCCTCTGCCTTTCAGCCCCTTTTGTTCTTGCTCTGCCACTTCAGCTCTGCAAAGGAGCTGAGCCAGGCTCTGGGGAGAGCCACGTGCTGGGTCAGGACTGGGAGGGGGGACATCAGGTCATTGCTTTGAGAAGTCTGAGACTGGGGAGAGCAATGGTGTAACGAGTGAGCTGCCCTGCAGCCACTGTCTGTGTGCAGTTCCCCACTCCAGGGCAGCTGCAAAGTCACTGTCTAAAACCAGCTCCTGCTTTGGCACAGGAGTGTGTGCTGCAGCAGAGACCCTGCTCCCAGAAGCTCTGTTCCCTGCTGGGAACTTGGCCAGAGATGCTCCGAGTGCATCCCAGCTCTCTTCCACCTATGTGCTGCTGCAGGAGGCAGCGTTGCTGGCAACACAGATTTTGTCTTTGAATGGTGTCCTCTTCCTCTCTGCAGGTGGGCTCATCTCTGCTCCTGTTGTAAGGCAGCGCAGAAAGCTGGTGCTTCTTTTCCGGGGGGAGCAGGACCATCCTTTTGAGACGCATCCTTCTGAGCTGCGGCACCTACAGTGGCTTGCCGAGGAGCAGCAAGATTCCGAGCAGGAACAGCTGCAGGATTCCGAGCAGGAACAGCAAGATTCTGACCAGGAGCAGCTTTCTGAGGAAGAGCAGCTGGATGCCAAGCAGAAGCAGCGTTCCAAGAAGCGGTGCCGCTCCAAGGAATGGAATCTCTCCCCGCAGCGTGCCACTTCCTCCCTGGAAGTCCTCCCAGATGTCACCCATGACCAGTCACTGTTCTCCATCAACCCCAACTTCGGCACCATCGCTCCTGGCCAGAAGAAGACCTTTCATGTGCTCTTCTCCCCAAAGGATGTGGGGAACTTTGAGACCACCATGCTGTGCAGGTGGGAAACATGGACACACTTGCCAACTCACACTTCTGATGGCTATCACTGAATCACAGGGTGGGACAGGGTGGAAGGGACCACAGGAGGTCATCTGGTCCCACTTCCCTACTCAAGCGGGTCATCCCAGAGCACATGGCACAGAGCAGTGTCCAGAGGGCTCTGCAATAATTCCAGTGAGGGACACTCCACACCCTCTCTGGGCAGCCTGTCACCCGCAAAGGGAAGAAGTTCTTCCTCAGGTTCAGGTGCAATTTCCTGTTCAGGTTCTGCCCGTTGCCTCTTGTGCTATTGCTGGGCATCACCAAAGCACAGCCTGGTTCATCCCCTAACACCCTCCCTTCAGTCCCTCTGACCGGGATGGGGAGGTGGGCCTGGAGACAAGCAGCCCCAGAGAGGCAGCAGCTCCCACAGGAGCGCAGAGGGATCATCTGGCCTTGGTAGGGAGACACTGGCAAAAGACACTGTATGAAACATTAAGCTCCTGGAGGGTTGCAAGATCTTGAATGAGAGACCCAGGGACCAGCCAGTCCCTAGCTCTGCTTCTGGCACAGAGCTGCTCACTGCTTGCACAGAGGGAGGATGCAATGCTGTGTGCTCTGCAAGGAGGCAGAAAAGCGTCTGGCTGGAAATGTTTCTCTGGCTAATACCAGTCCCTTTCTCCCCAGCATTCCTAACCTGGAGCAGACTCACAGGACGGTGCAGGTGGTTCTGAAAGGCAGAGCCCGGCAGTGGAAGCGTTTTGAAAAACCGAAATGCTCTGCCTTACAGCAGACAGAGGAAGGCCAGGGACACAAGAAGCAGCTGCACTGGCAACCAACACCACAGTGACAGCATTTGTGTCAGCTGGAGCATCCAGCAGGAGCCAGCAACATCTTGTTTCCTACTGCTGATGGTGTCCCACCCTTTACATGCGACCTCTGCAGCTGCCCTTCCCAGCTCCAGCCATCATCATCTTTTAATTAATTTTGTTAATTAAATAATTGTTTGTTAATTTGTTAAATAACTTAAGTTTCAGTTAACTGTAAATAAACACTTGCTAATAAGTTGTTAACTGTTAGCCATGGTGCCAGAGATCTTTCCTTAAACCCCACTACCCCAGTTCAAACCCCCAAGTTAGTACATTCTGAGGTTCCCCCCAGCTGTCTCCAGTTACTCTGTTCACCCTCTCCTCCCTGGTGTACCCAGAATGGCTCCTGGAGAGCACAAGATGGTGGGGACCGCATGGCCAGGCCCCTCCCTTGGACTTCTCCTCCCCAAAATCCTTTCCTTCTTCCTACTTCCACCCCCTTCTTCCCTCATGCTCCTCCCCCTGTTATCTCTCCTCCTCCAGTTGTCCCTCCCCTTCCTGTCCCCTCGGACCCCTCCTTCTCCACTTGGGCTCCTCCTCCTGAAAAGTTCCCCACCCCTTCCTTTCACAATGGCCCCTCCTCTGAGCCCTCCTCTTTCCCCTGCAGCACCGCCAACCCTCTTCTGACTTTCAGATCCCACACCCCTCCTTCTGGTTCCCACACCCCGCGAGCCACAAGTGCCGAGCCCAGGAACTGGAACCCAGAACAGGAGACCCTTCCTCTTGCCACTCCAATTATGTTCAATTATGTGGGAATGTGCTTCAGGAATGGGAGCCATTCTCATTTCAAAACAAAAGAGAACTCTGCAAAGCCCAGAAAGAGTTTGGAAAGGGAAGCAAATATTTTAAGGGCCTTTTAAAGGCCACTCTCTCCTCCAATCTCTCGGTCCCGTATGACCTCCATGATTTATTTTCGTGCCTCCTTACCCCATCAGAATATCTTGCATGGGAGGGGGCATGGAAGAGGTCATTACAGGCCGAATGTTCTGAGCTATTGCAAAGTTCCGACAGCGCCCTTGATGCCATTGGGAATAAAATAACAACCGAGCACTTGAGGGGCGATGGGGAATGGGCACAGGCGAAGGACCAGGCCCGGGTTTTGCCAAGGCCGGTCCTTGAAAAGATCAAAACAGCTGCAGAGAAAGCGTTCCTCACGTTACCATCCAGAGAACCCCAAGCGAGTTCCACAATCATTCTGCAGCAACCTAATGAGGCGTTCCTAGATTTTATTGATGGTGGTGGGTTCACATGGAGAAACAGGTGGAAGATCCAGGGCTGCATTTTGCCTTGCTGTTGGAATTAGCAAAGGCAAATGCCAATGATACATGCAAGCCAGTCATTATGGGAATGCCCTTGGATCCTCTCCCCACCGTCACCACCACCATCGAGGTGTGATCCAGAAGGCTGCTAGCTTAGGGGCTGACCATCATAGACAGCCAGGAAGGACGGGGGCTCCAGCAGCGGTGGCGGTCCCACCACCACCTGTAACACCATGGGAACCACGGTGCCATCGCTGTGGGCAGCGAGGGCGTATCACCCATTTCTGTCCAGTGCCCAGCCCCTGTGGGCCAGGACAAAGGAACTGGAGTGGAGGGCAACGTACAAAAAAAAACCAGAAGGGCAGCATGAACCTCCTCTGCGTGTGGATAGAACAGAGCAGGCTTTGCAGGGGGAGGGGGGCTCAGATAAGACATTTCTAACTGGACTGACTTTCACCAAAGGACAAATAATACCTTCAATAAAGTATGGCAGCCTCAATAGCCACTCCATTTAGCAGCAGCAGCAGACCATCTTTTTAGGTCCTGCCATTGGACTGTGATTGCCGTGGACCTACTGGGCAGAAGATTGACTTTCCCTGACCCAGGCTGTAAGTATTTTGTTATTGGGGACACCAAGCACACACCCCCAGAGACTGAAGTCTCTCTGGTCACCCTCAAGGGTGATCTGGATGGACTCATTCTCTCAGTGCGATGCATCCACCCACCCTTCTACTTGGCCAAGGGGCAGGTCATCGCCCAGGCCTTCCTCATGCCATTGGGGGTCCTGGTAGATGAGTTTTCACCTGAGCTCTACTGGACAGAACTGGTGGGTGAGAACAAGCCCATGCTCCCATGCTACGTTAAGCTGGTTTGGAGATCCTAGGGATGAAGGGCTTGTTGGACACTGGGGCAGATGTGACACTCATCCCTGAGAAGAGTTGGCCGTCACATTGGGAATTGAAAACCGTGGCAGGCACCATACAGGGCATGGCGGGGGGGCTTGTTCTTGTTACCTTTTCTATTTTTAAGAGATGTTGTTAAGAGGTACGGAAATTCTGTGCACTGACAGAGCCCTTGTAAGAAGTGTAAATTAGTACAATGCCTTTGGGTTTAAATTCAAGCCAGAAGCACCCCTGCTCCCAGAGCAGCAACCCTTCTGTCACTGCTCTCGGACTGCAGCTTCACAAACAGGTGAAACAGACAGACCTCAGCTTAGAAGACCTAAAAGCTAACTTTGTTTTCCTTGAGCAGATTCAGGAGCTACCTGTATTATATATATATAAATACTTCACAAGAAAAGAACAAGAGTGTCAAAAAGGCAAAAGAGCTTGGTAATTTGTAGAAAGTAACTTTGATCAAAAATACAGTGGGTTAATAGAGCAGTCTGAAGATGACATTCACAATTTTCCTGGTGATATTGTGCACTGTACTGTAACAGTGGGTAACAATTAGACATAGCCAGTAGGATAACTGGATATTCAATCATTGAATTCTCATTCTTCTGAACACTTCAACTGTGCTGTAAACTTCAGAGACATTTTTTCAGCAGCTTTCAACAAGTTACTCTGGATTCATCATTCCTGAGACCTAATTGAGTCAAAATGCCAAGTGGGATTATTCTTTCTTAAAGCCTGGAGCCACACAGAGTGAACAAGTACATAAATCATCATGTGCATCCCCATACACCTAACAGTCCAGCCACTAACCAGAGTTTACAAAGGAAAATTCAACATGCACAGTCATTTTTTCACTTTTGCTACAAATTATGTAAAAGAATAAGCTACAAATAGTATCTGAAACCTGTTTAAACTCAGGGATAGTGATGCGGTGCCACAGTCCCAGGCCAGCTCACCACCACCAAGGCACCCTGACAAGTGTGGGGAACAGCTCCTGAATTTCACAGCAGGGGGGCATTGCAGCCTCCAGCTGCAGAGTATGCAAACTGAGCTGCATTGAAATGTGTCCTCCAGAGCTCAGTTTTAGGCTGGTCCTGGTTACCATCTTTACTGATCATCTGGATGTGGGGATTGAGAGCACCCTCAGTAAATTTGCAGAGGCCCAGTTGGGTGGGAGCGTGGATCTGCTGGAGGATGGGAAGGCTCTGCAGTGAGACTTGGACAGACTCAATCAGTGGGCCAAGGACAATGGCCTGAGGTTCCACAAGGCCAGGTGCCACATCCTGAGGGTCACCAGACACCTCAGAGTGAGCCAGAGTGTGCCCAAGGGGGCAAGAGACCACGGGCACCTGGCCTGTATCAGCACCAGTGTGGGCAGCAGGAGCAGGGCAGTGCCGGCCCCTCCGTGCTGGGCACTGGTGAGGCCCCACCTCGAGTGCTGTGCCCAGCTCTGGGCCCCTCATGAAAAACAACATTGAGGGGCTGGAGTGTGTCCAGAGAAGGGCAGTAAGGCTCATGAAAGGTTGAGAAAATGTCCCATGAGGAGTAGCTGAGGGAGCTGGGTTTAGTCAGTGTTGTTAAGAATAATATGTTACAGTTGCTGTTTGTAAACTCCTTACTTACCTTGTACCCCGGTCCCAGGATATTGTTAAGAATAATACGTTCCAGTTGCTGTTTGTAAACCCCTTACTTACTTTGTAAACCCCTGTCCCAGGTTTACTTACCCTTGTACCCCTGTTGCAAATTGCTGTACCCCATATTTTTGTTCCTTGTTCAGCCAGGCCCTGCCCCCTCTCCCAAGTTGCTGTACCCTGTGTTTCTTGTTCTGTGTTCAGCCAGGCACTGCCCCCACTGCTCCTAGACTCCCACATGGCAACATTGTATCCCTTTCCCAAGTTGCTGCACCGCTCTGAGGAGGAAGATGACATACTGACTTTTATGCAAACGAGAGAGACCAGAGACTTATGGGATGCACCCAGACTGGAGAAGACCCCAAAACAACGAGCCACGCAAAAGGGAAGGAATAGAACCAGCACCATCTAACAAGGAAGACCCAGAGGAGTCCCCTGGCTTCTTTCCAGAGGCCGACGTAACCTCGAGGAGACTCGACTGGGATGACAGCCTAGACTACGAGCCTGAAAGAATGAGTCTTCCCGGGGACTCCCGTGAGGAAGGAAGGCCCAGCTCTGTCCTAGTGACAGAGCTGCACGGATCCTCCTCTTCTGCGGTGTCCAGTGGGAGCAGTGGCGGTGTGCGCAACCCCTCGGGCCCCCACCCCAGAGCTGTGCTGCTTAATAAAGGCCTTTTTAAAAGGAGCTGGTCTCCTGGCCCGTTTATCACAGCTTGGGGGCTCGTCCGGGATAGCCACGCCCTGAAGAGGACCAGGGACGGGACGGCCGCCCATCCTATTGGGCCTCCAGAGGACAGCTGGCTATACCGGACCCAGAAGAACAGCCTGGGATCGACATCGCAGAAGAGCGCCGGATTGGGTAAGCCACCGGTGGCGGGAGTAGGAGGCGAGTGAGTGGATGTGTGAGTGAGACGGGGGCTGGCAGCTCAGACCCCCGGGGCGAGTGTGGACTGCCCAGTACCGCGGTTCCGGACTCCCGCGAGGGGGCCGGCCGGGAACAGCAGGAAGCGAAAGAGGCTCACTTGGGCCCAGAGAAACGAGTGAGGCGTCTCCTGGGGATAAAAGCCCCCCTCTGAGTGCACAGAGGGTACCTAAGAGAGTGAGTGGCGCACATAGGGGTAGGCCCCTCTACTGAAAAGGGCTAAACGGCCTAGGCTGCTCCGGGCGTGTGGAAGGCCTAGGTGAGTGAGAGTCACACGCAGGCAATCTAGGTAACTCCCGGGGTGGTGTGTGGGGGTGCCTAGGTTCGGTGTGAGTGAACACACCCCCCCCGCTTGGGTACTCAGACGACCTGACCGGGGAATTGGAATTGGGGGTCCCCAGGCCCTACCGGCACCAGGCGGTCAGTGAAGGGCCCTCGCTTCCCAGGGTCTGTGACACAGGACGTGCTGAAAGGCTCTAGTTGTCGCGGCTCAGTCTCGGCTCAGGGGGTTCCTGAGAAGGGAGGTCGTTAACCTGCTGCCGGAGAGCACAGGGGCAGGTAGTCTGCGCGGGCGGGCGAGGCAGCTAGAGTAATACACTCACGCATCCCTTAGCCGAAGCCATTCCCTGGTGGGCGGAGCGGCTAGGAGGCAAGGGGGAATTCTCCCACCACTCACTTACAGTCAGCCCTCGCGCAGAAGCTATTCTCACTGGGGAAGGGGGATAGTCAGGGAGCGGAGGGGCAGGGGGTTCCGGGGTGAGCCCTGCTGACCAAATCTTGTGGACGGCACTGAGACAGGGACGGGGGAAGGTCCCAGGAGCGTCTAGTGCTAGGGTCCCCTCGACGTCGACCCAGGAGTGCTCATAGTCTTCGCTGGCAAGGGGGTCAGGGAGGCGAGGCGCGAGGGGAACGGGATTGGGGTGTAGGGAGGGGCAAGCGGAACCTGCAAGCCCCGCTGGGACCTAACCCCCGGGGCAAGCGGAGACTGCAAGCCCCAGAAAATTCAAAGTGTGAGTGGAAGGCCGGCCGAGTGTAAGAAAGGGTGTGGATTCTTGTGTGAGAAGATTGAGTGCATTCCCTAGTGTGAAAGGAGGAGAGAGTAAGTTCCTAAAGTGTGAGTTTTTGTTGAGGTTTGAAAGGTTAGTTGTCCGTCATTAGAAATTTTCAGTCTGAGTAGGAGCACCTTTATAAAGTTTAATTTAAGAGCCAGTTTTAAGCTGGTTGGAAGTTGTGTTGTCTGTCAGTTCCAGTTTTATTCAGGAAAAGGCACCGTAAGTTTTAAGTGAAGGTCCAGAGGTAGGAGGAGCAATGGGACAGTGTTTAAGTAAGAGAGTAAGTCCCAAGGGGAATGAAGAGGCCACCAGAACCATTCCCCCCGATAGCCCACTAGGGCAAATGTTAAATTGCTGGGATGCACAAGAGGCCACCAAGGGCCTGGACCGGATCAAGATGATCCATTACTGTATAGAGGTCTGGCCCAAACTAGAGATACAAGGACAGTGGCCTTGGTATGGTACTAAAGATCCTTGGATGTGCTCCCAACTGTACCAGTATCTGAAAACCAGAAGAGGCTCAAGTCCAGAAGAGATCAGTTATGCAGCCTTGTGGCTGAAACAAAGAGCAGACACAGAGATGGTGAAAGTATGTAAGTTGAAGGAAGAGAAGGGGGAAGGGAAAGAAAGTAAGAAGCAAGAAAAAGAAGCTAGCGAAACAGGTAGTAAATGGGACCCCCTAGATCATCTACCCCCTCCTCCTACATACCCAACAGCACCCCAGACTTCTTCACCCAATTCCCCGACCTTTTCCCCTTCTGCATCACCCCCACAAAACCCTTGTACACCCGGTTCAAACCCTTTCTGCCCAAACCAATCCCCCTCCACATCTTCAGCTTCCTCTACTATCCCGATACCCTTTTCCTCAATCCCACCACCGTTGGTGGCCCCAGTCCTTTCTAATCTACTTCCTACCTCCCCCTTACCTCCAGAAACCCCTACATCAGACCAAGTTTCTTCTCCCTCGCCTAGTACTGTCCCTTTGCCCCCTCCCAACTGGGAGCTGAGTACCCCCAAATTTAATACCAATCCTCCTCCTCCTAACAACCAGCAGCTCCCTAAGACTCCCACCCCTAGTCAAGAACAAGATTTTGGAGATGGACCCTACTGTCACACACGATCTAAGACAACTAAGCTCCTTCCCCTGAGAGAAGTCCCTATGGGAGGAGTAGCTGGAGGGGTAGGGTTTGTCAATGCCCCATTGACAGCTTCAGAAGTCCGGGGATTCAAGAAAGAGCTAGGGAACTTAGTTGAAGACCCAGTAGGGATAGCCAACCAGGTAGACCAGTTCCTGGGTCCAAATACTTACACCTGGGGGGAGTTAAACTCTATTTTAAACATCTTATTTAACCCTGAAGAGGTAGCCATGATCCGTACTGCGGGGATACGAATCTGGGAAAGGGAGAATAGATCAGGACTCCCAGGAGAGTATAAACTCCCACAAGTAGATCCAGGGTGGGATCCTAACAGGGAGGAGGGAAGGCGGAACATGAGGGACTACAGGTCCCTAATAGTGAAGGGTATTAAGGAATCAGTTCCCCGGGGTAATAACACAAAATTAGCCTTTGATGGGACCCAGGAGAAGGACGAGACTCCAGCCACCTGGTTGAATAGGTTGAGGAGAAATTTTCAGCTGTATTCAAACATAGACCCTGACAGCCCTGAGGGCCAGGTGTTATTAAAAGTGCAGTTTGTGACTAAGTCCTGGCCTGATATCAGGAGGAAGCTTGAAAAACTAGAGGACTGGCAAGAAAAGGGGATCAATGAGCTATTAAAAGAAGCTCTAAAAGTCTACTTGAGGAGAGAAGAGGAGAAGACGAAGACAAGGACAAAGCTCATGGTGGCGGTGGCCCGGGAGATTGTTAGGGCAGACAAGGATCAGACAGGTAGGAATCAACAAAGTGATGGAAAGCCAAAGTCCCAGTTTGAGGGAGATAGGAAGAAATCAGTTATGTCTCCATGGACCAACCCTAGGAACTCTCGAGTGAGTGGGAGGTGTTACTACTGTGGAGAGACTGGACATCTCAAAAGAGACTGCAAGAAATTATCCCTGGATGAGGAAATAGCTAGAGAGCAGGATGTCATGGAGAAAATCTTAAGGGGAGAGGAAAGTCGTGATTAGGGGTGTCAGGGGCTATATGTAATAGGGGACCCGATGAAACACCGAGAAGAGCCCCTGGTAAACCTTGAGGTAGGTCCCCAGAGTGAGGAAGTAGAATTTTTAGCAGACACGGGAGCAGACCGTTCAAGTTTGAACAAGCTCCCAACTGGAATGTTTTTAAGCAACAAAGTTTGTGAAGTGTCAGGAGCTGAGGGAAAACCCTTCATGGCTCCTGTGATAAAAAATGTTGAAGTGAAAGGAAATTCTCGGCAGTGCTATGCAGACTTTGTGTACCTACCAGACTTAGAGACTAACTTGCTGGGAAGAGACTTGCAGGTACAACTGGGAGTGGGAGTAATACCAGTGAACGGAAAAATGGTGGTCCATATGATGAAGCTAACAACCAAAGATATAGAAGAGATTAACTCTGAGGTTTGGGCGGAAGAAGGGAAGTTTGGATATTTAGATATTTCCCCAATAAAGATTGAAATCCAGAAGAAAACCCCTCCTATCAGGATCAGGCAGTACCCAATGTCCCTAGAGAGCAGAAAAGGATTGGCCCCAGTTATTGATCACCTGCTGGCATAAGGCATTTTAGAGCCATGCATGTCCCCCCATAACACCCCGATTTTGGCTGTTAAAAAAGCAGAAGGGAAGTACCGGTTAGTCCAAGACCTGAGGGAAGTGAATAAGAGGACTGTTACCAGGCACCCAGTGGTGTCGAATCCATACACCCTCCTGAGTCAAGTACCTAATGAACATGTTTGGTTCACAGTTATCGATCTAAAGGATGCATTCTGGGCATGTCCCCTAGCAGAAGAATGCCGTGATTGGTTTGCCTTTGAATGGGAATATCCTGAAAAGAAAAGAAAACAACAGCTAAGGTGGACTCGGTTGCCTCAAGGCTTTACAGAGTCTCCGAACCTTTTTGGGCAAGCGTTAGAAGAATTACTGAGCCAATTTGATCCCGAAGGTGACATCCAAATTTTACAATATGTTGATGATCTCTTGATATCAGGGGAAGATCAAGACAGGGTAAGAAAAACCAGTGTGCGGCTGTTAAACTTCTTGGGGACCAAAGGGTTAAGGGTGTCCCGGAATAAATTACAGTTTGTAGAGCCCAAAGTCATTTACTTGGGACACATAATAAGACAGGGCAGTAAGGAACTGAGCCCAGAGAGAGTATCAGGCATTCTAGCCATACCTGCACCAAAAACAAAGAGAGACATAAGAAAACTCTTAGGCCTTTTTGGATATTGCAAACTATGGATAGAACAATATACCCAGAGCGTCAAGTTTCTTTATGAAAAGCTGGTTGATTGTGAACCCATAAAGTGGACAGCTGAAGATGAAGCGCAATTAAATCAGCTAAAGGTTAAGCTGTCCACAGCACCAGTTTTAAGCCTGCCTGACCTAAAGAAAGAATTTGATTTGTTTGTCAACTCTGAAGAAGGGACTGCATATGGGGTTCTGACCCAGGAATGGGGAGGATGTCGTAAGCCCATAGCCTATCTATCCAAACTGCTGGACCCAGTAGCTCGTGGGTGGCCCACCTGCGTGCAATCAATAGCTGCTGCTGCCATTTTAATAGAAGAGGCCCAAAAGCTAACCCTACAGGGTAAGATCAGAGTCCACACACCACATGATTTAAAAACAATCTTGAGCCGAAAGGCTCAGCAGTGGCTGACAGATGCCAGGATATTAAAATATGAAGTCATCCTAATGGATACTAGCAATTTGGAGCTAGTAACCTCCAAGGGCCTGAACCCGGCACAATTTTTGTCAGGGGAGCCTCTGCCTGAATTAGAACATGACTGCTTAGAATTGGTAAATCTCCAAACCAAAGTGAGGGAGGATCTGGGAGATGTACCCCTGCCCTATGGGAAGGTACTATTTACTGATGGTTCCTCCAGGGTGGTGGAGGGGAAAAGATATTCAGGGTATGCAGTGGTCATAGAGGTAGGGGAAGGAAAACTAGAGGTCCTAGAAAAAGGGAGACTACCCCCCAGTTGGTCAGCTCAGTGCTGTGAGGTTCATGCTCTAAAGAGGGGTCTGGACTTGCTAGAGAGAGAAAAAGGAACCATCTATACAGATTCAAAGTATGCCTTTGGGATAGTCCATACCTTTGGTAAGATCTGGGAGGAGAGAGGCTACCTGAACTCCAAAGGGAAGAACCTGGCACATGAAGGGCTGATTAAATCAGTATTAGAGTCCTTGACCAAACCCACAGAGATTGCAGTGGTCCACATGAAGGGGCATCAGAAGGGAGACTCCTTAGAAAGCAGAGGGAACCGACTTGCTGACCAAGCAGCTAAAGAAGTGGCCTTAGATCCAAAGGAATCGGTGAAAATTTTTAAACTAGATGAGGTAGTAACTGAAGAGGACGGAAAGAAGGAACCAATATTTACCAAGAAAGAGTGGGAAGTAATAAAAAAATTAGAATTGTCTCAAGGGGAACAAGGGGAATGGTTAACCTCAGATGGGCGAAAGTTTCTGAACAAGGCTTTAGCCCGGAAAATATTAAATGAGATACATGAACTGACTCATTGGGGAACCCAAGGGTTGTGTGATCATTTTCTGAGGGAAAACTTATGCTTGGGAGTTTATGATCTAGCAAAGGCCATAACAAAGGGGTGTGTAATATGCCAGAAGGTAAACCAGAAAGTAATGAGAAAGGCTGAACCTGGGGGAAGAGAGTTAGCCATGAGACCATTCCAGAGTGTGCAAGTAGACTTCACGGAAATGCCTCCTATACAAGGATATAAACACCTATTGGTGATAGTTGACCATCTAACCCATTGGGTAGAGGCATTCCCCACAAAAAAGGAGACAGCAGAAGAAGTTGCCCGGGTAATACTGGAGAGTATTATCCCTAGATATGGGCTAGTGAATACTATTGACTCAGACAGGGGATCCCATTTCACCTCCCAAGCCTTACAGGCCATTGTAAAGGCTCTAGGAATAAAGTGGAGACTGCACACTCCATGGCACCCCCAGAGTTCGGGTCGGGTGGAACGTATGAACAAGACATTGAAAAATGTGTTAACAAAACTAATAGCTGAGACCCAGATGAACTGGTTAAAGTGTTTGCCTCTCGCCCTCCTGAGAATCAGAACCAGGCCACGATCTGACCTTGGTGCCTCCCCATACGAAATGATGTTTGGGCTCCCCTTTCTAATGACCCCTTACAGCACTGGAGATTACATAGAAGGGGAAGAAATAGCTAAAAAGTACCTAGAGACAATTGGGAGGACCCTGAATAACCTAAGAAAGAGAGGATATCTCCCCCAAACCTTCCCACTTGACACAAACATCCACCAGATCAATCCGGGGGATTGGGTATTGATTAAATCCTGGAAAGACACCCCCTTAACCCCAAAATTTGAAGGTCCCTTCCAGGTTCTGCTGGTGACCCACGCTGCTATTCGGACCCAAGAAAAGGGGTGGACTCACGTCTCACGTGTAAAAGGACCGGTATCGCCTCCTCCTGACTGTGGACAAGGCACAGAAAAACCCCCCATGAATTCTCCCAAGTGGACTGCCATTACAGATCCTACCAGTCTAAGAGTGACTCTTAAGAGGCAGCCAGAAACAGACTGAGAGAGAAAGAATATAAACAAAGACTGCAGAACTCTGCTGAGTGAGTTGGTTTAAGTGGGAGTGTTCTTAAAGTTCTTGTGGTTGTTGCTGTAAAATAATTTTGATGTTAGCAAAGTTGGTTGAATGAAAACCCCACCCATTGACTTCTCCCACAGGACATTCTCCAAAAAGGCAACTAAATTAAAGAAGAAGGTGGGAGGAGAAGGACCATACCATCTCTCCTGATCCCCCAAAAGACCTAAGAGGCAAGACCGGGTGAGGCTAACAGGGAAGGTGAGCCATGAAGCTCCCTAAAACAAAACTAGCTCATACCGGACTCTTAGGTGGACTGATGTTGGTCCAGCTGGTGAGCCTTGGGATAGGGGACAGTGGAGAAGCATGTACAAAGTGCTACTATCCCCTATATGATGGAGAGGATCTAGGATCACTGATGAGGGTCCACACAAACATCAATCCCACCTGTTTTGATCACACCAAATTGGAAACCTGTCAGGAGGAAGGAAAGACATATTGGATTACTAGAAATACTGCCTCATTTAGGCAACGTCTTCTTGGAGAATGCCCTGTAGGAGAATCCTGGCTCTGCTTTGAACAGGAGGGACTGAATGATGTAATAAAAGAAAAACAATTGAAGATAAGGAAAGGTGATCTGGATGAAACACGAGGTAAGAACCTATTCATTGACCTGATGGAGAGAATCAGCAGAGAGTTAAACTTAACCAATTGTTGGGTATGTGGGAACACCCAGATGTCAGATATTTGGCCCTGGGAAGGGATCAGCCTGGCACCTTTAGACATTCTAAGGTGGAAATTAACTGAGCAAAAACCCCAGACAGGGAACAGGGGACGGGAACAATGGGATCTGAAAGCAAGAGTGATTGGAGAAGAATGCATTAAAAGGACAGGAAGAAGATACAAAACCCCTGTGGGAAAAATGGCCTGCAAAAGATACCTGACGGTGAAACACTCAGGCAGCAGGTGGATTCCCCAAGAACCAAACAGGTACTGGGCCACTGGGAGAAAGGAAAGGGGGTGTATTTATCATGAGGGGTACAAACTGTATGAGTGCGCAGAAAAAGGAATAAACCCTTTTTGGGGGTTAAGAGAACTCTCAAAATACTGGGAACATCCTACAGACACACAGGACACTTTCTGGAAGGCCCCTGAGTATTTATTTTGGATTTGTGGGAGCACTGCATATACCCACCTCCCAGGGGATTGGGCAGGAAGCTGCACAATTGGGATAATAAAGCCTGCTTTTTTCCTCCTACCTAAGAAATCAGGGTCATACTTGGGAGTCCCCTTGTATGATAACTTAAAAAAAGGCAGTCGAAAGAGGAGGCATGTAATGGACCTAGGAAGCAATCAGAAATGGAAGGGGAAGATCTGGACCCCTGAGGAAATAATTAAGACATATGGACCGGCCACATGGGCCCAGGATGGATCCTGGGGGTATCGTACCCCAGTCTATATGTTAAACCGAATCATCCGTCTCCAGGCAGTATTGGAAGTGGTGTCAAACAGAACTGCCCTTGCTTTAGACCACATCAGCACACAATTGGCACAAACCAGGGCTGTAGTCTATCAGATTCGGCTGGCGGTGGACTACCTATTGGCAGATGAAGGAGGCATTTGTGGAAAGTTTAATTCCTCTGAATGTTGCCTGGAGATAGATGACAAGAGTGAGGTAATCAAAAACATCTCAAAAGAAATACGAAAGATAGCTTATGTGGGCACCCAGGAATGGACTCCTCTGGTGAACTCAGACTGGTGGAATGACCTTTGGTCCTTCAAAAAAGGGTGGTGGAAAAAAATAGTCTTTATTGCTGTCTGTGCATTTGCAAGTTTCTTGATCCTGCCCTGTTTACTCCCCTGCCTAATCAAGACAGTGACTACCACAGTACAAGCAAGCATCCAAATCCCTGAAATAAAAGATAAGAAGCAGGCCAGGATCATGTTAATGGAGACTCAAAGTCAGGATCGAGAGCACAAAACTGCCAGGGAAATATATGAGCAATATCGAGAATTAAGAGATAAATATTCCCAAGAGCCAGAAGTTAATGGTTGATGCGGGCTAGAGCCCGATCAAAATATAAGAGGGGGGATATTGTTAAGAATAATATGTTACAGTTGCTGTTTGTAAACTCCTTACTTACCTTGTACCCCGGTCCCAGGATATTGTTAAGAATAATACGTTCCAGTTGCTGTTTGTAAACCCCTTACTTACTTTGTAAACCCCTGTCCCAGGTTTACTTACCCTTGTACCCCTGTTGCAAATTGCTGTACCCCATATTTTTGTTCCTTGTTCAGCCAGGCCCTGCCCCCTCTCCCAAGTTGCTGTACCCTGTGTTTCTTGTTCTGTGTTCAGCCAGGCACTGCCCCCACTGCTCCTAGACTCCCACATGGCAACATTGTATCCCTTTCCCAAGTTGCTGCACCGCTCTGAGGAGGAAGATGACATACTGACTTTTATGCAAACGAGAGAGACCAGAGACTTATGGGATGCACCCAGACTGGAAAAGACCCCAAAACAACGAGCCACGCAAAAGGGAAGGAATAGAACCAGCACCATCTAACAAGGAAGACCCAGAGGAGTCCCCTGGCTTCTTTCCAGAGGCCGACGTAACCTCGAGGAGACTCGACTGGGATGACAGCCTAGACTACGAGCCTGAAAGAATGAGTCTTCCCGGGGACTCCTGTGAGGAAGGAAGGCCCAGCTCTGTCCTAGTGACAGAGCTGCACGGATCCTCCTCTTCTGCGGTGTCCAGTGGGAGCAGTGGCGGTGTGCGCAACCCCTCGGGCCCCCACCCCAGAGCTGTGCTGCTTAATAAAGGCCTTTTTAAAAGGAGCTGGTCTCCTGGCCCGTTTATCACAGTGTGGAGGAGGCTCAGGAGGGACCTCACTGCTCTCTCCAACTCCCTGCCGGGGCCATGCAGTGAGGTGGGGCCGGTCTCTTCTGCTGGGCCTGCAGTGAGAACCAGAGGAACTGGCCTCACGCCGAGAGAGGAAATTCAGGTTAGATTTAAGAAAAAAATTTTCGCTGTTCAGGTGTTCAGGCCTGGGAATAGGTTGGCCAGGGAGGTGGTGGAGTTGTCATCGCTGGAGGTGTTAAAGAGGCCTCTGCATCTGATATTCGGAAATGGTTTAGTGGTTTAGGGTTTGCAGTGGCAGATGCTGGGCTGACATTGAACTGAGTGGTCTTAAAGACCTCTTCCACCCCTGACGGTTCTACAATTGCAAGAGCTTCCTAGCTGGCTGAGGGGAAGGCTCAGGGCTGTCCCGAGTCCGCCGCGCCCTGAGGCGCTCGGGCGGCGCTGCGGCTGCGGCGGCTCCTGAGGGGCCGAGCCGGGCGCTGCCCTCAGCACGGCGGGGCCGCCGCTGCCCCTCAGGCCAGCGATCCCATCCCTCAGCCCGGCGATCCCTCCCCTCAGCCCGGCGATCCCATCCCTCAGCCCGGCGATCTCGTCCCTCAGCCCGGCGATCTCACCCCTCACCCCGGCGGTCTCGCCCCTCAGCCCGGCGATCCCATCCCTCAGCCCGGCGGTCTCGCCCCTCATCCCGGCGGTCTCGCCCCTCAGCCCGGCGGTCTCGCCCCTCAGCCCGGCGGGCAGAGCTCGGCAGCGGGGACCCGCCTCGCCTCGGGATCTGCCCGGAGCCCCCCGCTCCGCCGGGTCACAGGTACCTAAAGCCTGTGATCCTGACGAGCCTGTGCTGTGGCCGTGGTTGGTGTCTCACACTTCTGCCATAAGAGCTTCCAGGGGAAGTTCACAAAAGTTTCAAAGCAGAAACCTGCACTAGTTCTGAGTGTAGTTTCAGAGCAGTTGGTGTGTGACAGGACTGGGGCTCAGCATGATGGACGAGCAGTGGTGTTCCCAGTGCCAGGAAGGGCTCGTCCCCTGCTCTTTTTATGGCAGATACTCTGTGTGTCAAAGCTTATTCAACTCTCTCTGGCTCCATGCTGGAGCTGATAAAGGTTTCTCTAAAAATGTACACACTGTCAAAATAAAAATGTTTAATTTTTTTTATTACTTTTTTATTTACGTTTAAACAAGAAAGAACTATTTCTAGCAAGTTATCACTTATATGAATACACATGCAAATGAGATCACAATAAAAATTTATCTAAATACGTAAGAAATTAGGAGGAACAGATTGGATAGACCAGGATTAAACTACTAATTTTATTATGCTAGTTATAAACCCTGAGATTTTGATATTTCTGGATCTCAAACCTCAGAGAAATGTAGCATATCTACTCCAGGAGCTGGTAATGGAAGAAAAGAAATACAAGAGTCATTATTTGAATGTTTTAGGCCACAATTAAATGAGCTTGGACCTCCATCCTGTAATTTGTTTCAGTCATCCTTTTGTTTTCTTGCAGAAATCTGAGTTCTGGTCAGATCATCCTGTGTGATGTAAAGCTCTCCTGCTGTCTCCTGCAGCAGGCTCGAGTCTCTAATGAAAATCTCTTTTTCTACAGAAACTTAGAGAAAGTTGCCAGTATTGGCTCCTAAAATGAATGTAAGGTTAAGGTGTGTGGGGTTGAAACCAACCTATTTTCCTTTGCCATGTCTTGTTCTAGAAGAAAACCAGTGTGAGCTGCTTCAGAACAATGGTCTGCCACTTATGATTCAGGTATTGACAGAATCTCAGGATGAGGAACTCATCAAAGCTGCTACTTTTGTGCTGCAGAACTGCAAACAAATGAGTAAGCTCTCAGATACTGCTTTCCAAATGGTTCTTTCAATTTCTGTGTTCTGCTGCTTCCCCAAATGATTTTAACTGTGGCAGCTTTGTAATTCTGTGTACTCCAAGACACGTTTGTTTTCTGCATAGAAAGTTGTTTATTTGTCATCAAGAACTGACTTGGGCAGCAAAAAGAGAAGTAAAAATTCCAACAGTGTTGCAGTAATGCATCTTTCCCAGTTCTGATTCTCCAAAATACCTGGTTTGTTTGCAAGGCCATCGTTTGGAACTCGTTTCCAGTTCAGTCTCTCTCTCAAGAACATCTTCTCTATTCCATGGCATAGCTCAGTCAGCAGACCTTATCTCTGAGTTTGCAGACAGATGTATGAGACTATGTGAGCTTTCAGTCAGGCTTTGAGAATCCTCCACAATTCCATTTCTCACAGACAGGCCACTGGTTTCCTGGAGCCTCCCCAGTCCTGTGCTAACACTCCCTGTTTTCTACAGCCACAAACAGATAGAAAGGTTTGTCTAAGGCAGGAAGGCTCAATGCCAGTGCACCGACTAATTTCTGTTTTAAATCTTCAACCTTCTGCTTGTCTTTTCCCCTCCCAATCTCACCTTCTACTAGCTTTTCATACGAGAGCTTGAGGGCCTGAGTGTACCCTTTGATCCACAGCCTACAATAGCCCAACAAGTCTAGAAGTCTGCTAATCTCTCTCTTAGTTTTTGCTTGCAGGAGTGAGACTATCCCCTTAATTCTTTCAGGATTCAGTCTCTGGTTCTCTTGACAAATTATATGTCCTAAAGTATTTTACCTCACGTCCTACAAATTGAAGTTTCCCCTTTGATACCCTCATTCCTTGGTTTCCCAGAAAATTTAATAATGCTATGGTGGATTCCTGAGCCTTCTTTTCATCCTCTCCTGAGAGATGTAAATTATCCACATACTGGAGAAGTTTTATTTCAGGTGTGGTTGAGAAAAGTTGTAGTACTTCCCTTAGGGCTTGACCAAATAAATTTGGGGATTCAGAAAATCCTTGGGGCAGCCTTGTACACATACACCACTGATTGACCACCTGCTACAACCTCTGTAGGTTTGATTGATCTGATGTGTGTTTGCAGTTAAAAACCCCACTATTCTGCCTAGTCCTTCCCTTTAATTTGACTCACGAGCTTCCCTTTTGCATCTCCCTCATTCCCCACATCTTTACCCTCCTTGGTTACAGCAGAGCTCAAACCCATTTTATTTCTGGTTAATCTGATTAGGTAAGAACCTGGGATTGTGATGTCATTGCATTAGCAGAAGGAAGGAATACTTCCTGCAGGAAAAACAGTGGAGGCCAAAGAACCAGCCAACCTCCAAATGCTGGCTCTCCCCTGGAGAGCTTCTCCCTAGGCCAGACACTTTGATGTCATGAAGAGAAAAAGTGTCACTGCCAGAGGCCTTGGAGTTGAACATGTTAATTTGTTCCACCCCATTGGTTTCCCTCCCTATCAATCCACCCCGATCCATGTATCCCAGTTTCCCCCTCCCCTCTCCTTCCCTATAAATATCCCGGTTTTTTCCCCAGTTCCAGGAGCTGCTGTCACTGGCTCTGTTCACTGAGGGCCCTGCTATAATAAAGGCCATTTCTCAGTGGAATGCCTTCCAGCTCTCCAGTCTCTCTCTCCGTGTTGCCTGCACGCTGCCGCTGAGCTGAGCTGACTCTGCAGGCAGAGGATGTGCCTGTGGCCCTGGGCAGTCCTTTTCAGGACGGCTTCTTCAGGGCAGTGGCAGCAACCCTGCCATTGACACCGCCACAGCAAAAGATGACAATTTTGACCTTTGAGAAGCAAGTCATGATCTGACTGGAAGATTAAAACAGAGCAAGCCAAACTGCAGTAGTAACACCAGCTCATTCTGCGAGAGCATAGCTCAAAGAGGGAATTATGGCTCATGCACTGCAGGTAATAAAAGCATAATGTCCTTGTGTTTGGTTATTTGCCTGGAGGGGGCTTTGGCTGAAAGGGGGGAAAGATCAGCTTTAGCAAAAATAGCAGAGCATTAGAAATACTGACTGTGGTTCTTCTATTTACTTGGCAGAAAAGATGGCTTTCAGAGTAGAGGCATCTTGATAGACTCACTTTTCTACAAATGCATGACATTATTTGACTTTAACATACCTCTATTCATATTCTTTCATTCTGTGCTGATGAAACAATTCTTATGAATTCTTATGAATTCCTCTACTGTACAAAATTGCTGTAGTTCATTTTGTTGTTTTTTCTTAAACTCAGAAATCGACATCAGTAATGGAACAACAGACGATACTGAAACTAAATGAAACAATTAATTCCTCAACTTGTAAACTCATGATTTAAAACTGTAATGATTTTGTATGATAGTTTAGTGGATTTCTTTATATTATGGGCTGTCACGGTATTATTCAGCAATATGCCACAATGCAAAGGATTTAATGAGCCTGTAAGGCAGGTTGCTGTGGTGCTCAAACTGATGCAATCCTTCAAGTTCTGGTTTTGAACCTTCCATTAGGCTTTAAGAAACGCTTCAGACAGAGGATATTGTAGCAGATATTGTTTGTACCCAAGACTCTCACTGAGCAGAGTTGTTAAACCAAGTAACAGCTACAAAGCTGCACTGCTAGACGAGCTCTAAGCAGTAATGACTATTTACATCTGTGTGCCTCAAGATTACCTTTATTGCACGGTTACACCCACACAGACAAAGCTCATCCCTCACCTGAGCTGAAGCAGTTGTAGTGTCACTCATCAAGTGCAGCAGGAAGCTCAGCTTTGCTAAGAAGGCTGAACTTACCTTGCTGTGCAGAAGAAATGCTGTGCATTTAGAAATGCAAAAGCAGATTGTCAAGCTGAAGTCCATTAAATACCGCAGTTAGGATCATGATTAGGCACAAGAAGCTGCTGAAATTGCAGAGAGAATTATCACTGCATTTAAGCTGCAGTTAAGTAGAATGCAATAGACTTGGGAATCTTGGAGACAAACCAAAACAGAACAACACAAACAACACTTTTTATTCTGGTGTCAGTGACTGTCCTTAAAGGTGCTTTTTTTTTGATACTTCAGATGATACAGAGATGGTGTTTATGTGTTGCAGTAGTCTCAAATAATCAGTGTCTTTGACCAATGCTTCTAATTCAGTGACAATCTCATCCCCAGCACTAGCAGCCTCCCAGAGGCAGAAATGGGCCAGTTTTGAGCTGCCCAGCTGGGCTGACCAAACACCAAAGCATGAGCAGCTCTGCACTCCCTGAAGCTGCTCTCAGTGCTGGCACAGCCCAAGCCACAGCCCATCCCAGTGTCACTGCCAGCGTCTCTCCACGATCAACGAGGCACCAACAAACCTGAGCTAAAACCAGTCCTGCACTTAAGCTTTCACTTCACTGACTTCAGCCACAAAGACAACAGTAACTAAACCAGGCAGAGCAGCACTGCTGCCACCCAGCCAGGGCTCAGCTGCGAGGTCATTCTGCATATTCTTGGACCATTAGGGCTGATCAATTTTGAGAACTTGCAGAATGTGCTTAGTGCAGCCAGGAGGAGCTTCTGTTTTCATTGCCTTTTGCTGCTATAATCTGTTCTCTGAAATTTCCTTTAACACCTGGCTCTAGTTTCATCTTTAAATGCAGGAAGCTATTTGTGGCCAATTTAAAATAAATGGCAGTATTTGGTTATTTCCTTTTGGCTGCTGTGAGTTTTGCAAGTAGTAACGTGCTACTGTTTCCTACAGTCCATTTGTCTTTTCTTCCTAAGTACTCATCTCTCCTGTGCCAAAGAAAAGGAGAATTAAAAACAATTCATCTGTGTAAAGAGTTTGCAGGTGTTAACTTGGTGTTAGCAATACTTTATGCTATTACTGCTGAATCCACAGGTCTGCACTTTTAGCAAGATGCTTTACTGAGTTCTGTGGAATGTAACTGGTATGTAGATAACCTGTTTTTCACTAGAGAAGCTTTGAGCCAGCTCTGAATTTTTCTTTCAGTTAGTTCTGTATTTCTAACAACAGCAGGGCAGTATCAGCATGACAAAAATCTCAGGAATTTGTGGGGGGTTTTCTTAATTTATTTCTAAAACATACATATTAATCTTATTCACAATTCTTTCTACTTCCTTCTATTTTTCCTTGCCTGGTTTTGTACCACCACTTTATAAATGAACAAAGCATCCATCAAGGTGTTGAAGGGAGGTAGAATCCAAAGACACAGATTTGTTTGGGGCCAGAAGAGAAACCCAAATGGGGATTATGGAGCTTCTAGACATGCAAGACACCTCTGGGTGCAACCACCTGGAAGCAGCACGTTGGATAAAGAACTGTAACCCTAAATCCTGGAGGCAGAAGGGCTAAAGGCCAAATCTATGGGATGTAGCCATGGCCAGTCCCCAGCCACGATGAGGAGCACTCTGATCCAAGGGCAAACAGCACAACTTCTTCCCATCCATGGGCACCCTCTGCAGCTTCCCCTCTTCTCACTGCCATCCCAAAGCTTCTCCTTTTGGGTGAGCCATCTCCCCTGTCCTCTGAGAGAGTTAATGGCTGGAATGTCAAAGGTTCAGCTGTGAAATCATGCTTAGAAGGCAAAGCTTTCTCTTTTACCCAGTGGAGAACGATGGTCAAAGTAGAGCAGCACCCCAAAGTGACATGCTGACCTGGAATCCCAATCTCCTTGCCTTACATTTTAATTTTCGCTTGTCTACCTGTCATGGAGTTACTTTACCTTTAAGGGAGTTGGAGTTGCTGGGAAGTGCTTGGAGTCTTTTCTCCTGACCAATTATCGGTCATTGCTGGGAATTGACAGCAGTTTAGGCCATTGAAAAGTGGGATCAACTTGTGAACCCTACCTTAAAATGTAAAAGCAGAGCTCTCTGGGCTCTCTTTGTTTTCTGGCTGTGGAGGGTAGCAGAGCTCCAGGCCTCCCGTCCCTGCCCAGGCCATGCGGCCGGGCGGGGATGGGGCCGGGCCTGCCCCGTCTCCCGGCCGGGAGATGGGGGGGCCTGGGGAAGGTTTTCCCCGGGCCGGGCCGAGCCGATCTCTGGCTCGGCTGCAGGTTTTGCTGTAACTAATTCACTAAAAACTGCCCAGTAAAGAAAGAGGGAAACCCTGGACTTGCAGCGGGTTAAAGCAGAAACTACACGCTCCAGAGTAGCCATGAAGAACTTCCTATCGCAGACGGCTCCAGCTCCTGTTCGGCAGAGATCACCGAACCATCTACAAAAGCCTGGGCAAGATGTTAACTCTTTCATTACCCAGATGAGACTTGCGGATTAATCTTTTTATCCAGAGAGAGAGAAAGAGAGAGAGATATCAACATGAAAAGAGACTTTATAAACTACCAGTGACAGGAAAGAAAAGAAGCTTCAAGGAAGGTAGAGAATTAAGAAGATGCTTTAATTAAGCTGAAATATCTCCCTGTTAAAACTATGGAGATAGACAATGAAGTCCTGAAAAGAACTCCTTTAATTCATGATATAGGATCTAGAGAAGAATAGTATTCAAAGTGTAAATTTGAGTAAAGAGTAATTATAGTATAGTGAAGTACTGGGAGATTAAAAGCCTTGAGAGGCCATGAGAAAACTGTTGAGAGATTTGAAGCCCTGAGAGGCCATGAGAAAACTGTTTTCTGGTGAAGCTCACAGAAACAGATGAAGAAGACTTTTTTTCTTTTTTTGCCTTTGAATAACTTATCCTTAAAAATGCTATCTCTAGACGCATAGCCCATACACACCTCAGAGTGATGTGAGAATGGGAAGAGTGAACTCTAATAATAGCATCTCTGAACAGCTAACATTAGGGCAATAGAAAACTATAACAAAAATAGTTTTCTTGTGAGAAACTCGATAAATTAACAAGAAGAAACTTCTGTTTCTCTATAAAGATTAGTAAAAAGACTAGCAAGAATTGGAACTGTTTTAACCATCAGAGTTCCAGAGTTTTTGTCTCTGTTGTCATGTGAACAAGGGAATAGTGAGTAGATAAGGGATGGAAAAGTTTTTCTGGAAGTTTATTCTGGTGTTCTTATTATTGTGGTTTGTCAATAAACTTTCTTTTTTTTTTTCCCCCTTTTAAGTTGTATGCCTGTTTTACTCTTATTCTAATCCATATCTCACAGCAAGAAGTAAGTAATTTTCTTAGTTAGTAGTTTAAAACCACGACACTACCACACAAGCAAGCTACTGAGCTCTGCAGAAGGGCAAATGGAACAAGAGGGGAAGGTTGTTACTATTTTGGGTGGCTTTTTGAATGAGTTGATGATAGCCAAGAATTGATTTCATCATGACTGGGGCAAAGTACTTGTTATGCATTCACAACTCCATTCACAACTCAGCCACCAGCTCCAGTTATCAGATTGTGAATTGTTCTAGCAGAAAGATCAAAAACTCTCAGAAATATTTTTATTTTGACACATTATTGGAGGGGAGGAATTTTTTCTTCACACTGTCACAGACTGGAAGCTTTTTCTTGAATGCCTTGGTTGCTAGTTTTAGATGTATTTCCCTTTTCCTTGCAGATAAGAGATGAGGACAGCGGCTACAACAAAAATCTGTTTTGCATTCCTAAGCATTATGAAGAGGATTTAGAAAGAGTCTTCATTCCTCACGGACTCATCCTGGACAGGTATGAGGGTAAACAGGAAAGAACAGGGACAGTAATGCCCATTTTTGTCCCTCCAAATGAAAAAAGCCTGAGGTCTTGCCCTGTGCAGCCCATGGGAAACGGGGAAACCCTGCAGCCCTAACACTTCTGTCCTAAAGTCTGGGATAAGAGGGGGTTTATGGAGAGGATTCCTCTGCAAGCCCAGTCAAGCTTCCATGTTCCATCACCTCTCTTGAAGCCCACCTATCCTGCAATATTTGTGTTTATGGGTTAAATCTGCTTATGCTGTGCAAATACCTAATTTATTTTCCTATGACTTGCTGTGCTCACAATTTGCTAGTTAGAAAAACCTAACAGCAAGATCAGAATTTTTACTTGAACATTGCTTAATATATGCACAAACAGCTCTGATATACAGAACACTTTCCAGAATTGCCTTTTTTTTCCTTCTTTCTCCCAGGACAGAGCGTTTGGCTAGAGATATCATGCAAGACATGGGAAGTCATCACATTGTTGCACTCTGTGTCCTTAAAGGAGGCTATAAATTCTTTGCTGATTTGCTGGACCATATAAAAGCACTGAATCAAAATGGTGAAAAATCTGTGCCCATTACCGTGGATTTTGTCAAAATAAAAAGCTACTGTGTGAGTGACTTTCTTTTCTTTGGAAAATTGACTCTCTCCATAGACTGGCATTCTAAATACTGGTGGTTTGTGTGAGAACCCCCCAAAAATGGAGTTTATGTGTACATTCTCTTCAAATTACATACTAAAAAGGAACTGATTTACTGATCTGCCCCAAAGGGTGGATATTATATATTCACTGGGATAAACATAGCAGAACACTCAAGATGACAAAGCCAGGGGCAGATCTCCAACTCCTTCCTCTTGTAAGAAGCAAGAGCAGCTCACCTTTCAAACAAATCCAGGACAACACTTTGGGGCATGCTTTATGTGACTTCCATCTCTTCTTTCTCCTTCTAGAATGAGTCACCTGCAGAAAAAATCAGTTTTATTGGTGAGGAGCTGTCTACACTAAGTGGGAAGGTATGAATTGGCATCTTCAGCTTTTAAAGGAAAACAACTCTTCTTGTGTGTTTTCCAGGAAATCCATCTTTATTGAAGATTTTGATACTGCATACTTCCAGCCTCTTAACACTGATTTAAAATGCTGGGCTTTGAAGCAGTGAATAATTCCCACTGATCTCAGTGGAAACTTGGAGTGATCAGCAATGAATGCTCCCAAAGGTCCTATTCCCCATTTTATCCCAGAACCCCCAGAAATGAACCACACTCACCTGACTCATTCAGTGCCTCTGGAATACTGGTGCTGTACACAGAGCAATATACAGACCTGACACAGGTGCCTTTAGCACCATATTTAAGCTTTCAGAAATACTTACAAAAAGACTCTTCAGTAAGCACCAAAGTCAAGTCAGTAGTTCAAGTGACAATCTCCTTTGAAAATCAAGGCAAATTCCTTGTAACTGAGGGTTTTAGCGTGCTTTTCTTGGCTGTTTGGTTTGCTGAAAATTGCCATTTAAGTATTTTTTTTTTCTTTTCCTTCCTTCCCTATGTAATCTCTTCCAGAATGTGTTAGTAGTAGAGGTAAGTAATGACTGAAGGAGGGGTGGAATGACACAGATTCTTTTCTCCCTTCTTTTCAAATGAATACATATTAGATATAAAATAATAATTACTGAAGTTACTGGGCTGCCAGGTTGGTATGCTCTAATTTAATCCACTGACAGTCTGATTTTCCTTTCAAACTTGAAGGATAATTTATTTTTTTATCACTTTCAGGACATTATTGAGACTGGTAGAACAATGAAAACACTGCTTTCAAAACTAAAAGTCAAGAAACCAAGGATGGTAAAAGTTGTAAGGTACAAGGATATAGCTGCTAACTAACATATTCAAATCATTTGGGTGAATAGTCATTGTATGCTGCCAAGTGCTTGTTTGGCTTGAAGTTTGGGGGGGAGAAAGCAAATGCAGGAAGCAATCCTTACCCAGCTGCTGGAAAATTAAGTGTTTCTTAAACTGGGAAATTTCCCTGTGCACTACCATCTTCACTGCTCAAATTAATAAAGGAAGGTTTGATGGCTCTTTCTATGGTGTCCATAAAGTCTGATGGATTCCCTGTTTCTTACTTTATGGCTGAAGGAAATTGATGTCCTTCCGTAAGTTTTCTAACGTCGCCTCAGTTGCCTCAATGCTGGAATGACAACACTCAGAATATCCCTTACTATCCTCAACTCTAGAAGTTTCCAGAATCTAAGAGTCTGTCAGCACTTGGAAGATGACTTCAAGCAGCATTCTAGATCTGCTTGTAGTAGGTCTCTAAAAGGAAATTTTGTGGAATATCCCTGTGTCTGTCAAGTAATCACAATGCTTTATAAAAACAGTTGCTTTATGCACCAGTTATTCAGACAGGCCTTCTAGGGACTGTCCAGGAGGTTCTCAGTTTCTTCTGAAGGGCACAGGCAAACCAAGACTAGATAAGATTTTGCAGAAGAAATGTCCTTTTCTCCCTCCCTCCCTCCCCACTAAAATCATTCCCAGCCACTTGGACATGCTTCCCCCTCTGTGCTGTTCCAATGTCCTGAGGCATTGCTCCATGGAAGGGCAATGACCTGAGACCCAGGATTGGAGGGAACTGAATACAAACTAGAGCCACTTGGACATAAAGAATGAACCTAGATCAGAGCCTTTGCTTCTCCCTCCACGACAAGGCTGAACACTACTGCTTTCTGTGAAATAATCTCACTGCCTTAATTTAATGGCATGATTTTACAAGCTTATGGGGAGGCGTGGCAGAAGGGAAGTCTACAGCTTAGACATATTTTAAAAACCAACCTTCTCTGCTCTGCCTTACAGCCTGCTCGTCAAAAGGACATGTCAGAGTCCAGGTTACAGACCAGACTGTAAGTACCATGTTTTTCTAGTATTTTCCAAAACACAGTCTTACCATTTCCCTTCAGGCAAGCACATCTGACAACTGCACAGAAGTTTCATGAAGGCCAAGAGAAATGGGGAGAAACTACATAAAAACTTGTGAACTGATGTCCAGCTATGGCATCCTGAGGCCTCATGACCACCTTCTGTTTTTCCCCTGGCTGGCCTCAGTGCAGGTTTAGCTATTTGATACACAAATTTAACTATTTAGATAGCAGAAATGAATCAAACCTTAACTGTGTGTTGCTTTGCTTTGGCCCTGGAGGACGTTTGTTTTGACTCTGCATTATTAAACTTGCCTTGTTTCCAAACTGAAAAGTCCTACTGAATCACGGTTCATCTACTTTCACTCAAGTAAAATCTCATTCCTTGTCTCTTCTCCCAGGACTAACTCATAACCAGGTGTTAAACAATTATTTTGTTAATAAACAGAATTCTCTTAACAACCTTAATTATATTACTGACTGATGGGAATGGTTTAGATTCTAACCTCTGTCATCAATTTATAGCTCAGATTCTTAAGGAAGCACCCTGAAAGAGATGATGTCTTTTACTCTTAGCTCAAGTGTGTGTTGAATACAAACTCTGCATTTAAAAGCTGCTTACACCACTGAAGTATAAAAAGAACTGTATTTTCTTACAGATACAGGCTTTGAAATCCCAGATCAATTTGTGGTTGGATATGCTCTTGACTACAATGAATACTTCAGAGATCTAAATGTAAGTACATGCACATTCCTCCACTGCCAAGTATCAGGTACCCAGCAAGAAGATTTGCTTCTACTCAGAGCTTCTCAACAATTAAAAAACCTTCAACTCCAGCTAGAAACTTCCAATAAAGGAGCAAAACCATTTTTAAGGTGCCGAGTTGGTAATGCAGTGTAGGTGCATGAGAAATGTTTGTGCTTCACCTTTTTATAATTCTACTCCACAAGTCTCACGGCTCAGCCGTGCTGCAGAACATTCTGGGCCCCCAGGATGGTGAGCAGCACACAATCTGTGACCCCATCTGAAAATAACTTGTCATTTGACTTTGATTGGATATTTGTCTGACTTAGTTCAACCCTATGTTGCTCTTCAGTCACCAGGTCTTTAAAGCAGCCCTGCAGGGACTCTGTGTGAAGGTCTTCCATACACTTAGGGATAACATGTCTTACATCTTACATGTCTGTAAGAACTCTTCCCTTATTCCATTACAGCTTCTTCAGGCTGCACAGAGTAGTGGCCTTGGAAACATCATAAACTGATAGGGTTGATCATTCTCCCTCTGTTTTCCAAAGTACTTCCTTAATTCTGTTTAACTGGGAAAGTTTTTTACTTCAAAGCCTTTTTCCTAAGACAAACCAGTCCTGCTGAAGACACAAACAGTCTGTGCCATTGCTCAGCAGCATTAAGGAGCATGCAGTAATTTAAGAAACCTAAGTTCTTTCGAATATATAAACCTATATATTACAAATAAACTTGCAAGGAATACTAAGAGCTGGAGTTTACTGCAAGTAGGAAACTTCCAACTATTAGGGTTGTAGTGTGTTTTGAGTGCAGTGCTGGGAATACAGCTGCAAATCAGTCTTACACTTCATTGGAAGATAGAGATGGATAAATATTGTACTTTTTATTTTTTCTTGTAGCACATCTGTATTTTGAAAGAGAAGGCCAAAGAGAAATACAGGATGTGATAATCTCAGTCTTCTGGAGCACTGATTTCTGGCTGCTGCTGAGGTGATCTAAAGCATGCCATCAGGAAATGACTTTTGCTACTTGCGTGTCCCTGAGCAGCAGGAGAAGCTCCCCGTTAGTGCCAGGAGCTGCAGCTCGCTCATTGCCACGTGTAGGCAGCGCTGAACACGAGCTCTGCAGACGCTGGGATTTTTCCTGCTGGAAGCAGCAGCAGCAGCAGGAGCTGGGTGCGGGGCTCTGGCGATAGCGAGAAACGTGCCCGGCACGTTCCGGGCCCCGCAGCGGATTCCTTCGGCTCGTGGCGGGGCCCGAGGGAGCTCCGAGGGCGGAACAGGCCTCGAGCGGAGGCCGAGATGGAAGCCAGGGGCACGGGCAGGGCTCGGGGTTGCCGGGGAACCGCGGCCGCAGCGGCCGCGGCGCTGCTGCTCCAGGCTCAGTTGCGTGGAGACCGCGATCCTCGGTGGGTGTGCGCAGCCTGGGCACGGGCACACGGCTCCCCTGGGCCACTCGCCAGGGGAATTGTTCACAGGGAATGGGGCTGTGCGGGGCACTTCGTGCTGCATTGCTCTCACAGGGAGTCCCGAGTTCGCGGGGCTTTGCTTTCTGCCAGGGACTCCCGAATTCGCGGGGCTTTGGTCTCTGGGAGGGAGTGCCGAATTTTGTTTGAAGTCAGAGATGGACTAAAGTTGTACTTTTTGGTTTTGTCACATCTGTGCCCCGAATTGTGTTGTGGATGTTCGGATCTGGTGTGTTACTTTGCATCCCCTGCACTCATCTGGTGCAAGGCCTCAGGCAGGGCTCTGGGGGCGCGCTGGAGGCCTTGGATGGGTTGTGACACCCCCTCAGCTGCTCCTCATGGCAATGTCCCCTGCATGTGGCCTTCTTGTGGGGGGAGGTTTTAGAGCTGAGCCGCTTTGTGGGAGGGAGGATGGGTGTGCACTGCCTCTTACCAGAGCCTATGCCACACGGCCAAAATTTCCTCCTTGCCCCTCTGTTGAGGGGAGGTTTGTGTGCAAACCTGGCCTCAGCAGATGAGTCTGTGCCTGCGACTTCCCCAGCCTGAAGCCACACAGAGCTGATTCTCAGGACAGCTGCTGCCTTTGGCTTTGGTGTGGATACATTTTTCTCCCTCAGTGTTGTTGACTTCTCCCCAGACCTGAGATCATAGGACAATAGTGTCACCTCTAGTTTGTCTCAAGTTCCTGAGAGGTGGCTTAACTCACAGTCCAAAGTTCCAGTCAGCAGGCATTTCCAGGGAAGGCTGGGCTTTGGTGGTCACGGCTTCTTTATACAAATTTGTCACAACGGGCAAAAAATGCTTTATAACAAGATTTAAGCCATTAGCCATAACATTCCAGTCTCTCACACGTCTTGTGAGGAGCAGCTGAGAGAGCAAGGGGTGTTTAGCCTAAAGAAGAGGAAGTCCATTCTAGCTATTTTAAAATAATATTAATATTTAAATTAATAATAATAATAATAATAATAATAGTAGTAGTAGTAGTATAATATTGAATCTAATAATATTAAAGCTACAGCTTTTACAGTCTGTTCTAACTATTATTAATGTTATTCAGATTTTTAGCTCCAGGTTTCAGTGTGATTCATTTTGGAATTGCACAACATAGCCATATAGTTCAACTAGAGGCCTAACAGTCCTAGGTACTCACACCAAACAAGCACTTGGCTACTTTTAAGTAATATAAATTTTTTAGCATCAGTGTATCTCTTGAGTCTGCCGTGAATTGGATTCTGGATTTTCAGAGTTCCATTCTTGCTCCTTGCAGTTTTCTTGAGGCATTGTTGATCTTCTGCGACTTCCTGCTTTCAAAATGCCTTCTGGATTCCCAGAAAAGACAACGACACCTCCTCGGCTTTTGCTCAGGGAAAGACTGAAGTCTTTTAGTGTAAGTAGCCTCTGGGGCTGTGTTAAGGCTGGAAATGCCCCTGGTGTCCCTCCTCTCCGTGCCCCTCCTGTTGTCCAGCAGCACTGTGAGGCTGCAGAGCCCTCCCCAGCTCTCTGTGCCGTGCTCCTGTTGCTGGGGGCTGTCCTGGTGCACTTGGGAACAGCGTGTGTTGCTCCAGGGACACTCCAGTGTCTTCCCTGGCTGTGCCAGCGGGGCCAAGTGAAACCAATGTCCAGCTGGAGCCCTGAGCATGCGCTTCTCTCCCTGCCCTTGTCACAGCAATTCCTTCTGCCAGGCTGGGCACTCACTGTGCTGCTCTCACAAAGCTGCCCTTGAGCACCTGGGCAGCTCCAACTCTGCCCAAAGCCTTGAGAGACACGGCTGGTCCCAGCAGCAGAGGTTCCAGAGCAGCTGTTCTCTCTCATCTCCTGCGTGGGGCACAGATCCAGCCCTGCAGACAGCACTGGAGTCAGGGCCACAAAGGTCCCTTGGCTGTCTGGAGCTCGCTTGACTGAAGATGCCCTGCTGCTGAGGCTCTGTCCAGGAGATCCTTGTGTTTTCTTCTGTGGAGGGCTGTGGGAGCCCAGACAGAGCAAGCAAATGCTAATTAACAGAGAGAACTAAAACCTGGACACTTTCCTGTGCCCCTCACTCTTGGTACCACTTTGCTTTCTTGCATCTCCTGGACTCACCCAGCAGCGCTATCTCCTCGCTGTGAGCTTTGAGTGTCGTGCAGGGATGGAGTTAGGGAGTTCTGACAGCTCCTCCCCACTCTCTGAAAAGATCACTGCCTCAATCCAGTGAACCTAAAGAGGAAAGAAATGCCCAAAGAGCAGAAATCCCCAAACATGTCCCATCAAATCATGGAGAAGCTGAGGGACACAGCCATGTGTTTGGAGTATGTCTATTCTGCTCTGTTATTAATTTACTGATGCTAAGTATCTCAACAAGTAACTTAGGGAGCTTCCAGGACTGTCCTAGATGATGTGATCACCAATTAGTCACCAGTGCCACTTGTTCAAGAAAAGCCTTTCTGAACAAGCACATCTCTGATGGTTTTGCTGGGTTTTTTTTCCTTTCAGCTGCTTCCCTCTAGATTCTCGAGAGAGAAGTTCAACAAGAATGAGGCCAGTGCTGGGGAGAGTAGTCTGCCCAGAATTGGCCCATTTCTACACACGAGTGAGACTGGTCAGAAGGTAGCCTTTTCCTGCTCTTTTCCTTTCTGTCTGATGCAAGGTTTGAGGAGGGTGTGTGCTTGTGACAGGCTCGCCTCCAGCAAAATCCCTCAGTGTCCAGGTGCTGTTGTCATTGCAAACTGCTGGTAGTGGTGGACTTGGAGTCCTGGTCTGCACCAAGCCAACACAAATAACTTCTGCTGAAACTGCTGGGGTTTGCTGGAGTGGAGCTGCCATTGCTAAAACAGTGGGGGGAAGGGTGGGGACACAAAGGCACAAATTTGCCATTTGCCATTCTCCTGCTGAAATAACCACCTCTTGCTTTGCTGTGGTCACCATCAAATGCTTGGGGTCATAGGATTCCATCCACAGTGGCAGTGCTGGCCTCTGAAGGCCAAGGAGCTGCAGGAATGACTGCAGATTTAACAAAACTAACTGCATGAATGCTTTGGGTTGGAACAATGTGTTGGGAGCCTGAGAGATTCTGCAGGCTGCCAGGTGTACAGGGGACTCGCCCTGGGCAGGGGGAATGGATGTGCTTTCTCTGGATCAGTGCCTACTTAGAGGTGTGTTTAAAGCTGCTTTTCCTGCAGGACTGGCTGGGTACATTGCACAGTCCAGATGTGGTAGGTGGCCGAGGTGGGTGCTGAGCAGGAAATTGGCAGCAAGAGACAGTAACAAAGTGGTGAAGGATTGCCCTGGAGAGGGAGGTCAGGGACAGCTCAGAGAAGGGCACAACCAAGGGACAGTGTGCTGCAGCCACTCCCTTCAGCAGTGCAGTCCCACAGGAGAGCTGCTGGTGTGTCTGGAGTGGCAGCAGTGTGGCTGGAGAAGGCAGACAACAGGGGAGAGTTTTCTCAAAGCAATGTCTCGGCTCCAGAAGCATTTGCTGCTGTTGTGTCATTTCAGACATGCCTCTAGAATGGTATCAAATAAGACAGCAATAATAGACTACAAGAAAGCACCCATTTTAAAGCTCATGGGAAAAGGAGATACTAACTCTACTCTTACCCAAGTTACTGAGAAAAGAACTGACCCTTATCCTCATTCAGCATTCACCTCATTTGTCTTTTTCCTAATTTCTGTGTTATTGTATTTTTGCCTTTACCTCTGTTAGAAACACACTAACTTTTAAATACAATTAAAGGGGACAAAGTTGTGGAAGCAAAAGAAAACTGTTCATTAGTGACAATTCAGCTGAGCTGGGTGTGTGTCTCCCTCCCTGAGAGCTGAGCACACACACCCCCTTCACCAAAATGGCTTTTTTTATACCCTTTATACCCTTTTATATAGCTTCTTTTATACCCTTTATACCCTTTTATATGGCTTCTTTTATACCCTGCCCTGTGTGGCCCAGCAGCTCTTGAGCAGCTCAGAGCAGAGGTGGCTGAGCTACTGTTTCCCCAGTGTGGCCTGGGCAGACGTGCTCTCCCAGAGTCTGTACTTCACTGGGGATCAGAGGAAGAGTCTCCCTCATGAACATTCCTCCCAGCAGCTGAACCTCTCCCTGCTCTCTCTTGTCTCTCCAGTTGTTGCCAGTTCTCCCGAAACAGAGCTCGTTTCGTGTTTCCCCACCAGAGGTGGTGTTTCAGAACTTCGTGGCTCATGAAGTCTCTGAAATGGAACTGTCTCTCACAAATGAGAGCAAGGTGAGTGCTGGGGCCTGGAGCTTTAACACTGTGCTGGAAGAGGAGAGGGGTGTCATTCCCATGGTGTGCAGCAAAGCAAGTTCCCTGCTGCAGCACATCCAGAAGAAAATGTCTCAGCACCTTTGTTCTGCAGGATGCTGGAAATCTTGCTGTGCTGGGAATTCTCCCCTGAGTTTGCCTATGCATTGATGGTATCTATCCCAAAAGGATTTGCTTTCTCTTGAAAGCTCTGGATTGATAGGAATGTTGAGGGCTGTACAGTTCTAACCTGCTTTCATGCTTTGCCTTGGGTCTATACCACATGCTGTGTCTCCCTGGTTAATCTTGGTAGGAATCCTGGTAGGAATCTCTGCCTCTCTCAGCCTGTTTGGCTCCCTTTGAGCAGCTCACAGTCAAAGCTCATGGGCTGAGACTTCTCCACTTTATGCTGGAATCACTTAGCACTGATGGCATTGGTACTGCAGGAAATGTGTTCTGAAACAGCCCTGGAGTCAGACTGATGCAGCAGAAGCAGTGAGAGGCCTTTAGGTGCCACTTCAGGCTCCTGCTAAGCTTCATCCAGCTCTGCTCAGGTTTTCCAAAAGCAACGTGGTGCTCTGCTTTCCCTTTGGAGAACCACAGCACATCCAAAGTCATGTGCTCCTGGAGGATTTCACCTTCACTTGAGGCAATTGTGATTATTTTTCAGTTTCCCAAGAGAGCTGAGAGGGGAAAAAGTTGAAAAATGTCAGCAGTTGTGTTCCACTGTAAAGAGGAAAATCGAAACCGTTTGAATTTCAGTCAGGGAAACATTTTCTCAAATGAGGCTTGTGCCGAGAGTGGACTGGTGGGAAGAGCCAGGAGGGAGTCAAAATCATCTGGTTTAGACTTTTTGAGAGCATTTGGGTGCTCAGGGGTTGATATCTATGTGCTAGAAAATGCACATTTGCTGTGTCTGTGTATCCCAGAGGGCAGAACCTGGCCTGCTGGCTGCAGGCAGGAATGCCCAGCAGCCCAGCTCACCTGCACAGGCAGCAAGAGCCCCTGGGGAGCCAAGATTGCTTTAATGCTGCAATGTGAGTCAACACTGGTCATGTTTGTCCAGGCAGAAAATGCCTTTGAAGCCCACAGTCAATAGGCACAGCCTGTCTGTATTTCCATCACTTTTGGCAAAGTGATTGCTGTCCTGGTTTTATGATTCTTCCTTGCTGCTGTAGTTGCTCATTTAAATTCTCTTTTGCCATCTCCATGATTTAGGGATTTTCTTGCTGTGTTCCTTCTTTGCCTTTTCAGGTTTGCTTTTATTCCCAGGGAGGCCACAGTGTTTGGTCTCCTCTCTTGCTGGTCTGCCTGCCTGACTGTATCCCCAGACCTGCCCTAGGCAAACCTGATCTGCTAGAAGGGAATTTCTTCCTTCCCCCAGGATAATGTGCTGCTTTGCTTTCAGGTAGCACATCCCCTGTCTGGAACACCACTGCATGGCTGTGTGCAGGCAGCAGCCAGCAGGTTTTTTGGCCTTGTTGAATGTGCAGATGACTTGGTGCAGGTGCTCTGTCTCCATCCTGCTGGTGCTGACCTGCTGGGCCCTTCCTTCCCACGGGGCACTGCCCTAGTGCCCCTGGCCAAAATGAGCCAGACAGAAGGGATTCAAGTTGTCCCTTGTGAATGATGTGCCTGTACCTGCACAGCTGAAAGTGCTTTGGGAAAGGGATCAAGGAAGGATGTCAGCAGGGCACGGACAGGTCTCCTGTCAGCCTGTTTGCACAAGTGGCACAATCATTGTTTCATGTCTTCCCTGCAGTGTGTTCAGCTGGTGCAGGTCTCCATGCAGAGCTCGCCTTATTTCAGGCTGGTGTGCCCCAACGACGCGTACCGTGCTGTGCCACGAGGTGCGACTGCCCGTGTGCGCATTCAGTTCACCCCCAACGAGAGCAAGGTGAGACTGAGCCAAAACACACCATTATCTCCAGAGCCATTGTTCTCCCTGCACTCTGGGACAGCCCATTCCATGCTGTGAGCTTGGCTCCAGGCTGGGGGCAGGCAGCCTGCAGCCAGGCTCACCTTGGCACGTGCTGTCAGGGGCTGCAGCCAGGCCTGACAGGCCCTGCTTCCCCTCCCTGCACATTCCTGAGCATTCCCAAGGGAAGATGCACAGGGAACAGGATGAAAATGACAGAGGGCTGTTGAGAGATGTTCAGCCATCTCTAGGTACGGTGGAAGGGGTTTCATTCTTATGGAAAACACTGGAAGAATGAAGAGCTCAGAGAGCTTTCCTCCTTCCTGACTGGCAACAGCTTCCCTGCCTCAGCCTGGGCTGGAGCAAAGTGGTGATTTCTGCCCCCTCTGTTCTCCAGCCTTGCAGCTGTGCTGTGCCACAGCACAAGTGACCAAGGTACAGCTGCAAGGCCAGGGCAGAGGATGTGCTGTGCCTGTGAGCCCAGCCTGGCACAGGCACTCTGAGCTCTAGGTGCCCTTAGCAGGAGGTTGGTGAGCTGCAGGGGACTTGGACACCTGCTGAAAGAGCTGCTGTAGGGCAGGTACAACCTGCAGGCAGAGCTGTGAGCCCAGAGCCTGTGGCAGTGACACTGCTGTGGCTCTGTCTTCATGCCTGTCACTGGGGCTGCTCTGTCCACTGGCCCCCATTCCGTGCCAAACGTGCTTTGCTGGGGAGATTTGAGCAGCAGTGCCGAGGCCCTGGAGCTCTGATCTCAGTGCTGGGATCTGGAGGTTTGTTCATACAGAAGGGTTTAGGACATGGCAGGGAAGGGAGGAAGGGAAACAAACAACATCCAACAGCATCCTGCTACCTCTTAGCACTGTTCTTCTGACTTGCTTGGAGAGGCAAAGTTAGAGGGGAGTTGTGAGCCAACTCATGTTTCTACACTAGACCAGAGGTGCAGGACCTTTTTGGGTGCAGCTGTTTTCTCACCTTCCTTTCCTTTTGCTGCTTAGAGTCAGTTTAACATTTGGTCTTATTCTCAAACAGCAGGAATACAGGAACCTAAAGAGGAATGGCCTGTGTTCCCTAGCTCCATGTTCCTTAGAAGGGACTTGGAAATTATTTAACATCATTTAACTTTAGAGTAAAAGCTGTGGCCTAGGGCAGTTCTCTGTATGACCCTAATGACATGAGAGCTTAATGCCACTGAGATAGGTTTTGCAAAGTGCACTGGTGCCTTTAGTAATAATAATATTATTGGTAGAACTTAGTGTTCATTTTGGGGTGGAATAGAATAGAATAGAATAGAATAGAATAGAATAGAATAGAATAGAATAGAATAGAATAGAATAGAATAGAATAGAATAGAATAGAATAGAATAGAATAGAATAGAATAGAATAGAATAGAATAGAATAGAAGCCCTTGAAGAGTTCTAGGCCATTGTTTTCTTCTGCCATGGGAATGGCACTAAATGCCCCATGCTGAGCTAGTTTCTTTTCCTGCAGGATTATTCCCATGAGCTGGTCTGCATCACTAAAACAGAAAGGATAGTTGTGCCAATTCGGGCCATTGCTGCCCGAGCTATCCTGACCATCCCAGACCAGCTGAACTTCTCGGAGTGTCCGGTCAAGAGCAGCACCAAGAAGACTCTGCTGCTTCGCAACACTGGCAACCTGGAGGCTCATTACTACATCAGCACCCAGAGGTGAGGCAGCTCCTCTGTCCTTGTGCAAAACACCTTTGGGTGATAATAGGCTTGGCAAAGAGCAACAAAAGGAAGCTGAGCATCAGGGCTGCACTGCAGCTCTGGCTGGAAGTGAGCAGGATGGATGGCATCTGCTCTTGCTTTCAGTGGTTTCACAAACCATTCTCTGATGGGATTGCTGGCAGTGGGATCCTTGGGTCTCATTGCAGAGAGCTGGATGCAGAGTATGGGGCAGATGAGGTCATTTTATCCCACAGGATCTCCTGAGGTCTGTATCCGCTCAGAAGTGGGTCAGCAGCTGTTTCTGATCCTGTTTTGTCTCTTTTCTGTTGCCTGAGGTTTCTGTGCTCCCTGCTTGCCCAAGGGAGCCGAAGTGACCTGCACTGCAGAAGGAATATCATCCCCAGATGTCCCCTGAGTCCTGATCTCTCTCTTTGTGTTGCAGTCCTTTCTCCGTGGTTCCGGCCATGGGAGCTCTGGGTGCTGGTGACAGCGTGCAGGTGACAGTGGGATTTCACCCGCTGACCACTGGTGCCCATTTTGGGTCCATGGTGGTGTGCTACAACACAGGTGAGTGCTGGGCACTGCACGGGGCACAGGACACTTCTCCAGCACCACTCCCTGTTGTGCCAGCCACCTCAATTCCCTCTAGGTGTACCTCCCCTGTTCCAGCTCAACCCCAAAGAAAACTGAGAACCAGTTGGTGCTTAGGGGGCTGATAAAGTGCATCCCCTCTAACAGGACTAAGATTTTTGGGCTCCTGTTTTGCTGAGAGTTGCTGAGTGGAGGAAGGAGGAGCCCTGATTCTCCACTGCCACGTGGCTATGCCTGGCTGAAGTTTTGTTTTATTCTGGCCAGTGCTGTGTGTGAGGTGTGAGGTCTCCATCAGACTCTCTCCAATGCAGTGTATTTCTTGCACACCTCTGTCCCATAGGCTGCTGCTCCACTGGCTTGTCACAGACCCTTGTACTGTGTTGCCCTCTACACATATATATAGTTTCTGTCCAATAACATTTTCAAATCCTCAACTACTTTTTGGTGACAAATCAAGACAATTTTTTCCTTGTCCCCATTTCCCAGGCCATTCATGCTGTTGCACACCTCTCACATCTATCTCCCATTTGATTTCTTGACTGAGGAATCCCATTCAGGCTTCATGTGGAAGCTGCTCTGTACTTACTGATCTTTCCTTGGTCCCTTTTTTATTCAATTTGAAATGCTCCAGTTTGGTTTTTGAGATCAGAACAATATCAAATATTTCAAGACTGATGTGGCTGTGTGTTTGGACAGGGAGCTGCTGCTGCTGCTGCTGATTTTCATGGTGTTCATTTTGTAGTGGTTTGTCATATTGCAGAGCCAGGCTGGTTGTGTTTCCTCACCTGGGTCCCCTCCTGCTGTGGGCTTCACCTCACTTGTTCCTCTGGGCCTCCTTTTTCTGCTCACATGCCCCCAGGTGGATTTGCTTGTCAGCAGCAAGGGATCCAAGGGATCAGGAGAGACAGGAATCTCATGGGATGCCCAGGGGGAACCCCAGGCAAGCCAGGACTGAACAGGGCTCCTCAGCATCACCTGAAGGACTTGGATGCAGAAATCCTGGTGATCTGAGTGGGTCACCTGAGCACACCTGACAAACCTCACTGTACCTTGGGGCCAAATCTCCACAAACACACTCCAAAATGAGCTGTTTTAGGAGGTGCCCAGGACACCCTCACGCTGCACACACACAGCTGTCAGGACGTTATAAATGTGCTGACCCCTAGAACTGCAAATAGAGCTAAAAGCTGTGACCCTTTCTTCTGTCACCTGTGGTTTGCTCTGTTCCTTGGGCTTTCATCAGCAACTGAGCTGAGCAAAGGCTCCCCTTTGCTTTGTTCCAGGTGAAGAAAGGATCCACACAAACCTTCAGGGAGAAGCTGTAGATGTCAGCATCGGGTTGAGGACGTATTCTGTGGAGCTGAAGAAGACTTTCATCACCACGTCAAGCCACACAGCAATGTTCATCGAGAACAGGAGTAACATCAGAGCCCAGTTCCAGTGGAAGACTTTTCCTAGTGAGGAAGATGAGAATGAAGAGAAGAGGAGGTTGGTTTGAAAGATGCATTTCAGTGAGATCCATGGGCCAAGACTAAAACTAACGTACGGCCTCAGGAGGGTGTTGGTGCTTTGGAATGGCTCAGGCCAAGTAAAGCATCCCTGGCATTAGGGGGTGTGTCCCTGGGCTTCAGGAGCTCAGCACTTGACATTCCAGTTCCATTTATACCCCAGCCAGGGATGGCATTTTGGGAAGGAAAGGTTGATGGCAATGACTGGATTTCCTCAAGTTCTAACGGGGCAGCAGCAGCAATGGCTTTTGGTCATTTGTAAACCATTGCTGGGGGGGAAAAAAAGGGAAGAAAGCAAAAAGAAAATAAAAGGCAAGCACCTCACAACCAGCCAAAAGACACAACCCACTACAGAAGGAGGGTGGGTGGCTGCATCCTTTCTGCTCAGCCTGCTTGTGCAAACTGCCCTGCCAGAACTGCCCTGCCAAAACTGCCCTGGAAAGCCCCTGCTTGCTGTGGGCCAGGTCATTTGCACTCCTCAGAGCCATTTTAAGCTGCCTGCAAAGGACCAGGACTGGCCCACTTGAATGGCTGGCAACAGGGTCCTTCAGTGCCCTGGGCTTCTTGGTTTTCCACTGTTCTCTATCTGCTTACACGATGTCTGACTTTCATACAAGCTCTGTGTGTTAAAAGAAAATCCTGTGACCTTCTCTGGCTGCTTCCCTGGGCTGTTTATTTCCATTTTTCCCACTTGCCTGCCTCAGCCTGGACCCCAGGTGATCCACTTTCCCCTCAGAAGCAACAAGGTTTCCCCAAAGGAAACTTCAGCCTGGTTTTGGTTTTATGGGTTTTTTTCCTAAAGCATCTGTTTTCACACCAGTTTTATGACAGTCCTAGACTGTCACCATGACATTTCATTCTTCCTTATTTCCAGTCCTAGGGATGGTTTTAGCTCCAAGGCCACTGTCCTGCTGTCAGAGAAGCTTTTGAGGTCTTGGAGCAGAGAAGACTTTTTTTTATGAGAGGAGATAGTGTAGGATCCTTTTCTTCTCAGGACTACTACAGGATTCTACTACCATGCACTGGGATGGGACCCAAAAAGCTCTGGATCACAAAAAGGTCTCTCCAGGAGTTTGCTGTCCCCCTCCTGCACAACCAAGTCCCTTCCCTTCTCAGAGCCTCTGTTTTCATGCATATAAAACCTTGAATGTCATTGAAGGGATGCAGTGCCTGAATTCATCCTTTTCCTTTGGAAGTGCTCTGGGATGCTCTTGAGAAAGGCAGAGCAGGGAACAGGGCAGGTCCCAAAGAGAAGAAATTAAGAGTGATGCTGGTAACACAGAGCTGTGACCCAGCTTCATCTCCCCTTCCCAGGGAAGTCCTGCTCCATGATCTTTATCTCCTCCCCTGAGCATCTCAGTGGTAGGAAAAGCCAGTTGAGGTGGCTGCTGGATTGTCCCTCAGTTTTGGCAGAGGCTTTGAGGCCGGAGGTTCTCTTAAGGGATGCTGGCTTTCCAAACCTCTCCTGTGTTTGCAAGTGTGCAGTAAAACTACCTGTTGTACCAGTGAACAAGTTATGCTCTGATCCACTTGGGATTGCCATGGCTTGGGGTCAGCCCTTGCTGGGAGCTGCTGCTGCTCCTCCCCAGGTGCTTTGCTCTCCTGCACTTCCACTTCTCTCTGCAAATCTCGGGCTCATTGAACCATCTGCTGGCTTTGTCTGTCCCTGTGGCTGCAGGCAGTGTTACTTGCTGCGATCACCGAGAGAGGCCTGCGTGGACAACACGACGGGAGAGAGAAGAAGAGCGAAGAAGAAGGGTTCCTGTGAAGATCGCCGCGCCATCCTGAAGAGCAGCGTCCGGGAGAAGATGATGATGGTGAAAGAAGACCCCATGCTATTCTCCAATGATGCTTTTTCCCTTGAGCCACTGGTAAGTGATAGCTGAGAGCCTCACTTTCTTCCTCTAACTCTAACTCTCTAACTCCCTAACACTCTAACACTCTAACTCTTCCCTTTCCCCTTCCCCTTCCCCTTCCCTTTCCTCCTCCTCCTCTTCTGTTTATGCAAGTGAACCCCCACGTTCTCCCATCAACCAGAGCCCTGATTCTGAGGATTGGCATTGTGAGAGATGATGAATGCCTGGTGTCTGCACAGTGCAAAATCCCTTCTCATCTTGGAGTAAACCCCAGAATAATCCCAACCCCTGCTTTCTTTCCAAACAGGTTAAACTAATATTTTTATTTCCAGGGAAGGGGATCATGTTCTCTTCTTGCCAAGTGCACCAGTGCACAGAGGCAGTTACATACTGCAGCTGACAGCAGCATGATGTGACCAACAGCTTGTGTCAGAGCAGTGGGAATGTTGTGGAGAGTGGGAGCTGATCAGCTGAGCATTGAGAGCTTCCAGTGGTGTATTGAGCTGGGTTTGGAGCGTTTCCTTGGGCTCCTTGTGTTGTTCACTCATCACTGATGCTCTAAATAAAGGCTTGCAGGACTGTGGTTGTACACAAGAAATGGGAAGTTTGAAGAGAAATGTTTTGCTGTCTCTTTCTGTTTCAGGAGGGAGAGATCGGGCCAAATAGTTCAGTCCAAATCAAGGTGACCTTTAAACCCCTAAAGGCCCGAGAGTATCGGAGTGTGGCTTACTGCAACATCTCAGGTACAGCTCCTTTCCCCTGTTTCTCTCAGCCCTACTGAAGCCATGGTGCAAGCCTGAGCCCACTGGGCTCCCCTGGAACTGCTGGGAAGAGTCCCTGGGCAGCAGGGCAGTGCTGGCACATGCCACTGCCCCTGCAGCTTCCAGGGAGTCTCCTGTGCAAGGCCAGGGTCAGAATCCTGGGTCTGGGTTACTGATCCCAGAACAACCCAGGCACTGCAGGGAGATGTTTTCATGGCACGGCTTTGCCAGCATTTCCTCAAAGGCCAGAGCAGAACAGCTTGAGAGAGCAAGCACTAAGCCCCTCTAGACCAGTGACCTCCAGGATGGGTCCATTTGGCATGGATCCATCATCAGGCAGCAGGAGCTGAGTTAGAAATGTGCTCCCTGAGCCTGGATCACCTCCCACTGCTCACACACCACCAGACCAGAGGTGGCTGAGCCCCACTGAGCCCAGGGTCTTTGTAGAGGGACCAGCCTTGGCCAGCACCTGCTTCTCTCCCTGTGTGGGAATTGGCACCTTGCAGCTCCCAGTCTGTGGAGATAGAACACAATGCTGAGTGCCAGAAGTTGAGGGCTTGGGCAACAAAGTCTTGTGCTACTGGGCCAGGTAGTTTGGCAATTGCTGCCCAGCAATCTGCCAGGTACAATTGCCAAACTCTTGATGAGCTTGTGCCTTCACTGAATGGATTTCAAAGCTCCTCTAGGTGCATGGGAAGGAAACCATAGAATCATGGTGTGTTAGGGATGGAATGGACCTTAAAGATGATGTAGTCCCAAGAGCCCTGCCTTGGGCAGGGACACCTCCCACTAGAGCAGGTAGCTCCAAGCCCCAAGCAGCCTGGCTTTGAACACTTTCAGGGCTGGAACCTCCACAATTCCCCTGGGGAGCCTGCTCCAGTGTCTCACCAGCCTCACAGTAAAACATTTCTTCCTAATACCTCACCTAAATTTCCTTTCTTTCCATTGATACCCATTACTCCTTGGGCTGTCACTTCAGGACATGAGAGATGTTTAAAACTCAGCAAACTGGTGGCTAAAATTGGAAACCAGCCCAAGGAATGGGTTAGAAATTGGAAGTCAGCCCCAAGGGAAATGTCCTGAGGGAAGAGAAGGGTCCAAATCTTCTCTTGCAATATCAGGAGCTGGTTTTATCCAGCTCAGAGTCAGGGGCCAGCGTTCAGGCAGGCTGGAAAATAGAGTGTAACAGTGGGAATTATTGTACTGAAATGAGCATCTCTCCCCAGGCCGTGGGAGCAGGCTGCCCCTGCACCTCCGAGGGGAAGGCCAAGGACCCGTGGTTGAATTCAGCCGTCAAATGCTGAAACTTGGGAACATTTTTGTCAACACCTCCCACGTCTATGAGGTGAGCAGCAGGGGTTGGGATGGATCTTGATGGCTCCTGAGGCAGCAGCAAGCCTGGTGGACCTGTGGAATTCCTGACAACACGGGCAGTTGTGAGCAGGGAATATTGGACGTACTGGGCAGATCTGGTGGGGTCAGAAAGGTGTGTCTGCTGTTCATGAAGCCCCAGTCCCTTGGTAATGCCAATTTTTGGCAGCCTTCCTTGGGGATCAGCTCAGAAGCTTCCTGAAAAACAACCCCTTGGCATATGAAACCCAGACTGGGTCAAAAAGCTGCACGTTCAGAGGCTTTTGTGGCAGCCCCAGACACAAGGCACCTTTGCACTGGACTGTTCAGAAGCAGCTGGAACAAACTGGCTGTGTTGAGCTTCAGTACCCTGCAAACAATTCTCAGTGGAGTGTCTCCTGCTTATTCCTGGGAGTCACAGGAAAGCCATCCAGCCTCCTGGCTCAGTGCTGGCCCTTGCAAAGGGCTTGGGATTCTTTCCTTTGCTGACCACTCCCTCACCACACTCCAGCCTTGCTGCATCCCTGACTCTAGAAAGACAAAAGTGTTCCTGGGAATAAAGCTAAGGATCTTTCTACCTCTTTGCCTCCCCCTCAAAATAGTGTCAAGTTTGCAAAAAAAATAGAGAGCAACTGAAAGAGGGAGAAAATAAGGCACTGCATCATGCCAGACTCTTTCAAAAGCTTGGCTGTGGAAAGGAAAAACACACTGGGTTTTTTTTACCAAAAGATGGTGCTGTCTCTGTATTTGGTGGTGATGCCTCGTTATCAATGTGTTGTTGTCATGATTTGGGAAAAGGTGAATGAGTAGATGGAACTGTTGGAGCTGTGCTAAGTGGGGCAGTGGCAGCTCTCTGGTGATTGACTACGCAGCTGCCCCACGCTGCTCTCAGGGCCAGCTCTGAATGAGCTTGGTGATGCTGGCCAGAGCTGGAGTGCTCTGTGTCCATGGGAGAAGCCCAGGGTGACTCTGGTTATGTGCAATTACTGCTGCTTTGCATGAAAACCCAAAGGCAGAACTTGTCCTGTTGTATTTTTGGACTTCTGCCTTTCAGCAGCACAAAGCATCTTCTGCCTTTTCTGGGTGGGAATTGCATCATTAGAAAATAACTGACAAGAAGGGAAGATTGCACATGAATTTCCCTTTTGCTTTCTTGCTGCTGCAGGTGAAACTGATGAACCGAGGAGCTATAGATGCTCCCTTCACCTACATCCCTTCAGCCACAACCGTGGGCCGCTGCTTCAAGTTTGCCCCCGAGGAGGGCGTCATTGCAGCAGGTGGGATCCAGACGATTCACATCTCCTTCAATGCCACCGTCCTGGGGAGCTTTGAGGAACAATTCCAGTTCCGTGTGGCTGCATCTCCTACGCCTGTGATCCTGACAGTCTGGTAAGGACTCTGGGAGCTTGCTGGGCACATCTGTAGCTGTCTCTGGGACATCCCCCACCTCCCTCATTTTGGGGTCGAGCAGAGGAAAAAGGAGTTTCCTGAGCTCTTCATCTCTGCTCTGATCCTGGCACTGCCCCAGTGTAGGGTGCCCGGGGGCTGGAATGACTCCTCCCTGCAGGGATCTCCCTCTGCCTTGGGCCATGGCAGGCAGTGGGATGGATCAGCTTTGGGCAGTAGCTGCTCTGGGCTGTCCCAGCTCAACACCCAGCAAAGCTCCCAGGGCTTTGGAGATGGGGCAGCCTGGGTGATTCTGCAGCAGCAGCAGTGTTTTTAAAAACTTCTGCTCATAATCCATCCCAAATGGGCAGCAGCAGCCTCACCTCACCTCTCATGGCCATGCTGTGGGGGACAAGCTGTGCTCCCAACTCCTGTGCAGAGAGTGCTCCAGTCCCTCCTTTCCACAGCCAGGAAAGGGCTGGGAGACAGGGAACTGTGCAGCAGGAATGTGCCAAGGACATGGGCATCATCCCATGGGCTGGTGCCACTGCAAGAGATAATCCTGGCCCAGCAAAGGGAGAAGGGGTGATAACAGGGAAGGCAGAGCTCAGTCCTCAGTTCCACAGCAGCACGAGGGATTGTCCCTGCCAGCCTGAGCCATGTGCTGGTAGGATAATGTCCTGCAAGCAGGAAAGCTGATGCTGGCTGCTCTGGAGCTTTGCAGCTAGGCTGCTGCTGTTGGGAGGCACTGGATCAAGGCAATAAAGAAATGAATGCACCCTGCACTTGATTATACCAATGAGATAAGGGAGATGGATCAAAAAAGAATAAGAAAATTAGGACTTAGCAAGAGGAAAGTGGTGAGTAGGTCTGCCTGCAGTGGAGAAACAATTATGCTGGCTTTGTTTTTGGAGGAAAAGTGCTGCTCTGTTATTTTGGAAATCAAGAGGGAACCTTTCACCATCAATTGATTCTCCTCTGTCTCCCCCCAATCTGCTCCTGGGACATTATTGCATAAGCAGCTTTCTCCTTGGGCAAGGGCAGGTGTCTCTTGTAGAGATGTGTAGAGCAGAGCCAGTGGCAGTCCTGGGAACACAAGAGAAGGCACAGTTCACTGGTCCTTGATTTTTAACCAAAAAGCAGAGTGGGCATGGATTGGTGTCACCCACAAAATAAACTCGTGAGTGTTGTGCAGCTTCAAGTGCTGATTTCAGTGGATGTTGGTGACTTTTGGAGCCTGTCTGCTGAGTTCAAGGACAGGTGAGGTGGCGTGGTAGATTCAGGACACCCGTGTTTGGTTGTTGAAGCCATTGCCCTTGGCTGTGCCGGCTGCTGCACTGGTGCCAGGCTGGTCCTTTCCTCTAGGATTCATCTGCCCACTGTGCAGAACTGTTGCTGCTCTTTTCAGAGGATGCTTGGGGCTCCCCTGGCTTCATGTCTCTAAAGTCTGTCAGTAATGATTGTGTGGCTCAAAATCTCCTGAGAAAGCTCCTCCATGGGAACACCAGTTGGAGCTAAGAAGCAGCAAGGCAGGGAGCCCGTGGCTGGAAAGGCTGGTTACAGAAGTTTGTGGGGACTTTTATGTCCATCACATTACAGATGGGGAAACTGAGGCAATGGAGCCATGTGTGGGTGTGTGTTCAGGGTCCTTCATGGCACCACCAGCAACTGGGGGCTTTTCCTGCCTGCCCTGTGCCCAAATCCCCACCAGTGGCTGTTGGCTGCCGGCCACTTGGCTTTAGCTGCCTCCTGCCCACACGGACACTGTGCTGAGCACATGGTGCTGTGTTGATTTGAAGCCCACGGTGCCCCTGACCCCAGGCTTTATGTCCCCGAGCCAGGGCTGCCACACGCTTTGTAACTGCCTTTAACCGAGGCATTTCCTCCTGCTCTGTGCTCGTCATCGCAGGGGGTGTGTCACTGGGCCGGCTTTACACTTCGACCTCCATGAGCTCCACTTCGGTGACATCTCCTTCGGTGAGTGTTCCCTGGGCTTGGGCACAGCGTGAGGGATCTGTGCGTTCCACAATGAACCACTTGAACATAAAAACATCCATCACTCGTCTTCTGCCACAGCAGCCTCTTCAGGCTGGGAACTCCAGGGCTGCTGGTGCCTCAGGTAGCATTTTGCCCTTGTCAGATCAAATAGAACCAAGGAATAGAAGCTCTGGGCTGTGCCTGCAGTTGTTTTTTCCCCCCATCTGTGTTCAAATGACTCTTGGTGAGCAGGCCTGGGAGAAGTCTCCTCCCCACAGAGCTGGCCAGCCAAGCCAGATGTCCAGTGCAGAGCAGTGGTGGCCGGTGGCCGGGCTCTGCAGGACATCCCCACCATGTGTGGCTGGAGCTCTGGCTTTCCAGGATGGAAAGCAAATCTCAGAGCTCAAGTGGGGTAAACCCTTGCAGGCAGCAATCACAGGGAGCAGCAGGGCTGTGATGGCCCCCTTTGTTGGGTGAGGTGGGACATGGTTCCTAATCACTGCTCTCGAAGCAAGGCTCAGGTTTGCCTCCAGTGGAATGTGCTCTGAGCTGTCACCTGCTCAGTCTGTTTGGCCCAAACCAGGAGATGCCTTAAGGATGCTGCAGAGAGAAACTGCATTAGGGTGCTTTGCATCACCTTCTAGCTCCAGATTCCATTAATTCCTCACGTAGCTTCTCGGTGAGCTGTAGTTCAGATAGTAAAGAGCTAAACTGCAGTCACCCTTTCATCCTACCAGGCTGTTCACACCAGCAGTCATGACACAGTTGGTGCCTAAATGGATATTTGTGTCCTTTTCCCAGGTTTTCCCCGCACCATGACCTGTCGCCTCACTAACACCTCCCCGCTGGCCGTGACATTCAAGCTCCGCATGTCGGACGATGGCACGCAGCCTGCTGTCAGCAGCTTGGATCAAATCTGCAAGGAAGGTGACCCATCCTGGAGGAAGGGAATTCATTTTTATGTGGAGCCAAGGGAGTTTACAATGAATCCCAGCCAAGGGACCATCCTCCCCCAGGGACACCAGGATATCGAGGTATGGGAAGAGTCCAGCCACACACGCTTCAGCCCCAGGGCTAAAGCTTCACTGGAGTGTGCGAGGGCTTTAGCTCTGATGCCAGCTTTGAGGATCATGTGAGTGAGAGATCTGCACTGGCCTGAGGCCTCTGTTAGCTGGGTTACTCAGGATGTAACTGAAGCAGCACTGTTTTGTTCCCAAAATCATACGCTGAGATCACAAACCGTATGGTAAAGTACTGGAGCCATTCTTGTGTTTTTGAGAGCAGTTTCTTTGATTGCAAGTGGGCAAGAGGAAGGATGAGGACAGAATGAGAGGTGTCATTGTAGAAAGCAGTTTGCTTTTCTTCTTGGTCTCATGTCTCCTCTCCTGGAGAGCAGAATGATTTGTGTTCATTGCAGGGATCTCCAGTGGAGACAAAAAGCTCTGCAGCCATGAACTGCCCAGCACCTGCTGGGCCACATTTGCCCTCAGCTTCCTGTTGTAAAGCTGAACTCATTCTGTCCAAGTCAGCAGATTTCATCTGCATTTGTGTCATTGTAGTCAGATGAAAAATTGGCCCCTTAATTTGGGTACAGTGGTGTGTAGAGCTTTAGCCTAATGTTTGAATTTAGCTGACCTATGCCATGATAGCAAGGTGTGTTTAACAAATCTGGTATTGCCAGAAGGCTTTTGTTAACTCTCAGAGACTGTGCTCTACACATGGATCAGCAGAGTAATTAAGGCAAAATCCTCCCTTTCCTTAGCATGAAACAAGAACTGGAGAATACCACGTGTGGGTAATGAGCTTTTATAAGGAAGAATTTACTGCTCTTCTCTTCCACCAGGTGACCCTGTGCTCCAACACGGTGATGGAATACTACCGGAAAATGCTGGTGGACCTGGTGGGCCTGGAGGGTGTTGGCAAGGAAGTGGCATCAGTGATCATCACAGCCAGGTACCAGCACTTCCCTGGCCTCTCCCAGCACACTGCCTGGCACAGGGTTTGCTGGCTGCAGCTCCCAAGGGAAGTGTTATTTAATGTTCTCATGTTGTGACCAGCTGGACACGAGAACAGCAGTGCTTGGAAAGCAGCCTGTGGTGAAAAGCAGCCCTGCTCACAGCCCAGCACAGTCCTGGGCCTTTTTCTAGAGGGACCAGGAATGAAATCATTTATTGGCCTGGTTTTTGGTGCTTGAGCTGGAACAAATTTCCCGAGGACCTGCTCTCCTTCTTCCTGCAAGAGATGGAGCTGTGCTGGGTTGAGACCCCCCTGCTTTGGTTTGGGACACACCAAGCAGCCTGCTGAGAGTCAGGGTCTCGTTCTGTTCATGAGGGCACGTGACAGTGGGGAAGTGGCTCACAGCCAGAGTGGTGAGGGCAAGATCTTACGAGGGGAAAAGAGCCCTTGATGTGGCAAGTCAGCTCTAGTTTTTCTCCTTTCCTCTGCTTCCCATTTTGAGCTTGAATGTTTTCAGACTTAAACCAAAAGTTGCTCTTGCTGCAGCAGAATTCCATCCTGCCAGTTTAATGACGAGAGGGATGCAGTTCCCTGGTGCTGCTCCCTCTCGCAGGCAGAGCCATGCAGTCAGTGCCTGGGCTGCAGTTTTGTCAAGCAAGTGCAAATGGGGACAGTCAGTGCATGGAGCTGTGGAGTGAAGGACCGAGGGAGCTGTAGGAACTGGGAGGGGGTGATCACCCACTCTGTAGGGCAGGTGGTGTCCCATGCCCTCCAAAGCTGGGGCAAACAGCTGAGTTTTCAGGCAGGGCAACAGCCCCGTGGGAGAGTCATTTTTACTGAAGGGAGTCATTTTTACTGAGACACCGGAGTCGTGTGTTCCTTGAGCCTTAGTGAGCACTGATCCGTGTTGGGAATGCTCCCCCAGAGCTCATGGATCACCGGGACTGTTACAGGAGTCCTTGCAAGCCTTCTGGGCTAAAGGAGAGGCTGAGGCAGCTGTGGGACAAAGTAAGTGCTCTGCCTGGGGCACTTGGCAGCATCTGGCTGCTGCCTCTCAGGGTTTGCCCCTCCTTGACAAGCCGTGTTGGAGTGGGAAGGCTTTGAAGGCAATTTCTCACTGCAGGGCTGTTAAATGTCTGTTTGACAGTGACAAATGGGTTATCTTTGGGGGTAAATGTTCTCTGTTCTCTCAGTATCTCTGATTCCCTTGGGGTCATCTCTTTGCCCAGATGTCTGGTTCCTGAGCTGCAAGTGTACCCCCAAATCATGCGCTGCAATAAGTGCCACCTGAAGGAGCCATACGAGATGAAGTTCATCATCACCAATAAAACTCACCTTCCTGGCTGCTACGGGCTCATTCCCCAGGTTTGCCATTGCATCCACCTCCTCCTCTCAAATATTGCTGAGGAGATTATTAGGGGAAAAAAGGGTTTGGATAAGACCTTGCTGTTTTCTGTTCAGCCTTAAAAATCTGCTGAGAGCAGGATCCTACCTGAATGTAAACTTTAGGAGGCAGTTTAACCTCCTGAGGAAACAGTTTATGTTCTAGTCTTCAGGGTGTTCTCTGGTGGGAGATCTTAGAGGGTTGTGAAAAGCTGCTGCAGCCACAGACACCAACAGCTGTGCTGGCAGCCTCCTTGCAGGACCCCCTGAGAATGCTAAGCCTGCAATTCTTGCATCTTCTTTGGGCCTTTTACCTTTGTCCTGGGGATTTTGAAAAACGTGTGTGAGTTGCTGTGGCGGTGGATGTTAAGGAGTTTCAAGCTGAATTTGGAGGTCCCTCTGAAGCTGCATTTGATTGTGTCCCTTCTAGAAACGCAAGGAGGACTCTCCTGTGTTGTACTCCAGCCCCAAACCCTGTGGCATTGTCCAGCCTCGCAGCACTGCAGAGATTCCGGTTACAATCCAAGTGCAAACATTGGGCGATCATCGCACCAATGTTCTGATCGGCGTGTTTGGGGATGAAAGAAACCCACTGGTGAGTGCAAGGGGAGATGTGTGCCTTTGTGCAGCTCCTCCTGGCAGGGTGCAGAGTGTGCAGGGATTCTTCTGGGAAAAACAGGCACAGGCTGCTGTGGAGAAGGACAGAAGGGACTGGTGCCATAAAGAGCTTATGCCTTATAGGTGGTAATCTCAGTGTCTGACTCTGAATGTAGTTCCTAAGATGGAATTGAGGATAATTTTAGTTAAATTAATCTTTAAAATGCTAGTAACTTTGGAAATACCTGTTTTCAAATGTCATCTCTTTAAGCACAAAAGAGGATGTCAGAAGACTTCTGGGAAGGTTGAGCTTTGTGGAAAAGAAAGGAAAGCTGGCATTTGAAGAGTAGTTGCAAGGATTTAAACTTACATTAAAACGCATGGAAGTGATGATGGCAAATTCCCTGGATGGCACCAAGTATCTGACCCTGGGCCATTGTGACACTGCATGTAAATCAGTCAGCAGGAAGGACAGGCAGTGCAGGCTGTGCCAGGGAGCCTGAAGTTTGACACAACAGTTGCTTTCAACTATCAGGCTGCTTACCTTAAGCAGGAGGGTTTCTCCCCACCAGAATAACCAATTGTTTACCTGTCAGCCTGGTCTTAACTAGACATTTCTTGCAAAGCTTTTACCTTGGGCCAATCATTTGTATTTTGAAAGTTTCTCTTACCTTGATCCTTTTGAATTTGGAGGTGAATATGTAACTTTATTTTTTTTTTCCCAAAAGCCCAGCATTTCAGCTGGAGAGTGGTTAAATAATAAATAATAAATAATAAATAATAAATAATAAATAACTTGAGTAGAGTTGAGCTGTTTAAGCTTTTTTAGGTTTCCCTGTTGTGGTTTGTTTTGGCTTTTATAAAAATCTTTCTTTCCTGCTTCTTCCTGGAACAGAGAGCAGAATTCCTGAGCTCTGGAGAGCTGGCAGAAATCTATGGAACTCCAAAGAAGATAGACTTTGGCATGATCCCAGTGCTACAGCCGAGCTCACAAACTCTTACCCTCTTCAACACAGGTCTCGTCCCTGTAGACTTCAGGATCAAGATTGTAAGTACCTGTGGGGCTGTTTTCCAGGGAATTGACTGGTCAGTAGCAGCCAGGACTTTTTATGACTGGTTTTGATATGCAAGATTTCCATCTGGCCCATCTGGTGTGAGAGGTGGCAGGATACTCCAATATTCCATCGGAGCGAGGCAAGACGAACCTGGCTCTGGAGTGGTTTTAGCTGGGGCCCTCGGTGAAATCAGGTGCAGAGATGTTGGAGCAGAAACAAGTCTGGATTGTGGTGACAGGTCCTCCCTTCACTTTCTGGAAGGTCTTCAGATGTGCGTGTGACATTTTTGGAGCTCTGAGATCAGAGAAACCTGTGTTCCTTTGCTCCCCAGAGAGCCTGGATTTCCCTATGGTTTCCCTGTCCCAGCTGCATTTGCTTTGTGCCCAAGTGCTGTTTGTAGTGGAGAGCAGGGTGTGAGCTCTGTCCTCAGACTGCAATTGTCACAGCTCCTGTGGCTCAAGCCAGTTGGGCTGTGCACACGAAGATGTGTGGGGGTTGTGCACCCCCCCAGCCTGTGATCTTTGTGCTGTTGAAGAGCATCTTTGGGGAGCAGCTGCAGAGAAAGGCTGTTTTCATATGTGGAGGTTGCACAGGGCAGAAGGAGCTGGGGCTGCTCCCCTGGCAGGGAGAGCAGGGCTGGCACAGCCAGGAAGGGCTTGTAGGCTGGGGCTGGGGCTGGCTGGGTTGTCTGCTGGAGGGGGAGATCTGGGAGGGGCTTGAGGTTTGTTTTTCTTCATGCTGGATGTGTTGAACTTGTGGAGCTGCTTCAAACCTGATCCTATGGCCTTGTTTGTGTTTGTGGCTAAAGCATCAGGCCATGTGGGAGAGTCCAGCCACAGCCTCGTGGGCCAAGGAGGAGGGCTGTGAAGTTGAACTTGCTGCTTTTCCAGCTCTTTGGGGGATAAATGCCACCTTCAAGTGAGGGTTTTTTCCAGGACAGCTTTCTCTAACTCCACAATGAAATTCTGCTTTCAGCCTTTGCAGGGAGCAGTGCATCTTGGCTGGGTGGGCCTGGCATGGAAATGATGGGTTTCATATGCTCCTAGCAGGGCTGGGCCTGCAGAGCTGTGTCTGTACAGCTGTGCTGGTGCCAGACCTTTCCTCCCTGCTCTGAGCAGCTTCCAGCTCTCTTGCCCAATCCATGGAGTCCATGAGAAAGCAGATGACAAGAGTTCTTGGGAAGAGTGGGCCATGTGCACAGAGCACACATCATCCAGTTTCCTTTCTGCTTCTTGCTTTTCTGCTCTGCTGTAACCATTTTGAGGTGGCTTTTCCAAAGCAGAGGGCACTGGGGCACCTCTCTACAGCTGATGGTCAGTGGGAAGTGAGGGCTTCAGTCCTTCAGGGGATCTTGAGAAGCACTGATGGCCCCTTGAGCAAGAATAGTTTGGTGTTGGGGTTGCAACTGGTATTGCAGTGATATTCTTCAGGATCTCAGCAGTGTCCTCCAGCTGTGTGGTTTCTGGAGTGGGATTTGAGCAGTCCTGGCTTCCTCTGGCCTTGAGCCTTTGTGAGAAGGCAGGAGAGAGAGAAAGCAGCTTTCCTTGGCACACACTCCAGAGCAAGAGTGGGGAAGGAACACTCTCCTGAGGATAAACATCCCTTGGGTTGGGCAGAGCTGGGGTCATTAGGTGAGTCTGTTAAAGGAGAGGAAAATACAGGTTGTATGAGCTCTGCTGTTGCCTGAGACTGCAGCTCAAATTTAGGGAAATGAAGCCTTTATGATTTTTATCCTCCCCTCTTCAGTCTGTCCTTTTCTTATATCCCACAAGAGATCACGGTGCATGGTTTCCATCCTAAATGCATCTTCTGCTTGTCTTACAGGCTGATAAACCCCAGTGCTTTGTTCTTGAAACCCAAGAAGGAGTGATCCCCGCTAGGGGTGAGGTTCCTGTGACTGTCACAGCCATCCTGGATGACACTGGGCATTTTGCTGACTCCATCCAGCTCTTCATTGAGAACAGCTTTTGCTTCAGCTTCTTACTGAGGGCTATGGGCACTGGCACCACAATTGTCACAGACAAACCACTGGCCCCAGAGCTCAACTTGGGATACCAATTCAGGTAGGAGATCTCCCCACTCCCACCTCTCCTCCTGGCTCAACAAGGAGCAGTTTTGCTGTAGTCCTTCAGGCAAGATCTTCTTCAGTGTTCCAATCCCTGAGTCCTTCCCTGAAGGCAGAGATTCCTTCAGAAACGTGTGGTGGCCAGTTGAGAGTTGTTAGATACCCTCAAAAGCCACTGGAAGGGAAACCAGTTGCTAAATGGCCACTGAATTGTCTTTAGTTGTAATACATTTATGTCCTCACTTGATCAAGCAGTGGTGTCACAGCTCCCCCAGAACAAAAGGTTCCCAAAAGGGCGCCCGGGTGAGGCGGTCCCTCCGTGGGGCTGAGGGACCAAGGGCAGATGGCCTCACAGCCTTCCCTTCTGAAATGGCACTTCCCAGGCAAGCAGGGCCTGGGAACAGAGAGACAGGAGGGCACCAACCCCCCCAGGAAGGCAGGAGCCCCCAGAGCAGTTCCAGGGCCAGATGGAAACTGCTGCTTTGTGTGGGGCCCGCAGTGCCACTGCCGCTTCCTCCTGCTGTTCCTGGGCCCTGCTGCTGCCCTGCTGTGCCCAGGGCCTCGATGGCTTTTTTGCTGCCAGCAGAGTTTGCAAAGTTCACTTCAAAACAGTTTCTAATTGCAAAATGAAGTTCTACAAATGGCTCTCAGTGCAAAACCAAAGCTGCTACCAAGGAGAGGGGCCCTGCTGCCCTGGTTTCCTCTCCTGGAGCAGGCAGACGATTTTTACCAGCTTGCTGGGATCGTGCAGAAGCTGCCTCTGAGCTGGCTTTTAGAAATGCCTGCAATCATACCCCACACACAAGGTCCTCAAGGGCAGCATCTCAAAGATTCACTGACAGTGTGGGGCACAGAGCAATGCAAAATACAGTAACAGTACGAATCAGCCCAGAACAAACATTTTGGAGGAAAACACCAGGTCCTGTTAGTCTCACCTTGAAAATGCTACATTAGCATTAAAAGCAGATTTCTCTTTGCAATAATGACACCAGAAGGGCAGCTTGTCAGACAGTTTCTGGCCCACATTAAGAGCTGGAAATGAAGACAGTCCCCAAGTTATGAACACCTCAGATGGCTCATCAGGAGCAATCTGATGAGCAGGGAAACAGCTGCTCCCACACCATTTTCCATCCTGGCTTCTCTTGTAGCCACCTTCCCAGTACTCACCAGTTCCAAGTAACAAACAGGGGCCACCATTTCCATCGGCTCTTCTGGAGCGTGGAATGCTACAGGCCAGCCAAGAGGAAGGGCCAGAGCGTCTCAGCCCTCAGCAGCCCCAAGGCCGAAGATGATTTCGAGAGCCGCAGTCGTACGAGCGCCGTGTTCGGGCTGGAGCCAGGCTCCTGGCACCTGCAGCCAGGCCAGTCTGTGGCCATGGTGCTGCGAGGCTTCTCCCACATGCCACAGGTGAGGTCCCCACCAAGGGCTGAGCCTGGGGAGCCCTCACATCCCCTCCCCTGGCCTTGTTCCACAGTGCCTTGACATTTGCCTGGGGAAATGAGCAAGGCCCTTCAAGAAACTGCTTTAAGGCCGCACGTTTCTGTGGCAGCACCAGTTGCTTTCCTTGCTGGCCACCATCAGAGCAGCCAAGGCTTTATTGGGATTCCACAGCTACCAAAACCCAGTGCTGATCCCAAAGCAGGGCTGGAAGGAAATAATGCTCTTTTGGGGCAAACGGTGTTGCACGCTGAGTCGGCAAAGAAGGGCAGACAAATAAGTTACACTTAGACTAGGAGCACAAAAAGAAAGGGAATTCAACAAGTGCCAAGTGGTTTATCTGGGGTAAGCACAGATAAAACAAAAGCCATGTGAAGGGAGGGGAGTTCTCACAAGTGCCTTTTGTGGGCATTGGGGTGCAGTGTTACAGACAACTGAGTGCAGAATAAATCAGCTGCATCACGGCAAGAAAAGGAGGCAGTGCCCACTGTAACTGTGTGGCAGGAATAGGGGCTGTGCTGGGTGCTGAGCCAGTGCAGGGCATTTGCTGGTGCCCTGCCACCCTCCACTGGTGACAAGTGACTCTTGCATGCAGGAGGTGAGGGATTACATGAGGTGTGAAGCTGTCGTTGGCACAAGCGTGGTGACAAAGAAGATCATAGAAACCATCATTAGCTGCAAGTTCATAGATCCCTCTATAGAAGTATCAGCCAGAAAACTCTCTTTCCGGGTGGAGAAGGTAAGTCTCTGGATTGCATCCTGGCATTTAGCAGCATGGCTGAGGGGGGTGTGTCCTTGTGTTAAAGCCCCTCTTTGCTCTGCCTGAGGCACTTGGTCAAGTGAGTGAAGATGCTTTTAGAGATGAGACTGGTATTTAACTGCCCCAAAGTAAAACTGCAGTTACAGCTGCACTGCTGTGGGGATCATGGCCACTTGCAGAGAAATGCCAGTTTCTCTGCACACTGTAAAGGGAGGATTTTAAGGATCCTTCAAGGCACGTTGATGTCTGTACACTGAAGCTGTAGGCAAGCTGGGGGGAAGAATGGAAATTTCTGTGAATTCCTCAGGCTAACGAGGAAAAACCCATCATCTCCTGTGTCTCTTTGCCTTCTCTGCTGTTGGCATGGATGCTTTAGGGTATAGCTATAAGGTATAGCTCTGTGCATTTCCCTAGGCTTCATCTGCTTCAAAAGACCCCCAGACATCCTGCAGTGATGATAACACTGAGGCAGAGCAGGTGCCCTTTAGTCTCTGGATCCCAGCTCCAGCATCATCTTTCCCTCTCCTGCAAGTTGTCTGAAAAAGAGAATATGTTTCATGATTTGGTTTCTGTAGTGTCAGGCCTCTCGTTTGGCTCCCAGGCTTCCACTGAAGTACAGAATCCCTGGAACAGGCAGTTCAGATGTAATTAGAAGCCTTTCAGCTCTCCCTGATTCTGCCTGGGTTCTGCTCAATGCCACATACACCAACTGATTGATTGCATACTATGGCACAGCACCTGTTTGATATCAGTACATCCAGAAGCAGTTTCCCAAACTCTCTGGTTTCTCTAAAGCATGCAGGAAGCCCAGCACAATGCACAGACAGGAAGGAAGAGCCTAGGCTGATCACAGCTTAGAGACCACACACACCTTGTCCCTGTAGCAGGGGCTGCAGGACACTTGTTGCAGACTAACTGCTTTTTTGAGGCTGCTAGAGCCAATAAGGTTGTAAGAAATGACAGCATGTGAGTGAAGATCATCCAGTGCTGTTCTGCCCAATAGAGAGACAAAACTGGACACAAATGGTCTGGATTCACTTTCTGCTTTAGGTCTTGTTCAAGCAGCCACCTCCTCTCCTATTCCCTCATCTGTACATGGGAGTGGTGCCCTGTCCCCAGAGGATGCTGTGGTTTCTAAACATGACAAGCATCTGCTATAAAGAAACATCTCCTGGGAAAGTAGAAACAAATAGAAAGGATCAATAGAATGTGTGCACTTCTGGGGCTGAAAAATGTGAGATGCAACAGAAGCAGGAGGAGGTCTCTGGCTACTTGAGGCTGTTTTTCCTTGTTTCCATAGAAACCCAGTGATGTCCTAACTCTGCAGTACCAGCCTTTGGCTTTAACAAACACCTGCTCCCTGCCGCTCGACCTCGTGCTGGACGTGGAGCAGCCGTTCCTGGTGTGTGATGAGGACCAGCAGCCCCTCCCAGATGGCCAGGTGAGCAGCCCTGGACTCCTCCAGTGGGGCTGGAAGAGGAGGGATGTGCTGGTGCCTTTCTCTTGGGAGGTCCTTGAGTCAACAAGTTTATTGTGTAGCATCAGCAGTGGGCTGGCCTGAGCTGCATCAGCAGAGCTGCTGAAGGAATCAAAAGATTACCTGAATTGAGAAGTTCCATCCTGGCTTTAAGGCACAAGGAGGAGGGAGCAGGCAATTTGGTCTGGGCAAGCCATGCAGTAAAGGTGTCTCCTGGAAAGCATCCCAGCTCTCCAGCAGCCATCCCCTTGTATTGCTGCTGAGCACAGAAACATGAGCCTGAGGGAATCCTGGACTGGACTGTGGTGCCTGCAGTCACACCCTTGCTATAAAGAAGTGAATGATAAACTGAGAAGCCCATGCTGGGGCCACACTTGGAGCATTTACTGTTTCATGCTGTCAGACCTTGGCATGTCATTAATTACTGTCCATCTCCTTGCAGCCTGTGACAGTGGGTGTAGAGGAGACCTGCCATGTCTACATCGCATTTGACCCAGCTTACAAACTGGAGCTTCACAGCTGGAAAGAACAGAAGATTCTGAAGATAGACATGGTTAGGGACCATCCTTATGTGGAGTATATCGAGCTTTGGGGAGAAGTCCACTTCCCAAATCTCCGAATCCAGCCCAGCAGCCTGGAGTTTGGCTGCATCGTGGCTGGCACGGAAGCAGTGCGCTCTCTGAGGATGAGCAACTGCAGCCCCCTTCCTGTGGAGTACCACTGGGCATTGCAGGCAGACAGCCAGGTGCACAAGTTCAGGTATGTGCACCTTTGCCCTCTCCTCTTCTTCCTGCTGTCCTGTTTGTGCTTTGCAAAGAACAGAGCTGTTTGTCTAGGATCTGACAGACTGCTCTGACTTCTCCTTGTGCAAATAACACTGACCAGCTGTGCTCAGGCTGCACGCTCAGGGAATAGGTTTTCCACCAATTTGGTGCTGTGTAGCCCCCACAGTGGTTTCCCTTGGGAAGGAAAGCTGGGGCCAAAGCTGCTTTCTCAGAGCTCTGTGGCCTGAGGCGATGTCCACCTTGATGAAGGGCTCCTAATCCCAGCTCCCACAGTGCTGCTGGAGGCCCTTTTGGGGGTGCCCTTTTGGCCCCTCTGCTTTGGGATGGGTCCTCTGTGCAGGAGCTGCTCTCTGCTCCTTGCCTTCCTCCCTTGCCTTGTGCTGGAGGATGCCCAGAAAGTCCCAACAGCAGAGAAAGAGCTACTCAGCACCTGGGCTGATGCAGAACATCTCGTTACCTTTCCTTCTTTTCTGAGACAACTCCTTTAGTGCCAGGGTGATTTCTTTCCCAAGGCTCAACTCTTGGTGGACACCTTGGATTCTTCACTCCCTTTTTTGGTGACACTTGTTACTCATTCTGACTTTTCCCCACTGCAACACGTCCCTTATGGGTTCTGTAGTGCTGGACAGCAGGACTTGTTCATCACACCATCTCCTGTCCCTGCCTCCCAGAGAGTTTCTATTTTAGAGTGAAAAATGCCATTGTCTGGGCACCATGGTCCTGGGAAGTTGCCTCAAACCATTGATTCAAACTAAAGGCAGTGGAATAGATGATATGGGATCTCTTGGGGGTTATGATGAGAGATCCTCTCATCCAGAAATGAAACCCAGCCTTAGATAAGAAGCCACAAAGCTAAAGACAGTTATTCTTTGGGGAGCAGGTCATTATTGGCACTGAATGCCTGTCTGGGAATGGAGCATTCAGGCCGTGTTTGGCTGTAGGGGAGCTCTTGCAGCTCAGCAGGGTGACAGGCAGGCACAGCCCAACTGTGTCCTCACGTGGCATTAGAAACACAAGCAGAGTTACCCTGAGCACCTGCTTCAATCTAAAGTGGGGAATGTGACCTGAGCCAGCTGGGAGTGTTGGGAAATGCCAACCACCCCTGCCTGCACTGTCAGGGAAACATTCCTGATAAATACCTGGGAGAGCTGCAGAGTTTCTGGCATTGGGCATTGGCAGAGCTGTGCTGGCTCATCACTGCCTGGGTGTGCCCTTGGTGTCTCAAATCTCACTTTTTGCTCTCCTCCTTCTCTGTCTTTTCCTCTCCCACTGTGCTTTTTGCATCCTCACAAGGTGTTAATCCCTGTCCTCTGTAGTTCCTCAATGCAAGCAGTTGCAGCTGCCTGCACCACTGCTACCTCAGTGTCATCCCTGGGCTGGTTTAGAACAGACCTGCTCCAGCCTGGATTGGGAAGGGCTGGATCAAACCATTCCTGAGTTCAGTGCACCAGCACCCAGCCAGGGGCTGCATCCTGACCAGGAGCTCCTCATGCAGGTGTCCCTCCCTCCCACTGCAGGTCCCTGCTCACAGTTATGTTCTTTTCCAGGTATGAACTTTGCCCACCTAAATTCAGACCCTCACCACCAAAGCTGAAGAGTACCTGTTTGAATTGCTCAGCATCTCAATGGAGCCACTGCAGTATTAAAAATGTGGAGGAGCCAGACACAGACCTGCAAGAACCACAGGATCTTGGCCAATCTTCAAGAGCAGAGGTAGATTTTGTTGTACACCCAGTGCTGTGTTGTCTCCCCAGCTTGCCACCACCAAGTCATGCTCATGCTGACCTCCCTTTTTGCTGCCCTGCTGGTTTGTGCCTTGAGAGTGGGCTGGGCAGCGGGGCCTGTGGATGGACATGGGCTGTGTGGGAGGGAGGAGCAGGAGAGTTTTCCTTGGAGAAGCCTGCTCAGATCCTACAGATCTAAGCTCAACACAGATCTGTGTTGAGTGTGGGATTTTTTGGCCTTGTTCTCTTCACAATGTAAGATGAGGCTTTCATCTGCATCATGATGCTAAGACCTCCAGCTTCCTTCCCAGAGCAAGCTGTGATGAGTCCTGATCTCCATGTACCCTCTTCCCAACCCTGCCAGACCACCTGTTTCCAGGTGTCTGCTTTCACCTGAGAGCTGGTATTGCAGTGGTGGCCCTGAAGCTGTCTTCTAAAATGAGACTTTGCCAAGTGTCTCTCTCTTCCTCTCAGCATAGAAAATGGCTTGTTTTTCAGCTGCCAACATATATTCGTGGAAGGCATTACATCCCAGTGGGGCTGGCAGGATTCAGTCACTCCGTGGATGTACCATGGATTCCCCTCAAAGTGGAGAAGGTAAGAGGGAATCTGTCTCACTTCCACGTTTTCAGTGTGGCAAGCAGGGCTGTAGCTGCCAGCCCCACTGGTGGCCCTCAGCATTGCCCACAGAGGGGCCTGGCATCCCTCCAGACCCATCACAAAGTGCTGCTGAAGCAACTGGTTATTGGAGAGGCCACGCAGGACATGCTGTAGGGAGGCCCAAGGACGCTGTGCAGCACCTGTGGAGGGCATTGCTCCCCCTGGACATCATCAGGTGGTCCGTAGGAAAGTTTTGCAGGAGCTTTTGCTGTAGCACCTTGAAAAAGCAGCAGATAAATCAGAGAGAGAGAGAGAGGGGAAAAGCCTCAGGAGTCAGATGAGCTGGGCTGGGGTCCTTCCCTGAGCTCCAAGAGCTCTCACTCTGCGTGTCCCGCTTTTCTAAAAGCAGTCATAAATGCTTTTTAAAGGCAAGTTGTGTGTCAGAGAGAATTTCTACTGCCAGGAGACATCCCAGTTCACTTCAATGTAGTGTATTACTGCACTGATCCGTGAGTATGGGAGAAGATTTTCCTCATGGTGCCTCCACTGGTCAGTGGCATGGATACAGGATGAGATCAGGATGATTCTGGCTGTGTTGTCTGAGGAATAGATCCCTCTGGCTACAGCTGCACTTTGCTCCAAGGTGCTCTTGTGCATCCATTTCCATGCTCAGCACCTCAGTCTCTCCTGTTCTCCGTGCAGGTTTTCAGGATCCTGCCGCTGTCGGGTGTGCTGCAGCCGGGAGAGAGACAGGAGGTCTTCTTCACCTTCACTGGCCACCTCAACACCATGGCCCAAGTCACAGCGCTGTGCCACGTGGAGGGAGGCCCCACCTACGAGGTGAAGCTGACCGGGGAGGCCTCACGTGTCAGCTTCTCCCTGAGCGCCCGGGAGATCAACTGCGGCTCCCAGGTACCCCACGGGTCCCCGGGCACAGCTCCTCGCCTCGCTGCCTTCCTGCCCACCTCGCTCCAGGGCTCCCTTCCCAGCCCCTTTGTTGTCTCTGGGGCTTGGAAGTACAACCTTTGTGGGACACATCTGGCATCCAAGCTGTAAAATGGCCGTCTCCAACCCTCTCCAAAATGCTGGGAATGCCTCTTGTTCAGGGGACTTAACACTGCCTCCTGAGGCACCGCAGGGGGATGCTCTGGACGTCCCTCTGCTGATCCACTCCAAAAGCCTGACCTCCAAGGAGATGCTCTTGTCGAACGCTCTTCTTAATCCATGCAATAATCAGGGGAAGATCTTGGGCTTCCAGTCACTATAGCTGGAGACACTGTCCCAGAATGATCCCCACTTCACTCTTTTTCAGTTGAAAGCCCACAGCTATTTCCAGCTGCTGGCCCTGTCGGTGTTGCTCTGTGTGACTCCCTTGTTGCCTGTATGCTGCTTGCCAATACTTGCATGCAGGTGCCTTTTCTTTTGGAGTGCCTCCGTGCTGTCTCTGTTTCTCCTGGCTGCTGGTGACCCCTCAGAGGGCCTGTGTCCCCACAATGAAATGTGTTCATTTATTACTGGCCCTCCCATGGTTGTTGCCACACCTCTGGGTGCTGCCAGAGCTCCCTGGTCCTGTGCAGGTGCCCTGTGCCTGGGGGTTCCCCGGGTTCCCAAGTGCCCCCATCTCCTCTCTGGTCCCTGCTCCCATCATGTGTCTGCTTTCAAGGCCAGGAGAGAGGAAGGAGATTCCCAGCAGCAGGCCTGGCTCTGTAACTTCCCGCTCTCTGCCTTCTCTGCAGATGTTTAACGAAGTTCATCACAGCACGGTCATCCTGGCAAACACCAGCAAGATTAAATTCAACTGGGTGCTAGAACCCAGCACTGCAGACCAAGACCTGCCTGGTGTGTTTCTGGTCAAGCCCACCACTGTAAGTAGCACGAGTGACTGACCCCAGCCCTGTCAGGTGGCCCAGGAGAGTGTTAAAGGGACAAAAGAGGGGGAGGGGGAAAAGGGGGAAAAAGGTCCGAGGGGAAAACCCCAAACTCAGCCACGAGATAGAGAGGGCTGTAAGCAATTTCTTCTGGGGGCAGAGAAAGTCAAACCAGTGCTATTGAAAGTCAATAAAGCAAAAGGAACAGTGGTGGGTGCTTGGCTCGTGTGCTTAGCCATAGCCAGAGGCACACCAGTCAACACAACCACATCCATTATAGACCCTGGGTACTGCAACAGCCTAATACAAATTCACAAATGGTTACACATATTCAAATATTTTAACATAGTTCTTCCTCCATCCTACCTTTTTGGAGCATGTACAGTTGCCCTAGTCCTGGTCATTTGGTACTTTTTGACACATTCAACAGGTTCCCATTAACTTCATTGGTTAAATGTTAATATGACAGCAACTCTTCCCCAACACTGGTATCACCACAAAACATTTGCCTTAAAAAAATTCTAAACTTTAGCAAAAATTCTTTGACAAAAGCCAACATTATAAAACACACAGTATTTACTCTAACAACTGTGCAAGGCAACACTATAATGTATTTATCACAAAGGTGATGTGGTCTGATGGTTTCTTCTAGATAGAGAACCTGTCTTGTCAGCCTGTCTGTCCCCTGAGCCATCCCCCATCAAACACTCTGATGTATTCCCTTCCTCCTCTGCCATTCCTGCAGGGCTCCATTGCATGTGGCAGGAAGCAAGTGCTGAGATTCTCTTACATGCCAGGAGTACCAGGAGCCTTTAGCAGGACATACCAGCTTAAAGTGGGTGACCTGGAGCCGGAAAAGATCTGCCTGAAAGGAGAAGCGTCCTTTCCTATGATCAGTGTCAACCTGCCCTGGAACATCAAAGGTGGGCACTGCCTGTGTGCCCCCAGGAAGGGCCCCTCTGGTTTTGTTCCCTACCAAATGCCCACAGGGCAGCTCATGCCCACCTGCACCAAGCCTGGAGGGCTGCAGGACTCCCAGAGCCACTCAAGCCATCTGACTGCTTTGTGAGTCTTGAGCAGAGGATCCCATGTGGCCTTTGTCCCAGGAACCATCCTGCAGAGCTTGCCAGCACATCTGGCAGGGTCCTGAAGGATGATGGCTGGCCTGAAAGGCTTGGGAAAGCTGTAAGAGAGGCTGGCAGGGCTTCTGGCAGGGTTGGATTTGCGTGACATTGCAGGGGATGAGATGTTCCTCTGTGGGGAGGAAGATGGATGGGAGCGAACGTGAGCATTCCGAGAGGAGCAGCAGCATCCACTTTCTATAGATGGCTTGAGGGATTTCTTTCTGGAAGAAAGCAGTGTTTGGGAGCTAGGGACTTCCCAATTTAAGTGGGATTGGCACTTTGCTCACACTTCTCTTGGTGGATGTTTTCTTCCTTCAGGAAATGAGAAACGTGGAAAGCCACTACGGCTTGCAGAACACAGGCAGCAATACAGTGAGACCCTGAAAATTCAGATCCCAGCAGCTCAGCCCTTAAAAAGTCCAGATGTGAAGACTGGGAAGCTGCAGCCCTGCATGCCTGGAGGCTCTGACATTGTAGTAAGAACAGCTGCAGCCCCGTTTGGCACATGCCACTGTCTCCATGTCGCCTGAGCCCCTTGCAGCCCACAGCAGTTTCCCGGTGCCCTGATGGCACCTGGGACCTCCCTGCCCACTTAGAACCATGTGTCACCTCAGCATTGCCCCTAGGGCTGCCACTCTGGCCATGGTCTCTCTGGGGGTTGGCTTGCACCAGCTTGTCAGACACCGAGCAGCCAGACAGGAGAACCCCACACCCCTCTCAACAAGAGCAGGGTGGGATCCTTTCTCAGGTGCAAACCTCGGGAAAGACCTTTGCTAACCAGACACTGTCTGTCTTCCGTTTCCTCAGGCAAACACTCGGCTGCAGATAAAGATGATCGAGAAGGCTGCTCTGGAGCTGCAGAAGAAGCTCACGTGCCATCCCCCAAAGACCGAGTTCCCTGACAAAAAGCTGTGCCAGAGCCTTGTCAAGTGAGTAGGGACTCCCATCCCCATCTCCAGGTGCCCCGTGGGGAACAGCCAGCAATGTCCCCTTCTCCTGAGAGCTCCTTGTTTCTGCAGAGCTGGGAATAGCCTGGACTGCAGCGAGGCTCTTGTCCCGGTGGCTGTGACACGCTGCGTGTGAGCAGCTGAGTGCCCTCCCTTCCCCAGCACCACGCTGAGCTTTGGACTCAGCTCCCCACAGCTGTGGGGTTCTGTCCCTAGAGCTGAGGGGACCCACTGCAGACCTTCAAGCCCTTCCAGACAGCTTCAATTCTGTCCCTGCTGACTAGCTCTGAAAGAGACAATTCCCAGCTGATGTCTTGGTTCCAACTAACAGAGCACACTAAACAAAAGGAGGAGGGAACTGCACATGTCAGCAAACCCTTGAAAGCCCAAAATCAGATGGCTTGAATCCTGGTGGGGTGGCAGGGCTTATCTAATTAACTTGGTCTGTCCCTTTGCACCATCATGATGCAGCACAAGCAAGGGAGGCTTCAATTCAGGAAGATGCTCTGCAGAACAGATCAGGTGATCTGGCTGCAGAGCAGTGAAGATTTCCTGTGCAGGCAAATCTTATTGCTAGGCCCCAAAGCAATTTCAGGCTCAGGCTGTACACCAGCCTAAGTGGTTTCATTTAGTCCAGTGGAGGCCCAGTGGACTCACCTCTACTGGCTTTTCATGGCAGAGGAGCTGTGGACAGTTTCCATTTTAAACTAATTTTATTTCCAGGTACCATTAGTAGCTGATAAAACCTAGGACCTGCACTCCTCCTGACTTCCCAAAGTCATTGCCAGGTGGTCAGGCCATGGGTTTCACGGGCTTGAGCTGAGTTTTTGCAGCAGTGAATAAAGAAATAGCCATTTGATTTGTATCCTCCATCCACCTGGACATGGAGGCAGGCTGTGGTTTAAGGACTGTCCTTACTCCTCCTTGCAGAGTTGAGCTGCCCGAGTATGTCCTGGACATGGGCACTGTCCTGAAGGGTTTCACTGAGAGACGCACTCTGGAGATCACCAACCCTGGGCAGATCCCAGTGTCCTTCTGGGTCGATGCATCTGTCCTGCAGGACACAGGTAAGCAGTGCTGGAGACACTTCCTGTGGGCATGGAGGAGGTGTCTCACCCAGATTAGCTGAAGCCACTGAACTTGGGGAGGTTTTTCAGCTTTTTCTTCTCCCTGCCCCTGCTGGGAGCTTCAGAGGCAGAATCCTCCTGTCCAGCCATGCCCAGGGACCTGGCCTGCCTACAAGTGCCCTGACACTCCAGTGTGGGGCCAGATGGGCTCATCACCCTGGTCACCTCTCAGCATCTTCTGCCCTTGGCTCCCACGAGCATCAAGTTTCTTTGGGCACTCTGTGGCCTTGTTTTGTGAACCAGTGGTGTCTGCTGTGTTTTGGAAGTGCTTTGTTTGGAGTTCACACTGTCACAGCACTTGTATTCAGCCTTTCTTGAGGAAACAGCCTGTGAGATCCTCTGGTGGATCAAAAGAGGCTTCCAGAAGAGGCCTTGAGGCAAGGCTGCACTTGCATCACACAGTGGCTCGCTGTGTCGAGGGGCGTTCAGGTGCACTCTGAGTTTTTGTCCAGGTCACAGCACAGCCTGGGGTTTTTCCCAGACCTCTCACCAGGACAGCTGTAAGGCCTTAACGTGCTTCTGACACATTGCTTGTGTTTCCTGTGTATCTCAGCTGCTTTGTTTTCATCTATTCAAGGTTTCAGCGTGGACCTGGGCCAGATGAAGAGTCTGCCCCACATGCACACCCTGAGGTTTGATGTGTGCTTTGAAAGTGCCCAGCAACCACAGGGTGACGTGGATGTGCTGCTGCCCATACAGGTACCACAGCTCTTGGGGCAGGCAGCAGGCTGGGCACAGCAGCAGATGTCACCTGCACCCTCTGCTGAATTCTCTGTCCTTCTACAGGTAACAAAAGGCCCCACGTCTCACATCCGCCTCCGTGCCACTGTCTTGGAACTGTCGCTCGACCTCTCCCAGAACACACTGCAGTTCCCCAGTATCCTCGTTGGGCAGTGCCAGGTTGAGACAGTCCAGCTCTACAACGGGTTCCAAGTGCCCTGCAAATGGTTCATCACTGCCATCAAGCCTGTTACGAAGGTAAAGCACAGGCAGCACTGAACACACAACTTCCTGGCTGGGTTTTCTTTGTGTCTCCTGCCCTTTCTGCTCCTGTGGCTGCCCGAGCACTTGGGTCTGTGGCGTGTTTGAAGAAGCTTCTGAGGGTCTAGATCAAGGCTGGTTTTCCTAGACCTGTTCCATTAGCTGCTGCTTTGCTTTTGTGCCATCTTCAGCCATTCCTCCTCCTCTGAGGACAGCAGTTCCCTCAGCCTGCCATGTCTACAGGTTTTCCCTCCAGCTCTAGGCTTTGGGGCCACACTTGGTTTGGCTGTGGGTGCTGTCAGCGCTGTATCAGTGTCTCAGAGCACTACAGGAACTGAGGCTCTGTCCTCACAGGCTGAGGAGACCTCACCCCATTGGTTTCTGTGTCCAGAGCAATCAACTCAGATACATGACACCAGCCCAAGGTCAGAAGCAGCAGGCGCTGGAGGAAAGGCGCTGCCCCTTTGAAGTGACGCCCTCCAAAGGAACCCTTGATGCAGGAGCGTGGCAGAACTTGCAAATCCAGTTTGCACCCAAGGAGGAGGTGAGATTGGCAGCTGTCAGCCCAGGAGGCCTGTCAGGGCTATCTGGAAATGAGGGCCTGGTGCAGAGAGTGTGGGACGAGCTCTGCCTTCACAGGGGGCTTTCTGCAAGCGCCATGCTCAGCGTGGCTCAGTTCAGCCCACAGAGCACTCCCGGGAGATGTGCTCTGAAATGCCCACAGGGAGCTTGCACAGAGAGCATCAGGGCTCTGTGGCTGCCTCTCGGCACAGGGGAGGGATGTGCCCAGCTCCCCTCAGCCTCCCCCTTGCCTGGCCCTGTTTGCAGCTGCGACACTCGGTGCAGAGCAGCTGCACACTCGCAGAGGATAATCCTGGAATGGCCGCTCTAGGCCCATCCTGCTGCACAACTGACTGGCAAAACAGCCACCAGACACCTTCCTGAGCATGGCAGGACAGTCACCTGTCGTGGTGTGCTGCCAGCAGTCAGTCCCTGGGGCTCTGGCCTGCCTGCACATTCCCACACAGCTGGGGATTCAACTGAAAAGGATGCAGCATTCCCAAAAGTACTTTGCCTGGGGCCGCTGGGTCTTGGAAACTGACAGTGTGTAGCAGTATGGACACAAGTGCTTCTGTGCCCACAGACAGTCCCAGGGACCTTTTAATTGCTCAAGAGATGTAAACATCTTGTGTCTGGCTTTGATCAGAGCCAAACACCAAGCAGAGAAGGTGACCCTTATTTCTGGCCACCCAGAGCTCATTTGCCTCTCTCCTGGAGCTGGCGTTTGCCTGATGCAGCAGTGCCAGGACTGGGTGTGGACACTGTAACCCCAAGGGCCCTTCTCTTGAGCACTGCACTCCTGCATGCCTGGGTGAAAACGCCTGGCAGTCCACTGTCCATCCATCTGGTACCCAATACCCAGTGACAGTGCACACCAGGACTCATCCCAGTTACTCACACCCAGACACAGGCGCTGTAGTCCCTCGCAGAAGTGAATATCTGGTTTCTGTTCACCTTGGAGGGACTGATAACACCCTGGCCTTGGGGCAAGCGCTGTATTTGGGGTCCTGGGGCTTCATGGATAAGTTTTCTGCACTTTTCTCTTTTCAGAGGTCTTACAAGTATGAACTGAAACTTAACATTCATGGGAGCAGCAATCACTTAAGTCTGCACCTCTCGGGGCAAGGTCTGGAGCCACGGTTGGAGTTCAGTCCCCCAGCACTAAAGATGGGATGGGGGCTGGTGGACAGCGATGGGGTGGAGGCCACAGTGGTGGTGAAGAACCCATGCAAATTCCCCATCGAGTTTTACTCCCTGGATTTTGATGAGCAGTACCTGGAGGAGGAGAAGGTGAGAAGGCAGGTCTGGTCCCCGTGTACATGCTGCCCAAGCTTCACAGCACTCCAATCTTCCCAGGCTTGTGTCAGGGAGATGGAGGCAATGCCCAGGGCAAAGCCAGCTCTGCTGATGTGCTGTGGGAGGATTTAAAGAGTTTGTGTTGTTGGGAGGAAGGGAGGAGACAGAAAATGGGTTTATTGCATCTGTGGCATGAAAGGTGAGAAAAGGAATCTTGCATATGGTTTCTCTTCCCTGCTGGCAGGCTGGGCATGACTTGGGCTGGGCATGTGCTCTGGCAGAAAACTCCACTGGTTCTCAGGGCTTTGCTGGCAGAGTGCAGTCCTGGCTAGTGTGGCTAGTGTGGCTGCAGGCAGTGAGCAGCTCATGGTCATTGTTTTCTTCAGATGAGTCACTTGGGAGGGGTTTCTCTCCCAGTCCTGCTTGTAGCTCTTGCCTCTGCTCTGGAGCCTGCTCACCCCACTGGGCATAACAAAATACTTGTACGTGATGGAAATCAAAAAGCCCATTGCCAAAAGCTCAGTGCCTTCAAAGAAGGAGTTGTGAGGATGAAGGTGACAGAAGTATAAACAGGATTTTCTCTCGTCTTTTAGATGCTGAGGCATCTGGGACTGCATCCCCAAGGGCCTCCCCTTCCCCCTGCTGCTGTCCTCTCCAGAGTTGACTGCCCAGAGGAGCGGCTGGGCTCTGCAGAGCATGTGAAGCCCTTCACCATTGTTACACCTGAAGACAATCTGGTGGGTACTGCAGTGATGCTGGCACTGAAGGTGCCAGGGCAGGGACCAGGCTAGATGGGGGCATGAGGGACAGGTGGATGGAAAAGGATCATTGTGGAGAGGTAGTGAAGATGTGATGGGGCCCCACGTCTGCAGGTCTCCTTTCTGTCAGGGATGGGGCAAAAGAGACAGCTTTGCTGGAGACAGAGCAGTTCTGTAAGAGGGGAAAAATCACTTAAAACCACCAACTTCCTTTGAGGAGAGGATCCTGAATTAGAAGGGGTGTCCTAGACAAAACAAACCCCAGTAAGGAAGACCAAGTTCCTGGGCAGGTGCACTTATTTATTCTCTCTTCCATCGGTGAACGAAGGCCCATTTTTCTTTCCAGGATGGGAATGTCTCAGGGCTCACCCCTCTCTCCCTTTTCTCTCTCCCTTTAGGCCAAGACCCCAGATGAGATGGGCAGTTCTGCTGAGGGCCAGCCAAAGAAGGGTAAAGCAGCCAGCAGAGACAAGTCTCCAAAGGGGAGCCAAATATCTACACAGAGAACAGAAAGTCCCTGGGAATCCTCCAGCACAAGGTCCAAATGTACACTGGAAAGTGCCTCAGTCCCCACAGAATTCCTCAGGTGAGCTGCACAGGAGGAGGTGATGCCTCTGCTTCTTGGTCCTCTTGCCAAACAAGGTCCATCGTCCCCAGCTGCACAGGAACCCTGTGCCAGGGCCTCCATGGGATGGCCAGTGCACCCTCCTTGTTTCATTTGCTCCTCAGCCATGTCTGAAGCCTCCTCTTTAATTGCCAGGCTGAAACGGTACCGCTGGATAGTGCCTGCCCTCGGTGAGGTGGAACTGAAGGTCCACTTCTCCACCAAAAAGCCAGGGGAGTTTGAGCAGACGCTGAGGTTTGAGCTGGTGGGGACAAAGCGGCAGTACGAGCTGCCCTGCAGTGGCACCGGCCTGTACCCCAGCATCAGCCAGAACCCACGGTAAGGCTGGCCCCTGGTAGCCTCCCACACTGCTGCCCCCGAGCTCACAGCCAGGGCTGCTCCTTGGGCATTCTGGCCTGGGCACATGGTGCTGCCTGACGTCACCCAGCATCTCTTTCTGTGCTGGGAGCTGGGAAGGCAGATGGTCCCTGAGCCACCAGGATGGGTTATGGCTTTCTGACTGCATTTCCTACCTGCAGCATCTCATAGCTCCTCCTTCCCTGCTTTCTCTGCCCAGGCTGGTGTTTCCACAGTGGAGGAGGACCATGAAGGAAGGTGAAATCATCTTCAAGGAATATGTTGAGAGCACCAAGCAATTCCACTTTGGACCGCTGCTGTGTGGGAAATCAAGAGAGTGGTATGTGCTCCCTGCTGGGTGTTGTACTTTCTTTCCTGGACACGCTTGGGGACATGGACACAATCCAGGGCAGTCCCTGGCAGAGTCCTGGCACACACGTGGGTTTGAAGGAGCACAGATGTGTGAACCTGAGCATACAAGAGGCAAATGAGCCTTGGGGGTGCCGCTCTGCCTGCCTGCTGGGTGCCTTGGCCAGAGCCCCAGGCTGCTGCCAGTCCAAAGGGGACTTGGGGCAACTTTTGTCTGCCTCCACATCTCAGCTTCACCCCTTAGGAAATGTATGGTGGTTTTTGAAGTGCTTTGAGCTCGGCAGTTAGCCTGAGTGAGCAATTATTCTGTAGGTGGTTTTGTAAAGCTATCATTGATCTGTAATTATTAATAAGATTTTATGGTTGACCTGCCAGTGGGTGTCAGGGGGTATGTACAGCAGGAACTACATTTGCCTGTAATGACATTGCATCATCACTGCTGGATAAAGTCTGCCTGAAAACGTTGTCATTGAAGCTATTGTGCATTTCTACTTTTACTGTCACTTTTTAAAAAATAGTATTTAACATTAAGTTCTTGTCTCCATGGGAGCTCTGGAGGGCTAAATCTATTTTGACAACACAGTTTCAAAAACCAGACAATCTTTAGCCAGGTTTATGGGATGGTCTGGGATTTCTGTTTGCCTCTTTAACCCTTTCACTCCAAAGTCATTTCCACACCTGAGAGAAGGGTCACTTGTTATCTTTTTGCATTCCTCTTGGGAAATGATGCTTTATATTTCTTTCTCAGATTTTGTGATAAGCCATGAAATCCAAAGCAGTTTCATGACTTTTTGGAAAGAGATCAGCTAAACTCTTTTTCCAAAAGCCTTTCTTTATACCCTGCAGGGAAGGCACCCCAAGAAAGAAGGGGAAAGAACCCATGGGCCTGGTGTACTGTTATTTTTCTAGGCACCTTTGAATTTACATTGTATTAAAAACACTTGAAGTGGCCTGAGCATCATCAGGCTTCTGGGGTGGAGGCCCCAAGTACAGGGGAAGGCATCAAAGTCAGGCAAGGATGAGCACATGCCCACGCCCCTGGCTGGGATCCACTTCCCTCACTTGTTTGTTAGAGCAGGGTCCTCCAGCACCGCTTCCTCGGCTGCACACGGTGCTTTCCTCGATGCGTGGCAAAGGCAACAGTCTCCTCTGCAGCCTTTTCCCCTTTTGTGGACAGGTACAAGGCCCAGAACTGTCCTGCCAACTCGGAGAATATAACCATCCTCAACAACTCCCCCATGGACGTAGAGGTCCAGTTCTTCTTTGAGGATGATGGAAAAGCAGAGACGTTCCTTCTGGACCCTCCCAGCATGACCCTGAAACCAAAGAAGAAGCAGGTAGGAGAGGGGCAGGTAGAGCAGGCACCGTAGAAGTGCCCAGGAGCTGCTGCTCCTGCTCACACACAGAGCTCTTTCTATTTCTTTCCGTGGGGCCGGGTCCAGGAGCTGACCATTTGGGCATACCCCACTTCCCCTGGCTTCCTGGAAGACAAACTCATCTGCTGCATTGACAAGAACCCAGAGCCAGTGGTCTTCAGCGTGTGCTGCCACGGGGTGCACGTGAAGCTGGAGGTCAGCCCCCTGGAGCTGTCTTTTGACAAGCTGCTTCTGCACAGGTCAGTCATCCCACAAGCACTCCAAGACTTGTGACAAAGACAAAACATTTGACTCTGCTTTCCAGGGCTCGGATGGAGCTGCTCCAGGTTGCATTCAGTGGCGAGGCTGGTGTGACCAGCCAGCAGCTGATGCCAAGTGCCTCCTGTCTCTGCAGGACTGACAGCAGGACCTTGGTCCTGAAAAACAACACCCTACTGCCCATGGCCTGGCAGCTCAGTGGGCTGGATGACCTTGCTGAGGACTTCTCACTGTCACAAGATAACGGCACCATTGATCCCCGCTCAGAGTTTGAAGTGACAGTGAATTTCAAGGCCCAGCAGATTGGCACCATTGAGAAGACCCTTCGACTAGAGGTGAGAGGGACTGTGCCCTGCCTGGCACAGTGAGCAGCCACGTGCTCTTAGGGACAGAGTCAGGAAGAGCTGCCCCTGACAGACACAAGGGTGCTGTGACCCCAACTTGTGCCTCTACACAGCGTTTGCCAGAACGTGCAGTGCATCCACATCCCCCAGATAAGCAGACACTGCACCCTGAGCCTGTAGCACAAGCACCTTGGCCCTGTGAATGGTTGAAGGTTGTTGTTTGGTTGTACAGACTGCAGCGTGATCTCTGCATTTCTCCTGGAGCTTGTCCAAACCTCTGGCATCGTGCAACAAACTCTGCCCCTGGCATTTTGTTCCCCATGGTTTAGGGGCTGCATTTCAGAGAGGGTGCTAGGTGATTGCAAAGGGTTGTCAATGCCACCTGCTCTGAGACACCCTACACTTCCTGTGGTTGTTCTTACATCCCTGTGCCTCTCAAGGAAGCTTTAGCAGCAGCATTCCCTGCTGTAGGAATGCAGAGTTGGGCTGATGGGGTTTTTTACTGCAGCAGAATCCCACTGGGACAGCCCATGAGATGAACGGGTTAGGAAAGCTTGGGTGTCCACCAACACTTGTGAAGCTGGGGAGGCCATAGGGGAAGCAGCCAGCAGAGACAAGGACTTAGAGGCTGTCTAGCAAAAGAATAATCTGAACAGTGTTTGTTTCTTGCTTCCTCAGGTTTCAGATACAGAAAACATCCTGGGGATTGTTCAGGTTGAAAACATCAAACTGTCTGCAGAGGTGTATGATGTTCTCCTGAGCATGGTCCTGCCTGAAGGTCAGTGGATGTCTCCCAAACACAGCAGTCCAGCTGCACTGCCTGACCTTGGGTGGTGGGTGACCAAAGCACTTGGGATGGGATGGGATGCAAGGATGGCATGGATACATAAAGCACATACCCTGCAAGCTGCATGGAATAAAGCACTGTCAGGGCACTGGCAGCCTTAAGTCTCTCCCCTCTGAACTTTGAAGTGTGCAGCTTCACGTGCAGGTTGGATTTGGGGGCTTTGAAACACCAGTGACGTGAACAGGCAGTTGGCAATTCCCACAGGCTCAGCACAGCATGTAAAGTGATGGGATTTGTGCTTGGAAGCGAGGAAATGGAAGCCGAGCTCCTTAGCTACTAAGCCTGCAGATATTTTGAGTAAGAAGAGAAAGGGCAGACAAGTAGCTGGAAAACCCTTCCAAGAACAGCAACTTGCTGAAAAGGGTTTTGTGCTGGGACCTCCATGTAGCTTGGGACCTGGTGTATTCTGCAGCAGCTCACAAATACCATGTCTGATCTCGCTCTGTGCGTTGTCTGCAGATGAAACCTTGGATTTTGGAACCATCCATGTCCTGGATAATGTGAAGACCGTCCTGACTCTAAAGAACAAAGGGTTGTACAACATTGAGTACAGGTGAGTCCAGCTGCCTGGTGGTGAGCATTTCCCTGGGTTCCCAGGCCTGCAGTCTCCCTCTGTCAATGGTTAGAACCTGTTTCCATGCTGGCTACCTCACAATAAACACAAAACCTGGGCTCCCTCAGCTATTTCACCAGAGATTCCAGCCACAAACTAGCAGTTCTCCACAGTTCAGCAGGGAACCCAAAGGAGAGCCCCAAGAATTTCAGGCACTGAAATGCTGAGATTCATTGCCTTTCTTTGATGGTCACCTCCTTTCTCCTTCTGAGACTCTGTAAAAGAGTGAATGAAAAATTTCAGTGTCAAGGCTTCTTGCAATAACCTCATGACTGTCTGTGCTCTCTGTCAGCATCCAGGATTCCCTGAGCAGAGCTGCACTCTCCCTTTTCTTCTTTTTCTGGTCCTATGCAAAGTCCTGGCTGTGCTGGCAGCACCTCTACTTGTAACTGCAGAGATCTCCATTCCTTCCCTTTCTCCCCAGATTGATGCTGAAGGGTGCAGGTCCCAGGATGCGAGACTTGGCATCCCACTTCACTGTCAAGCCTCAGTCGGGCAAGCTGATCGCCTCCCAGCCTGGTGTGAATATTGAGATATTCTTCCACCCCACAAGGGAAATGCTCCTCAAGAACAGCCCCATCCTGTACTGCCAGGTGAGCTGCCTGGGCCAGGCTGTTACCACACGGTGTTTTGGGAGCATAAACAGGACAGGTGTCTAATGGAAGGAGGGCTTTAACTGGAGAATCCTCTCTCCTACGTACACAAACAAAGTCTTCAAAACCATTTGGGAGGCTTCCTAAGGGAGCTGAGAATCTGAATCTGGAGGAGGTGCTTTAACTGGGTGGGTGAACTGATGGAGGCCTGGGGTGGAGGCTGGGGACTGGAGTAGAGGCTGGCTGGCCTCTTTGCTTTGTTTACCACCCCTTCCTGTGGACACAGGTGATAGATGCCATCGCAGGGGAAGGAGGCCAGACTGTCGCCAACATCCCAGTGAGGGTGTCGGCCAGAGCTGCGTACAGCAAGTTCAGTATTGAGCCCGCCTCACCCATCAATTTCGGTGCCATGATGAAGGGCAGCAAGAAGACCCAGACTGTCGTGCTGGAGAACACAGGCACGATCAGCTTCAAATTCCACATCCAGCCAGCAACCGAGGATGCATCTTCACTGGAAAGCAAAAGGTACGAGAAGCCCTGCACCACCCTTCCTGCCTGAGGAGGCACCAGCCCACGGCTGAGATGTGGCAGGCAGCCAGACCTGGGCTATCGCCCATTTGCATCCCTGCCTTGGGGAGAGGGAGCAAAACACGCCTCAGTGTCCCCATGTGTAGTAGGAAGCTGGTGCTCGAGCTGCTCTGTCCAGCAATGGGTGCTGCAGGCTGCTCTCTGGGAACCATCTGGAGCAGGAAGGCTTTCCTCTGTGAGGAGGAAGGCCAGCTTTGGCCTCAGAGAAAGGCAGGGGAGCTCAGCATGACAGATACCTCTGCTTTCTCCTCTCAGTTCAAAGCAAGGGGAATCTGTTCCATCAGCTAGGAAGTGCTCAGCGGGAAGGAAATCAAGCTTGACACAGGTGGGTGACTCCTGCTCCCCAACAATGCTGCTGCTGCAGGGGATGTGAGAAGATGCTGCTGTGCCCAGGCTGGGGGCTCATCTCCATTGGGTGGGACGTGGTCTGCAGGATGGAGTCCAGGATCTGCTCAGTCCCATTGACAGTCCTGTACTCTGGCTCTGACCTGCAGTTGTGGGCTCAGCAGAGGGGAGCAGGTCCTGTGTGTGATAGCTGCTGGCCAGCATGTGTCTGTGAACACCACAGAAGCAAAAACATCCCCCCTGAACTCCCGGTCCACAGAGCTCAGACAACATTTTTTTTTCTTCCTTTTCTTCATCTCATTCCCCTACCTCTCTCCCATCATTTCTCACAGCTGTTTCTGCTCTCCTGTTACCTCTGGAGGCTGAGGATCACAGCTACCACCTTCATTCTTTACACTCAATCTCCTTTCTCTCTGCCACTTGAGACAGGCTTGCAGCTCCTCTTGGCTTGTTGGGCTCAACCTGGAGCTGCCTTTGGGCCATGGAGTCATCTTTCCCTGCCCTGGGACTGGCTGCTTGGGCCCAGCTGGAGGCCAAGGCAGGACATACTCTTTGCTGGGGTGCTCAAGGCACAGCTATTACCCTTCAGCCTCTCCTGGAACTTCTTCTGCAGGGTCAGCTCAATGTGGGCATGTTCACGGTGTCCCCTTGCTCCGGCTCCATCGCTCCGTGGGGACAGCAGCAGATCACGGTGGAGTGCCTGGCAGGGCAGGAGGGGACTTGTGAGGAGCAGCTGTACATTGACATCGTGGGCAGAGACCCCAGGGACAATCCCCTCGGCATTCCCTTTACCCTGACTGCCGAGTCCTGCCTGCCAGGTACGTGCTCTCCACAGGTTCCCTTGGCCAGACCTGCTGCTGATCAGCACCTCAACTTGCTGCTTGGATAGGGAGGCATGCTAGCCCTGGTGTCCCCCCTTGAAATCTTCAGAGTTTCCAGCCCTCTTAAGTCCACTGGTGAATTCATCCCTCCCCAGCTGAGAGGGATGCATGGAAGGATAAAAGGAAAGCAATGCTCTTTAAGACTCAGGTTGACTGAGCTCCATCCTCATAGCCAGCTCCCCCACCCAAAGCTGGGTTTAGCAGTTACCTGGGCAGAAAGAGCTTACCAAGCCTTCTCAGAGGCCAGCAAGGCCCAGATGAATTCATCAGGGAGGCTTCTTCATGCTCATCCCTCTGGTCTGTCCACAGCATTTGCTGAGGATGCGATGTTAATCTTCGAAGAATACCCGATCTGCAGCAGCACTGACCTCAGCCACAAGCTGCTCTCTGTGCACGGTGTGGGCCTGTTTGTGAGAGATGAAAACAAGTTCATCTTCAACAAGATTCTGGTTGGGCAAGAGGCTGAAGCCCACTTCAACATCTACAACACAAGTGCTCTGCCGTGTGACGTGGTCCTCTCCATCAGCCCCCTGCCAGGACAGGTAAGAACAGGAGGCCAAGGAGATGGTTGCCCTCTAAGGGCCATGTGAAAGCTGTTTTGTTCTCCAGATTGCTTTCTGTGGCCCACACTAGCTCAGTGTAGGTCAAACTTCAGGGCAGAGCAGCAGAGCCAGGGAACAGTTGTGTTGAATTCTCATGTCTTGGGCAAGGTTTTGGCTCACACCTCTGGGTCTTTGGTGGGAGAAGTGAATCCTTCTGAACCTCTCTTGGAAGCACACTCAGAGAGGGGCTGTTATCAACTGACATGCCAGGGCTCAAAGCAGAGCATCTCCTCAGGCTCCCTGGCTTTTCCTCTCTCTGAAGGCCAGTTGTAGGTTATTTGCAGGGTTTTCCATGCAGTGACCACCTCCCACATAGGGCAGGGCAGCTGCCAGCACTCAGAACACACAATGCTTTAGCACAAGGTCAGCATTCCCTGCTTGAACAACTCATCCTTAAAACAATACCCCTGAGTTCACAGCCCATAAACACACCTCTAGGAGGGCTGTGAAAATGGGAAGAGCTGTCACAATGCAAGATTTTTGCCTGGCTGGCTGCTATTCATGGAAAAGAGAAGCCAGGAGAAAACTGCTTCTTGTAGAAAAGTCTCCATAGCATGACAAGAAAAAACTCTTCTTCTTACAAGGACTGATCAAAGACTATTGTAGAGTTGATACTGCTTTACCATCCCAGGTTTTGTCTCCCAGTGGTCAAAAGTGGGAAAAGAAAAAGTTGGGTAGGGGGAGAAAAAGTGTTCTGGAGGTTTTATTCTGATGTTTCTTATTCCTGTAGTCCTGTTGATAAAATTTCTTTATTCCTTTTAAGTTTTAAACCTGTTTTACCCTTCTCCTAATCCATAGTTCACAACAAAAAATGCATAAGTGTCCTGGTGATTTTAGCCAGTGCTAAACCCCACCACATTATTTAGTGCATTGACTGAGAAACTCCAATTAGCAAATCTAAACCACTACAGACATGCTGTTTTCAGTAATGCTTTTATGAATGAAACTGTGTCGTGCTGGAAGGTGTTTTCTCCTAACACTGCTCTCTGGCTTCCCCCAAGGAAAAAGGCCCTATCACCGTTTTCAAGTTGCATCCAGTCCAGATGTCCATTCCCGGCTCATCCCACGCTGTTGCTACAGTGACCTTCACCCCTCCAGACGAGCAGAACTACGACTGCACTTTTAAGGCTTCCCTTGTCATCCCCAAATGGTAATTGACCCTGAGAAATATTGGGGGAGGCCTCTCTGACAGCTGCCTCTCCACTGGGAAGGCACAGACCTCTTGTTAGCTCTAATGCTCTCAGCAGCCTTAGGCAGAGTACTTGGCATGAGATGATCTGGGAGGCAGTCACTGTTGGATAGAGCAGAAAAATGAGGCAGATTTGTCATACAGGTTTAGCCTGTATGAGCAAATAGGAAGACAGGGAAATAGGTAGCCAACTGGAAGTTACTGAGATGTGCTACAGCTGAGCTGGGCATTTCCAAGGACAGAAGCTTAGATGGATCAGTTTCTGTGGCAGCAAGTCAGCAGTCACAATTTCCTCTTGGTTTCTGTGACATTAATGATCCTCTGTGATTCCCTGCATTCATGAAGCTATTTCATGTGAGTGATGGGAGCTGGTATGAAAGAGGAGCCCTGTTCCTCTGCACTGGGACCTGTGTACAGGGGCTTTGACCTGCCCTTCCTCAAGCCTTTAGTGGCTGAATTGGAGCCAGAGAAGTCTAATTGCTAATAAGCAATTGCTTTTCTATTGTTCTTGGAAATGATCTTGGTGGATGGTGACAATGATTTCTTTTTGCCTTCTTGCTTTTGTACTGCTTTCATGCTGTGCTTTTTTTGCTTGTTGCCTATGTCTCATCTCACTGCAGCCAGGGGATTTGCCATATCTCATCTGGTGCCTCATTATGTATCTGCTGTACTGCATGACTCAATTAAGTGGAATTACTTTTAACTGTTACTGTGGAAGGCTCTGGCTCTTTGGACAGGTTCCTCTTGTGAATGGCCCTGAGGGGATTGGGAAGAGGCTGGTGGGGGGCTGTGTTGTGGGCTACAGGAGCACCAGGCAGGGAAAACAGTGTGGACTGCCCCTGCTGCTTGGCTTGCCCAGTGAGAAATGGGTTAGTGCCAGCTGGAATTGTTTGTGTGCCTCTCCTGCAGCTCTGTGAAAATCAAGCCCCAAATCCTGAGCTTCACCATCAGTGGGAGGGGGCACGAGCCGCAGGTGACAGTCGTGTGCCCGAGAGCTCGCAGCAAGAGAGGAAATGCCGTGCTGCGCTTCCAGAGGCTCCAGCTGGGGGATTTAGAGATGCTCCCCCTGGTCGTCCGTAACAACGGCATCGTACCTGTCAAGGTGAGGACCTGCTCAAGGAATGGGCTGGTTTGGGAATAAGTGCTTGTGGCACAGGGGGAGGGTCCCAAAAACCATGGCAGACCTGGCAAGAGGTGTCACAAATTCTTTTTAAGCAAGGGACTGACATCTGTTCTCCAAGAAGGGAGTTCTTGAAAATTTTCCATCCAGTCTTTCTTCTTTAAGTTGAACACAAGGAAGGTGGTGGAGTATTTCCCCCCATCTTTCAGGTTTGTTCTCAAGGAATGTGTGATTTTCCAGTTCCATTAGGTTGTATTCCCCAGTTTACTATATTTTAAGCAAACTTAGTTGTGGTTTAATTATATTCTGCTTATTGCTTTCTGTCCTGTTTGGTTCCGTGTTGGTTCAATCCAAATGGCTCTAAAGAGCCCTTTTTCCCAGCTGGTTTGACTTAACTTTTGTGCTCAGTGCTGTTTGCAGTGGGAGAGGTGCTGGGTTCCTATGCAGGACCAGCAGCACTGTGGTGTCAGTCCCTGTGCCATCCTGTACTCACACCAGTATCATTGTGCTCTGTGTTCCCTTTTCTCAGTTTATGTTACACCTGGAGGATGAGCATGGAGCATTCTTCTTGAAAGCCAGGCGCTCCACACTGGAGAGATTCCACACTGAAGATGTGGGAGAGGACTCTGTTGAAAATGGTAAATTCGTTAACCATGAAGTGCGATGGTGCACAGAGGGAAAACGTGTGCCCTGCTCTTGGCTTCTCTGAGCTGCAGCCAGATGTTGGACACACTTTCTTTCCTTGGGCTCTCTGTCCCCCGAGCTTTTCATGGGGACCTTTTCCAGGGTTTCCTCCTAGCAAGGAGTAGGAAGTTCTTGTGTTCTTCTAGACGTGGTGGGCTGGGTTCTGGGGGACTCTCACTGCCTCAGTGCAGCCTCTGAGGTATTTGCAGCATGTGGCAAGGTCCCAGCCTGAACGGACACAGCCCTTGAGCACACAGGCAGCCAGCAGAAGCCCAAAGTGCTCTTTGGCTCAGCTTTCCATGTGGCTGGAGCTGTCTGGAAGCGATGGAATGAGGGCTGGGCATCAACCTGAGGTTAAGCTGCTTAAGTGGTGATGTGTCTGGAGATGGCAGTCTTGTGAACATAAGAAGAGGGTCGGGAACCACTGCGGGTAGAACAACCTGTGCTCAGAAGGCAGCTGGTTTCAACCTTCTGTTCCTCATATATGGAAATATTTCCTCTGTACAACTGTATCACTTCATTCTGATTTCCATTGCTGTGCAGAGAGCAAGCCCCCAGGGAAGCCTCTCCTGCTTCTGCATCGTGGGCAATCGGCAGAGTTTGATGTCATTTTCAATCCCACCCTGGCTCAACGTGTGGAAGGGAAGATCCGCGTTTTAGTGGGGGACACCTACTCTGACAAGACCCTGATAGAGCTGGTGGGTGAAGGCCACAAGGATGAATTCAGCTTCGACTGTCTAGAGGAAGACCCACAGTTGAGGAATGATAAGAGCAGTTTGAACAAAGACATCATTGATGGTAAGAGAGGAGAGGCTGCCAAGGTGGAACAAGGAAGAAGAAAATATCTGATCATGTGTGTCCTCTCTCTAGGCAGGCCTGGGCTGTCACCCCTGGACATGGAGGCCTGTGGGTGTGGCAGCCATGCATGCAGAGCAGTGTGTGCTGTGCTGCATGGCGCTGGCTCAGGGGTGTGCCAGGGTGTTTCCCTGAAAGTGGTGGGATGGGGAACTGCCTGGGGAGCTCCCTGCCAGAGGGAGGAAGGCTTGGAGCAAGGAAGCATTGAACATACAGGAGTCTGTGCATGTGAGGGGGGTGGGGTGGAACTCCCTGCATGCTGAGATCCCTTGCTTTCCTCCTTAACAGCTGTCAGACTGAACCACATCCAGTTTGGGGACTGTCCTGTTGGGAAGCCCTGCCACAGGATCTTCACCATCACCAACCACACCGGCATGATGTTCATGCGCTTCGAGTGGGAGGCAGACGTCCCATTCCAGTTCTCCCCCAGGGTGAGTGGGGGCTGCTCTGCCTTTCCCCATTGCTCAAGCCCTGCCCTGGCGTTCCTGGGAGCTGGCAGGGAGACCTCACATGCCAGTGCTAGCCCATTCCAGTGCCACACAGGAGATGCACTCCCTGGCTTGGCTGGGCCAAGGCTGCCAGCCTTGCAGAAAAGGCTTCGCGTTATGGGAGGTGGTACCTTCTCTTCATACTTTTGTCTATCAAACTTCACAGAAATCCACACTGAGGTGCAGGTTCCTGGCACAGCTGCTCACCACATCAGTCCCCTTTGCTATATCAGTCCTGCCCTTGGCAGTGCTTCCAGTTTGGTCTTGATTCCCTGATTCTCCCTAGGTGGGACATCTCCACCCTGGCTGCACCAAGGCCATCACAGTGACCTTGAAATCAGATGTCCCAGCCACCTTCAGGAGGCACCTTGTGAAATGTAAGGTGACCAAGATCAAATTTGAGCTGCCACTATGGAATGTTCCGGACTGGGACGACGAAATGCGCACTGTCATGTGGAAGGACATCACCGGGAACCAGGAGCCAGCAGCCCAATGGCCTGAAAAAGAGAAGGTAAGAAGCAAAATGGCAAACAAAGCCACCACAGCTTTTCCAAAAAGAACCATCATAACACCATCACTGCTGGCTGAGCAGCTCCTGCTTCCTCTGGACACTGGACAGCCCTGAGGTTCACCAGCAGGGCATTCTAGGGGAGAGGTGGATGCACATGACCCTCACACAAGAGGGAAAGCCTTTAGACAAGAGACCATTAGCCACACACTATCAGTCTGGGCCACAAGCACAAGTGCTGCAGCCCATGTTGAATGGGAGACAATGTTTTTGATTATCTCATTTTATGGTGTTTGAAATCTCTCCATATGATTTGGTGCCTTTTCACCAACAAGGAGTTAAGTCTGCTGCACTCTGTCTCTTCTTTAGAAGTGGAGACAAATACACTTCTACTGCACCTGCTGGTGAATGCCAAGGTTTGTCTCCATGGATACCAGAGATTTTGGTTGTGGTCTCTGTATTGGGAGGGTTATCTCATCATGGAGTAGCCCAGGCACTGTGTGACCGTATGGAGGAGTCCGGAGAAGGATCATCTCTGGAGACTCTTGCTTTTATTGTCATTATTGCCAAACACACTCAGCTTGGGTGAAGGCTCTTTCCAAGTTTCTGGACCATTTTAAGGCCTCTAAACCATCCTCTTTTCTATCAGAACATCTGCAGTTGGACACTTTCCTAGTGAGATCTTTCACATCCCAAAATGCCCATCCCCAGCTGCCAGCAGTGTGGCTGTTGCTCCACAGGTGACATCTGGAGAGCACTTTCTCCTAAGACAAGAAGAAAAAAGTGCTTCCTAGAAGTCTGCAGTCATGGGGTTCTCCACCCACAGAGCTCCAGCAGGGGAACTTAACCCTAATTTTGAGACCTGCTGGATTTCTAGGGGACCAGGGAAAAAGTCAGTCCCTCTCCAAGGTTGAAGTACAGGGATTGGAACGCCGCTGTAGTCTCCATGGGTACATTAACAGCTGTGCTAGGACTGCTTTGATCAGTGGGCAGAAACAACTACTGCAGCACAACAGTCCCAATTCTGTCATCTTTCCAGGGAAGTAAAAGTGAATGGTCCTTTCTAGTCCCTCTATGAGGCTGATGTTGGAGGCCCAAAGATTCCCTTCTCAGCCTGACTTTCTGGGCTCTGCTCAGCGATTCTTTTCTCCTCTTTTGCAGACAGTGGAGACAGTCCCGGAACCGGCTCACACTGTGCTGAAGAAGAGCGGCCAGGAGGCCGAGCTGTGCCTCAGTGCCTTGGTTGCCTACGCCCAGTTCAAACTGGACACAGTCGTGGTTCAGCTCAAGGATACCTTGCCCTTCCAGACAAGGACAGCCACGTGAGTGCTGAGGCCAGGCAGGGCCCTGCCAGCGGGAGCTGCCTTTGTGGAACTTTGTGCTGGCCGTGGCTGGGGAGACAAAACTCACGACTCGAGCTCCAGGTGCTCAGGAGACAAAACAGCCTCGTTCATTATTCAGAGCTCACTGAAATACCCAATGCAAATCTCCTGAGCTAGACAGCCATTGGCTGAGATCTCTCTCCTGCCCAACTTCCTGGCCAGTGCTGTGCTCACTTCTCAGCTTGGATGGGGCTGGCCAAGGGTCCCCTGTAACTTACCTGGGAACACGTTCAGGCATGAACTAGGCCAGCTGAATTGGATTTGTGTTATGGCCACATTCACTGTGTCCAGTCCAGACCAGCTGTACTGTGACAATGCTGTGACACCTTTGCCCAGGGCTGACCCAGTGCCTGCTTCCCAGAACTCCACCCCAGCCAAAACCAGCACAGGCTTGTTCACATGCATGCCAAGCCAAGCAGGAGAGGGTGGTCAGGAGAGGCTCAATGCTGCCATTTTCTGCTGAGAACAGCCACGGGTTTGCTTTCACTGCGTGTCACCTGTCCTCATCTGCTCAAGAATAAGTTTGCAGTCAAACAAGACCTAAAGAAAGTCCAAAGTAAGCCCCTTAGCTTCAATGTCCTGGGCACCATGTTGGCCCTTTCCTCTTCAACTTCCAGACTTCGAAATACTTTTCTGGGCCACCCAGGAAGGACAGCAGTCTGAGCATGGCAGGGTTGCCTGGGGAAGAAGATGCTCCTCAGCAGAAAGTGGTAGCAGGAGTCCCTCAGACAATGTTACTGTACTATTTGCTTTCTATTTATTGGACTTTTTTTTTTAATTCCTCCTTCTTGCTTTTCAGTTTCAGGATGCACAACACAGGGAAGGTGGCCCTGGAATACTTCTGGGAGGAAGCTGCTCCTGCAGATAGTGAAGCAGTGAGGATGCCATATTCAACCTCTCTGATGGGTAAGGGCATTTCACTTGGTAGCTGAGGGCCTGGGGAGAAGACCCTGCCCCTTCACCCCAAAACTTGAATTCCTTTTTCCTCCTTGTCCACACGTTCACTTTCATCAGCATCTTCCCAGCTGCAGCTGGAGAGTTTTCTCCTTGCCCCCTCTGCCTTTCAGCCCCTTTTGTTCTTGCTCTGCCACTTCAGCTCTGCAAAGGAGCTGAGCCAGGCTCTGGGGAGAGCCACGTGCTGGGTCAGGACTGGGAGGGGGGACATCAGGTCATTGCTTTGAGAAGTCTGAGTCTGGGGAGAGCAATGGTGTAACGAGTGAGCTGCCCTGCAGCCACTGTCTGTGTGCAGTTCCCCACTCCAGGGCAGCTGCAAAGTCACTGTCTAAAACCAGCTCCTGCTTTGGCACAGGAGTGTGTGCTGCAGCAGAGACCCTGCTCCCAGAAGCTCTGTTCCCTGCTGGGAACTTGGCCAGAGATGCTCCGAGTGCATCCCAGCTCTCTTCCACCTATGTGCTGCTGCAGGAGGCAGCGTTGCTGGCAACACAGATTTTGTCTTTGAATGGTGTCCTCTTCCTCTCTGCAGGTGGGCTCATCTCTGCTCCTGTTGTAAGGCAGCGCAGAAAGCTGGTGCTTCTTTTCCGGGGGGAGCAGGACCATCCTTTTGAGACGCATCCTTCTGAGCTGCGGCACCTACAGTGGCTTGCCGAGGAGCAGCAAGATTCCGAGCAGGAACAGCTGCAGGATTCCGAGCAGGAACAGCAAGATTCTGACCAGGAGCAGCTTTCTGAGGAAGAGCAGCTGGATGCCAAGCAGAAGAAGAGTTCCAAGAAGTGGTGCCGCTCCAAGGAATGGAATCTCTCCCCGCAGCGTGCCACTTCCTCCCTGGAAGTCCTCCCAGATGTCACCCATGACCAGTCACTGTTCTCCATCAACCCCAACTTCGGCACCATCGCTCCTGGCCAGAAGAAGACCTTTCATGTGCTCTTCTCCCCAAAGGATGTGGGGAACTTTGAGACCACCATGCTGTGCAGGTGGGAAACATGGACACACTTGCCAACTCACACTTCTGATGGCTATCACTGAATCACAGGGTGGGACAGGGTGGAAGGGACCACAGGAGGTCATCTGGTCCCACTTCCCTACTCAAGCGGGGTCATCCCAGAGCACATGGCACAGAGCAGTGTCCAGAGGGCTCTGCAATAATTCCAGTGAGGGACACTCCACACCCTCTCTGGGCAGCCTGTCACCCACAAAGGGAAGAAGTTCTTCCTCAGGTTCAGGTGCAACTTCCTGTTCAGGTTCTGCCCGTTGCCTCTTGTGCTATTGCTGGGCATCACCAAGCACAGCCTGGTTCATCCCCTAACACCCTCCCTTCAGTCCCTCTGACCGGGATGGGGAGGTGGGCCTGGAGACAAGCAGTCCCAGAGAGGCAGCAGCTCCCACAGGAGCACAGAGAGATCATCTGGCCTTGGTAGGGAGACACTGGCAAAAGACACTGTATGAAACATTAAGCTCCTGGAGGGTTGCAAGATCTTGAATGAGAGACCCAGGGACCAGCCAGTCCCTAGCTCTGCTTCTGGCACAGAGCTGCTCACTGCTTGCACAGAGGGAGGATGCAATGCTGTGTGCTCTGCAAGGAGGCAGAAAAGCGTCTGGCTGGAAATGTTTCTCTGGCTAATACCAGTCCCTTTCTCCCCAGCATTCCTAACCTGGAGCAGACTCACAGGACGGTGCAGGTGGTTCTGAAAGGCAGAGCCCGGCAGTGGAAGCGTTTTGAAAAACCAAAATGCTCTGCCTTACAGCAGACAGAGGAAGGCCAGGGACACAAGAAGCAGCTGCACTGGCAACCAACACCACAGTGACAGCATTTGTGTCAGCTGGAGCATCCAGCAGGAGCCAGCAACATCTTGTTTCCTACTGCTGATGGTGTCCCACCCTTTACATGCGACCTCTGCAGCTGCCCTTCCCAGCTCCAGCCATCATCATCTTTTAATTAACTTTGTTAATTAAATAATTGTTTGTTAATTTGTTAAATAACTTAAGTTTCAGTTAACTGTAAATAAACACTTGCTAATAAGTTGTTAACCGTTAGCCATGGTGCCAGAGATCTTTCCTTAAACCCCACTACCCCAGTTCAAACCCCCAAGTTAGTACATTCTGAGGTTCCCCCCAGTTGTCTCCAGTTACTCCGTTCACCCTCTCCTCCCTGGTGTACCCAGAATGGCTCCTGGAGAGCACAAGATGGTGGGGACCGCATGGCCAGGCCCCTCCCTTGTACTTCTCCTCCCCAAAATCCTTTCCTTCTTCCTACTTCCAACCCCTTCTTCCCTGATGCTCCTCCCCCTGTTATCTCTCCTCCTCCAGTTGTCCCTCCCCTTCCTGTCCCCTCGGACCCCTCCTTCTCCACTTGGGCTCCTCCTCCTGAAAAGGTCCCCACCCCTTCCTTTCACAATGGCCCCTCCTCTGAGCCCTCCTCTTTCCCCTGCAGCACCGCCAACCCTCTTCTGACTTTCAGTTCCCACGCCCCTCCTTCTGGTTCCCACACCCTGCGAGCCACAAGTGCCGAGCCCAGGAACCGGAACCCAGAACAGGAGACCCTTCCTCTTGCCACTCCAATTATGTTCAATTATGTGGGAGTGTGCTTCAGGAATGGGAGCCATTCTCATTTCAAAACAAAAGAGAACTCTGCAAAGCCCAGAAAGAGTTTGGAAAGGGAAGCAAATATTTTAAGGGCCTTTTAAAGGCCACCCTCTCCTCCAATCTCTCAGTCCCGTATGACCTCCATGATTTATTTTCGTGCCTCCTTACCCCATCAGAATATCTTGCATGGGAGGGGGCATGGAAGAGGTCATTACAGGCCGAATGTTCTGAGTTATTGCAAAGTTCCGACAGCGCCCTTGATGCCATTGGGAATAAAATAACAACCGAGCACTTGAGCGGCGATGGGGAATGGGCACAGGCGAAGGACCAGGCCCGGGTTTTGCCAAGGCCGGTCCTTGAAAAGATCAAAACAGCTGCAGAGAAAGCGTTCCTCACGTTACCATCCAGAGAACCCCAAGCGAGTTCCACAATCATTCTGCACCAGCATTTTTGAGAAGAGTTGGCCGTCACACTGGGAATTGAAAACCGTGGCAGGCACCATACAGGGCATGGGGGGAGCTTGTTCTTGTTATCTTTTCTATTTTTAAGAGATGTTGTTAAGAGATACGGAAATTCTGTGCACTGACAGAGCCCTTGTAAGAAGTGTAAATTAGTACAATGCCTTTGGGTTTAAATTCAAGCCAGAAGCACCCCTGCTCCCAGAGCAGCAACCCTTCTGTCACTGCTCTTGGACTGCAGCTTCACAAACAGGTGAAACAGACAGACCTCAGCTTAGAAGACCTAAAAGCTAACTTTGTTTTCCTTGAGCAGATTCAGGAGCTACCTGTATTATATATATAAATACTTCACAAGAAAAGAGCAAGAGTGTCAAAAAGGCAAAAGAGCTTGGTAATTTGTAGAAAGTAACTTTGATCAAAAATACAGTGGGTTAATAGAGCAGTCTGAAGATGACATTCACGATTTTCCTGGTGATATTGTGCAGTGTACTGTAACAGTGGGTAACAATTAGACATAGCCAGTAGGATAACTGGATATTCAATCACTGAATTCTCATTCTTCTGAACACTTCAACTGTGCTGTAAACTTCAGAGACATTTTTTCAGCAGCTTTCAACAAGTTACTCTGGATTCATCATTCCTGAGACCTAATTGAGTCAAAATGCCAAGTGGGATTATTCTTTCTCAAAGCCTGGAGCCACACAGAGTGAACAAGTACATAAATCATCATGTGCATCCCCATACACCTAACAGTCCAGTCACTAACCAGAGTTTACAAAGGAAAACTCAACATGCACAGTCATTTTTTCACTTTTGCTACAAATTATGTAAAAGAATAAGCTACAAATAGTATCTGAAACCTGTTTAAACTCAGGGATAGTGATGCGGTGCCACAGTCCCAGGCCAGCTCACCACCACCAAGGCACCCTGACAAGTGTGGGGAACAGCTCCTGAATTTCACAGCAGGAGCTGAACCTTCGAGCCGCTGCCCTACAGCACGTTAGAGCTGTCAGCACAAGGAAGAGGGAAAGGACGAGGAGAAGGCTCTCTGAACGGCACCCAGGAACGAGCACATGCTCTGAACGGGTCACGGACAAAGCCACAAGCACTCTGTGCTGGGGATTAAATAGAAAGAGTGGCTACAACCTGTCAACCAATGAGGAGCCAACAGGGCAGGAGCATCAGGCAGGATTAACAGCACAGGGACCAATAAGGATAAGGGGGAGGAGAGAACAGGTCACACGGGCCAATGGGGCCTCGAGGATTGGGGGATTGACAGGGGGGTGGGGCAATCAGGGATTGGCCCAACTGGGCATTGACAGGGAAGGGTCTGGAAGGAAGGGGCAGTGACAGGCAGGGAAGGTTTGGGGTAAGGGCTTGGGTCACAATGATAGGCAGCGTAGGGGAGGATACAACTTAGGGGCAATCCAACTTTGGGGGAACACAGGAATATAGGAACAAACCATTAGCTGTACAACCAGAAATTAAGAAACTATTAAAATGAACACATGCCGCAACACGATGGCATTGCAATACTGTCGCTGCCCGCTTGGCCCTTCACGCCCCGGCTAGCTCGTGCCAAGCGGGCAGCGGCAGGAGTGGGGAACCAGGCGAGCACTGTGTGGCTCGACCTGGAACCTCTAGAGCTCCTTTGGGCTTGGGCTCTATAGTGTGCAGGGCGACACGAGGTGCAGTAAAGGGAGAGAGAGTGCTCGGAGTCCTCCAATTTCCCAGGAACAAGTTTATTCCAGCAGCTGCAGGGAGAAGGCGATGAGGGACAGGGCTGGGATCTCGAGGAGAAAGTCCGAGCCGAGACCCTGGGCACCTCTGTGCGCCAGGTTTTAAAGCCCGTGGGCGGCTCATACAACAACCAATGATATGGCAGCAGGGGAGGTGTTGTAGGAAGGGGTTACAATACACAAATCCAATGGTAGGGACTTGGGGGAGGGAGGATAGCTATACAACCAATAGGGCATCGAGTAAGGGATGATGAGCAGGGAAGGAACCAGAACAAAAGGTGTGGTGTACATAGATTGATAGGGCTTGGGGGTAGGACCAAAGTGATGGATGGGGAACAATCTGGAAAGAGGGGAGAGGTTTACAATGACAGGCAACTGGGAACAAACTATATATGGGATAGTGGGGGAGTAACTGGGTCAAACCAACTCTAAGCTCAACGAAGGTGAACAAACATACTTAATGAAGATAAACTAACAGGCGGCAACATCTCCCCCTTTCTTTTTTAGAAAGAGGAGGTTGCATCGGCAGGAGGTGCAGAGGGTTCAACAAACCAGTCTTGGGGTACGGGAGAAGGAGGAGGTGAAGAGGGAGGAGAAGGAGCGCTAACAAAATTGACTTGAGGGGAGGGGGATACAAGATGTAAAACCGACTGAACTGAACATCTCTTTAAAACTGCAAACGCTATTAAAACGATGAAAACGATGAAAACAATCCATAAAACAGTCTTTAAAATGGACGAGAGCCATCCGGAGACCCCCCATCCCGAAAAAAGACTGGTGACCCAGTCATTAGTCTCTGGGCCACCAGCATCATCAGGAGCGCAGTGGTTGGCGCAACGATCGGGGTGGTCATCTTTCCGATGGCTCTTTCTGAAAACAAAACATACGAAAAGCATAGCTTTAACTGAAAAAGGTAGGTTGACGTAACAAAAAGGGGCTTGGGTTGTTTCCTCCTCCTCATCGGGATGGGGGATGGCTCATCCGGACGCGACGTCATTGACATCCTCGACCCTATCTGGTGGCCTGCTTGGATGTCTGGGGACGTAAGGTTTCACCCATCTTTGTGGGATCCACCTTAGTCCCTGGGGCGAGGATATGCAAGCGTACCCCCGCCCCCAGGTCACCAGATCAAAAGGACCCAAGATCTTCTGGGTCTCAGGGTCCCGGACCAGCACTGGAGGGCGCTGCTGCAACTGGTAGTTCTTGTTGGTCTTGAAATACCGGGCCACTGGAGGGCTAGGGTCCTGTTCGGAACAATTGAGAAAGTTTAGCGTGTAAAGGGCTTTGCACAACCGCTCTTGTGGCGTGCAGCCCTTCACAGTCTCCCTTTGATGAGAAAGGACACGCTTGAGCGACTGATGGGCTCGCTCAACGATCGCTTGGCCGGTGGGGGAGTGTGGGATGCCTCTCTTATGTTCCACTCCCCACTCCTGCAGGAATTCCTCCAGTTTCCTGGAGGTGTATGCTGGGCCATTGTCTGTTTTTATTTCTTTGGGGACCCCCAGTACAGAGAAAGCCTGCATTAGATGCTTACAGACATGCTCGGCTTTCTCTCCTGTGTGGGCAGAAGCAAAGACAGCACCTGAGAAGGTATCGATGGAAAGGTGTACGAACCGAAACCTGCCAAACTCAGGGACGTGTGTTACGTCCATCTGCCACACTTCGCAGCTTCCCAGACCTCGAGGGTTGACCCCCGATCCCAAGGAGGGCATTGCGGTGGATTGGCAATGTGGGCATGTGGCCACAATGGCTCTGGCTTGATCTCGCCGCAGGTGGAATTGGCGGACCAGACCAGGCACATTTTGATGGAACATCTGATGGCTCAGCTTAGCTTGTTGGAACAGATCTGGGAGCTGAGCCATGGAAACAGGGGCAGCGAGGGAATCAGCTACCTGGTTTCCCTCGGCTACCGGGCCAGGGAGATCCGTATGTGACCCTACATGCATTACAAAAAATGGTTGCTTTCTGTGGGAAACAGCATATATTAGCTTAGAAAGCAACTCAAACAATTTCGGGTTTGAGACCTCCTTCAGAGCAGCGTGCTCTGCTCTGGCAACTACCCCTGCAACATAGGCCGAATCAGTGATTAAATTGAAAGGTTCAGGAAACCTCTCAAAGGCTCTGACGACTGCATCCAACTCAGCAACTTGTGGAGACCCTTCCACATATTGAATATCTGCTTCCCACTGCTGAGTTTCGGGATCTCGCCAAGTCACTACAGACTTGTGAGATGCCCCGGATGCGTCTATGAACACAGTCAAAGCTTTGAGGGGCTTTCTGCTCCGCATTTCTTTTGGAATCGGTTCAAATTTAGAATTGAGAAATTTGTGGGCAGGGGCATGGACCGAAACTTGGCCTTCAAAACTATCTAAAGCAATCTGGAGTGTCTCATTCTCCCGAAGTAGTTGATTAAACATTTCTTTTGTCAGCCTATCTGGAGACGCTTTGTCCCGAGACAAGCTGACTGGTACTCGAACGCATGCAAAATCACATCCAGCCATCTCCCGAAGCCGAGCTCGAGCTCTCCCGATGAGCTGAGCCATCAGCTCCTGTGGCCGGATGATACTTTTGGACCTTTGATGGCTCAAGAAAACCCACTCTATGATTAAGAGGGGATCCTTAGAGCCCTGGTCCCACTGAAAAATCAGCCCACTGAGGTGTGGCATTCTCCCGAGTATGATGAATTCAAAAGGCAGGGTCGGCTCGTACCGATGTGCTTGCCTTTCGACAAGCGCATCCTCCACTTTCTCTAGGGCTTTCCTCGCCTCTGGGGTCAGAGTCCTGGGAGAACTCAGCTCTTTCTCCCCCTTCAAAAGTGTGAAGAGGGGGGCTAGGTCTTCCGTGGAAAGGCCCAGCCAAGGCCTGACCCAGTTTAAGGTCCCACACAGCGAGTGAAGGTCCGCTAAGGTTTTCGGATTGCTGTTTATTGCCAATTTTTGAGGCACAACAGTCCTCTCAGCAATCCGCAGACCCAGATACTTCCAGGGTGGCATCCGTTGAACTTTATCCTCCTGGAGTTGAAAACCTGCGGATGTTAAAACTTTAACCACTCGGTCAAGAGAGCGTGTGAGTAAATCGTCATGGGGGGCGCACACTAGGACATCATCCATGTAGTGATGGATGATGACCTCCCCCATTTCGGCACGTACAGGAGACAGCAATGAGGAGACATACCACTGGCAGATAGTCGGCGAGTTTTTCATGCCCTGGGGCAATACCCGCCAGTGGAACCTCCTCATTGGGGCTTCTCGGTTAAGGGTAGGCACCGAGAAGGCAAACCGTGGGGCATCTTCAGGGTGTAGAGGAATTTGGAAGAAGCAATCTTTGATGTCAACTACTGCCAATTGCCAATTTCGAGGGAGCATGGTTGGGGAAGGCATCCCTGGTTGAAGAGGTCCCATGTCTACAGTGATCTTGTTGATTTCACGAAGATCGTGAAGGAGCCGCCACTTGTCTTTCCCCGGCTTACGGATTACAAATACCGGGGAGTTCCAAGGGCTGGTGGTCTCGACTATATTACCCTTCGCTAACTGCTCCTCCACGAGTTCGTTGAGCGCCTTCAATTTATCTTTCCTGAGCGGCCACTGATCAATCCAGACCGCTTCGTTAGTGGTCCAATCTAACTTCTGGAAAGGGCGCTCCACAGTGGCCGCTTCTAAAAATCCTGAGGGGTTTTCGGGATTTCAATCTTCACCCCCCACTGAGACATGAGATCCCTCCCCCACAAGGGAACCTGATAATCCGCAACGAATGGGCGTAAGTTTGCCAATTGCCCATCCGGCCCCGCAATTTGTACCACACTCTTTGAAATGCGAGCCAATTGGGTACCCCCTATACCCTGTATCTTCCCTGCCACGGGTTGCAACTCCCAATGTGACGGCCATCTCCTTTCGGGGATGATCGTCACATCCGCTCCTGTGTCAAGCAGACCTTTCATCTGTAAGGATTCTGCACCCTGCTTGACGCTGCAGTCTATGATGGGTTTATCCTCACCCACTACTTCTGCCCAGTAGACACCTGGTGCGTGGTCGTCTACTGGGATACCCTCGGGAATGGGGATAAACTGGGCGATGATCTGGCCTTTAGGGAGGAAGTATGGTGGGTGAGTGCAGCGCGCCAGGAGAATGAGGTTCTCCGGACCACCTGGGAAGGTGATCGGAGAAATCTCAATCTCCGGGGGTGTGTGCTTGGTGTCCCCGATGGCAATATACTTACAGTCGTGTCCATTCCCTGGCTGGTTCTCCTCCAGTGGGTCCACAGCTACCACCGTCCAGTGCTGGGACCGGAAGAGGATGTCTTTGACGGTGATAAGGTGTCGCGTCCGGTAAATTTGCCACGTCCGATGATTCTTTCCCCCCACCTCCGCGATACCTGCCCCATTTTTTGCATCGCGCGGGGCAGGTTCGCGCCGCGCTCTCAGTTTTTTTGTTTTTTATTAGCTGTTCCCTCCAGTACCCTCTCCCCAGATCCATTTCCCACGAGCCCCTGGCGTGGGTGGGCGGTGGGACAGTCCCTCGCCATGTGACCCAGTTGTCCACATCGGTAACACTGAGTAGTTCTTGCTGGTGGAAGGATGAACTGGCCCGACGGGTGTTGGGTCACTGCCGCTGTTGGTGTTCTCCTGGCCGCCTGTGGTGGTGGTGGTACCCTGGACGCCCCCACTAACGGAACTTTCTTCTCACATGCATCAATGAGGACGTCCAAGGTTGGCGGTGGATACATGGGCAAACTAAATATAACCTGTTTGCAGATGTCATTACAGTTCGCCTTAGCCATTTCTAAGACAAGCTGCTCTTGTAGCTCAGGTTTATCAACTTGTCTTTCTATTTGCTCCTGTAAACGGTTAATAAACACGGTACATGGCTCATCGGGGAACTGTTTAATATTTGAGAAGTTGGCCAGGGGTTCCCCCCCTGGCAGGATGTTAAATACCTTCTCTGCGGCCTCCGTGATCTTAGCTAAGACAGGCCGTGGTAAAACCCTTGCCTGTTCTTCCGGCTTCCCCCAATTCCCTTCACCGCACAAGTGATCTATCGAGAGGGGGTTTTCATCCGCGTCAACCGCGGACTCCTCGCTGCGCAACAGCTCAGGAAGGATGGCCTCTAATGACTTCTTCCACCTCAGTTTCCACAGCCTATAATCAGCTGGGGAAAGGAGGCAGGCAAACAACTCTTTTAAGTCGTGGGGGACCATCTCGTTCGCGGAGAAGGTGGCTTTTAATAAACCCTTAAAGTATTCACTTCTCCTGCCGAACTCTTTCTGGGCTTTGCACAGCTCCCTCTTTGTCTGGAAGGAGAAGGGTTCCCATTCTCGGTACCTCCCTCCCCTTCCTCTAAAACTGACCGGTGCGGCAAAGGGAATCACTACCTGTTCCGGGTTCTGGTCCTCAGGCCTGTCACTTCCTGTCCCCGAAGCGTGGGAACCGGATGGGACAGTGTGGGAGCTGGGAGGAGGGACGTGGGAACCAGGAAGAGGGGCGTGGGAACCAGGAAGAGGGGCGTGGGAACCGGGAGGAGGGGCGTGGGAACCGGGAGGAGGGGCGTGGGAACCAGAAGCCGGAAGAGGCGGGGCTGGAGGACCGACTGAGGAGGAGGGCTGAAGGGAGGAGCAGCGGCTGGAAGGGGTGGGGTTTTGGGAGGTCACACTTTGGAGACACGCCCCTGAGGAGGAGGAACCACCCAAGGGGAGGTGGGAGGAGTCAGGGTAGGATGGAAGGGAGGGGCTAGGGAGGAAAGGGTTGGTCATTGAGGGAAGAAAGGGGTTCTTGGAAGAAGGAGCACAAGGGGGGGGTCCGACCATGCGGTCCCCACCATCTTGTGCCCTTTGGAGGCCATTTTGAGGGTTAGGAGAGGGGTCAGGGGATATAGGGGAGCATTGAAAACTGGGGGAAACTGAGGCACGGGGGTTAGAAGAGGAATCAGGGAACATGGAGGAGCCTTGGAGACTGGGGGAAACTGAGACATGGGGGTCTGAGGGTAAAAACTGGGGACTTGTAACCTGGGAAACGTTTAACTGAGGGTTGCTAACTGGGGAAACTGAGGAATGGGAAGACACTCTGGCAGCTTGGCCAGGGCTGCCAGGGCAAGGGTTCTGGGAGAGACGTGGGGAGCCAGGGATCCTGTTACCCTTGGGGGATCCCTGAACAGGACAACTTGCCCTGCAGGTCGCTCTGCAGGTCTCCCTCAACTCGGGATCAGCTCTATTACAGCAGACCGAATTAAAATAAATAATGTTACAAATTTTTCAACCGAATTATCACCTCCATTAACTATCTCCGTTAATTTTGATCCAACTGCATTCCAGAATTCTACAGAATTTGCTTTGTCTGGGGTCACATTTGGGAAATGCAGGAACAGCCATCTCACAAACCTCTTTACCCTCCCATGAGAAAACTTCTTATTCCCCCCCTCAAGGGTACCCACAACTTGGTAAAAGACTCTCTTTTGCTGTGCCGAAAGACGTGCTCCCATCTTGTCAGCCCTGGCACAGCAATCCCACCGCCCCCTGCAACCAAACGACAAATCAACGAAATAAAAACACGGGTCCGGACCGGGCTACACACACACACTCCCCCCCGAGGGAGTTTTCACACACTGGGCGCCCCCTCGTCCCACACACAGGGACCACTCACCCAAGTCCGGACGACTGTTGCAGGCGACGTCCACACCTCCCGAGGCGACTGTCTGCACGTCTGACGGCTGCCGCCTCGACCTCTGGGAGCGCAACTCGGCAAAAACGAGTCTACTACTACCAGAGCAGCTGCCGCTCACGGTCTCTGTGAAATCCACTGGAATTTGTAGATCCACCAACCTCTCTGGGGGTCTCCACGCCTCACAAGAGGCCCCACGTTGGGCGCCAGCTGTCGCTGCCCGCTCGGCCCTTCACGCCCCGGCTAGCTTGTGCCAAGCGTCGGCGGCAGGAGTGGGGAACCAGGTGAGCACTGTGTGGCTCGACCTGGAACCTCTAGAGCTCCTTTGGGCTCGGGCTCTATAGTATGCAGGGCGACATGAGGTGCAGTAAAGGGAGAGAGAGTGCTCAGAGTCCTCCAATTTCCCAGGAACAAGTTTATTCCAGCAGCTGCAGGGAGAAGGCGATGAGGGACAGGGCTGGGATCTCGAGGAGAAAGTCCGAGCCGAGACCCTGGGCACCTCTGTGCGCCAGGTTTTAAAGCCCGTGGGCGGCTCATACAACAACCAATGATATGGCAGCAGGGGAGGTGTTGTGGGAAGGGGTTACAATACACAAATCCAATGGTAGGGACTTGGGGGAGGGAGGATAGCTATACAACCAATAGGGCATCGAGTAAGGGATGATGAGCAGGGAAGGAACCAGAACAAAAGGTGTGGTGTACATAGATTGATAGGGCTTGGGGGTAGGACCAAAGTGATGGATGGGGAACAATCTGGAAAGAGGGGAGAGGTTTACAATGACAGGCAACTGGGAACAAACCATATCGGGATAGTGGGGAGTAACTGGGGCAAACCAACTCTAAACTCAACGAAGGTGAACAAACATACTTAATGAAGGTAAACTAACAGGCAGCAACAATTTGTGGCCAATTTAAAATAAATGGCAGTATTTGGTTATTTCCTTTTGGCTGCTGTGAGTTTTGCAAGTAGTAACGTGCTACTGTTTCCTACAGTCCATTTGTCTTTTCTTCCTAAGCACTCATCTCTCCTGTGCCAAAGAAAAGGAGAATTAAAAACAATTCATCTGTGTAAAGAGTTTGCAGGTGTTAACTTGGTGTTAGCAATACTTTATGCTATTACTGCTGAATCCACAGGTCTGCACTTTTAGCAAGATGTTTTACTGAGTTCTGTGGAATGTAACTGGTATGTAGATAACCTGTTTTTCACTAGAGAAGCTTTGAGCCAGTTCTGAATTTTTCTTTCAGTTAGTTCTGTATTTCTAACAACAGCAGGGCAGTATCAGCGTGACAAAATCTCAGGAATTTGAGGGGGTTTTCTTAATTTATTTCTAAAACTTACATATTAATCTTATTCACAATTCTTTCTACTTCCTTCTATTTTTCCTTGCCTGGTTTTGTACCACCACTTTATAAATGAACAAAGCATCCATCAAGGTGTTGAAGGGAGGTAGAATCCAAAGACACAGATTTGTTTGGGGCCAGAAGAGAAACCCAAATGGGGATTATGGAGCTTCTAGACATGCAGACACCTCTGGGTGCAACCACCTGAAAGCAGCACGTTGGATAAAGAACTGTAACCCTAAATCCTGGAGGCAGAAGGGCTAAAGGCCAAATCTATGGGATGTAGCCATGGCCAGTCCCCAGCCACGATGAGGAGCACTCTGATCCAAGGGCAAACAGCACAACTTCTTCCCATCCATGGGCACCCTCTGCAGCTTCCCCTCTTCTCACTGCCATCCCAAAGCTTCTCCTTTTGGGTGAGCCATCTCCCCTGTCCTCTGAGAGAGTTAATGGCTGGAATGTCAAAGGTTCAGCTGTGAAATCATGCTTAGAAGGCAAAGCTTTCTCTTTTACCCAGTGGAGAACGATGGTCAAAGTAGAGCAGCACCCCAAAGTGACATGCTGACCTGGAATCCCAATCTCCTTGCCTTACATTTTAATTTTCGCTTGTCTACCACACGAGCAAGCTACTGAGCTCTGCAGAAGGGCAAATGGAACAAGAGGGGAAGGTTGTTACTATTTTGGGTGGCTTTTTGAATGAGTTGATGATAGCCAAGAATTGATTTCATCATGACTGGGGCAAAGTACTTGTTATGCATTCACAACTCCATTCACAACTCAGCCACCAGCTCCAGTTATCAGATTGTGAATTGTTCTAGCAGAAAGATCAAAAACTCTCAGAAATATTTTTATTTTGACACATTATTGGAGGGGAGGAATTTTTTCTTCACACTGTCACAGACTGGAAGCTTTTTCTTGAATGCCTTGGTTGCTAGTTTTAGATGTATTTCCCTTTTCCTTGCAGATAAGAGATGAGGACAGCGGCTACAACAAAAATCTGTTTTGCATTCCTAAGCATTATGAAGAGGATTTAGAAAGAGTCTTCATTCCTCACAGACTCATCCTGGACAGGTATGAGGGTAAACAGGAAAGAACAGGAACAGTGATGCCCATTTTTGTCCCTCCAAATGAAAAAAGCCTGAGGTCCTGCCCTGTGCAGCCCATGAGAAACGGGGAAACCCTGCAGCCCTAACACTTCTGTCCTAAAGTCTGGGATAAGAGGGGGTTTATGGAGAGGATTCCTCTGCAAGCCCAGTCAAGCTTCCATGTTCCATCAACTCTCTTGAAGCCCACCTATCCTGCAATATTTGTGTTTATGGGTTAAATCTGCTTATGCTGTGCAAATACCTAATTTATTTTCCTACGACTTGCTGTGCTCACAATTTGCTAGTTAGAAAAACCTAACAGCAAGATCAGAATTTTTACTTGAACATTGCTTAATATATACACAAACAGCTCTGATATACAGAACACTTTCTAGAATTGCCTTTTTTTTCCTTCTTTCTCCCAGGACAGAGCGTTTGGCTAGAGATATCATGCAAGACATGGGAAGTCATCACATTGTTGCACTCTGTGTCCTTAAAGGAGGCTATAAATTCTTTGCTGATTTGCTGGACCATATAAAAGCACTGAATCAAAATGGTGATAAATCTGTGCCCGTTACCGTGGATTTTGTCAGAATAAAAAGCTACTGTGTGAGTGACTTTCTTTTCTTTGGAAAATTGACTCTCTCCATAGACTGGCATTCTAAATACTGGTGGTTTGTGTGAGAACCCCCCAAAAATGGAGTTTATGTGTACATTCTCTTCAAATTACATACTAAAAAGGAACTGATTTACTGATCTGCCCCAAAGGGTGGATATTATATATTCACTGGGATAAACATAGCAGAACACTCAAGATGACAAAGCCAGGGGCAGATCTCCAACTCCTTCCTCTTGCAAGAAGCAAGAGCAGCTCACCTTTCAAACAAATCCAGGACAACACTTTGGGGCATGCTTTATGTGACTTCCATCTCTTCTTTCTCCTTCTAGAATGAGTCACTTGCAGAAAAAATCAGTTTTATTGGCGAGGAGCTGTCTACACTAAGTGGGAAGGTATGAATTGGCATCTTCAGCTTTTAAAGGAAAACAACTGTTCTTGTGTGTTTTCCAGGAAATCCATCTTTATTGAAGATTTTGATACTGCATACTTCCAGCCTCTTAACACTGATTTAAAATGCTGGGCTTTGAAGCAGTGAATAATTCCCACTGATCTCAGTGGAAACTTGGAGTGATCTGCAATGAGTGCTCCCAAAGGTCCTATTCCCCATTTTATCCCAGAACCCCCAGAAATGAACCACACTCACCTGACTCATTCAGTGCCTCTGGAACACTGGTGCTGTACACAGAGCAATATACAGACCTGACACAGGTGCCTTTAGCACTATATTTAAGCTTTCAGAAATACTTACAAAATGACTCTTCATTAAGCATCAAAGTCAAGTCAGTAGTTCAAGTGACAATCTCCTTTGAAAGTCAAGGCAAATTCCTTGTAACTGAGGGTTTTAGTGTGCTTTTCTTGCCTGTTTGGTTTGCTGAAAATTGCCACTTAAGTATTTTTTTTTCTTTCCCTTCTTTCCCTATGTTATCTCTTCCAGAATGTGTTAGTAGTAGAGGTAAGTAATGACTGAAGGAGGGGTGGAATGACACAGATTCTTTTCTCCCTTCTTTTCAAATGAATACATATTAGATATAAAATAATAATTACTGAAGTTACTGGGCTGCCAGGTTGGTATGCTCTAATTTAATCCACTGACAGTCTGATTTTTCTTTCAAACTTGAAGGATAATTTTTTTTTTTATCACTTTCAGGACATTATTGAGACTGGTAGAACAATGAAAGCACTGCTTTCAAAACTAAAAGACAAGAAACCAAGGATGGTAAAAGTTGTAAGGTACAAGGATATAGCTGCTAACTAACATATTCAAATCATTTGGGTGAATAGTCATTGTATGCTGCCAAGTGCTTGTTTGGCTTGAAGTTTGGGGGGGAGAAAGCAAACGCAGGAAGCAATCCTTACCCAGCTGCTGGAAAATTAAGTGTTTCTTAAACTGGGAAATTTCCCTGTGCACTACCATCTTCACTGCTCAAATTAATAAAGGAAGGTTTGATGGCTCTTTCTATGGTGTCCATAAAGTCTGATGGATTCCCTGTTTCTTACTTTATGGCTGAAGGAAATTGATGTCTTTCCATAAGTTTTCTAACGTCGCCTCAGTTGCCTCAATGCTGGAATGACAACACTCAGAATATCCCTTACTATCCTCAACTCTAGAAGTTTCCAGAATCTAAGAGTCTGTCAGCACTTGGAAGATGACTTCAAGCAGCATTCTAGATCTGCTTGTAGTAGGTCTCTAAAAGGAAATTTTGTGGAATATCCCTGTGTCTGTCAAGTAATCACAATGCTTTATAAAAACAGTTGCTTTATGCACCAGTTATTCAGACAGGCCTTCTAGGGACTGTCCAGGAGGTTCTCAGTTTCTTCTGAAGGGCACAGGCAAACCAAGACTAGATAAGATTTTGCAGAAGAAATGTCCTTTTCTCCCTCCCTCCCTCCCCACTAAAATCATTCCCAGCCACTTGGACATGCTTCCCCCTCTGTGCTGTTCCAGTGTCCTGAGGCATTGCTCCATGGAAGGGCAATGACCTGAGACCCAGGATTGGAGGGAACTGAATACAAACTAGAGCCACTTGGACATAAAGAATGAACCTAGATCAGAGCCTTTGCTTCTCCCTCCACGACAAGGCTGAACACTACTGCTTTCTGTGAAATAATCTCACTGCCTTAATTTAATGGCATGATTTTACAAGCTTATGGGGAGGCGTGGCAGAAGGGAAGTCTACAGCTTAGACATATTTTAAAAACCAACCTTCTCTGCTCTGCCTTACAGCCTGCTCGTCAAAAGGACATGTCAGAGTCCAGGTTACAGACCAGACTGTAAGTACCATGTTTTTCTAGTATTTTCCAAAACACAGTCTTACCATTTCCCTTCAGGCAGCACATCTGACAACTGCACAGAAGTTTCATGAAGGCCAAGAGAAATGGGGAGAAACTACATAAAAACTTGTGAACTGATGTCCAGCTATGGCATCCTGAGGCCTCATGACCACCCTCTGTTTTTCCCCTGGCTGGCCTCAGTGCAGGTTTAGCTATTTGATACACAATTTAACTATTTAGATAGCAGAAATGAATCAAACCTTAACTGTGTGTTGCTTTGCTTTGGCCCTGGAGGACGTTTGTTTTGACTCTGCATTATTAAACTTGCCTTGTTTCCAAACTGAAAAGTCCTACTGAATCACGGTTCATCTACTTTCACTCAAGTAAAATCTCATTCCTTGTCTCTTCTCCCAGGACTAACTCATAACCAGGTGTTAAACAATTATTTTGTTAATAAACAGAATTCTCTTAACAACCTTAATTATATTACTGACTGATGGGAATGGTTTAGATTCTAACCTCTGTCATCAATTTATAGCTCAGATTCTTAAGGAAGCACCCTGAAAGAGATGATGTCTTTTACTCTTAGCTCAAGTGTGTGTTGAATACAAACTCTGCATTTAAAAGCTGCTTCCACCACTGAAGGATAAAAAGAACTGTATTTTCTTACAGATAGAGGCTTTGAAATCTCAGATCAATTTGTGGTTGGATATGCTCTTGACTACAATGAATACTTCAGAGATCTAAATGTAAGTACATGCACATTCCTCCACTGCCAAGTATCAGGTACCCAGCAAGAAGATTTGCTTCTACTCAGAGCTTCTCAACAATTACAAAACCTTCAACTCCAGCTAGAAACTTCCAATAAAGGAGCAAAACCATTTTTAAGGTGCCGAGTTGGTAATGCAGTGAAGGTGCATGAGAAATGTTTGTGCTTCACCTTTTTATAATTCTACTCCACAAGTCTCACGGCTCAGCCGTGCTGCAGAACATTCTGGGCCCCCAGGATGGTGAGCAGCACACAATCTGTGACCCCATCTGAAAATAACTTGTCATTTGACTTTGATTGGATATTTGTCTGACTTAGTTCAACCCTATGTTGCTCTTCAGTCACCAGGTCTTTAAAGCAGCCCTGCAGGGACTCTGTGTGAAGGTTTTCCATACACTTAGGGATAACATGTCTTACATCTTACATGTCTGTAAGAACTCTTCCCTTATTCCATTACAGCTTCTTCAGGCTGCACAGAGTAGTGGCCTTGGAAACATCATAAACTGATAGGGTTGATCATTCTCCCTCCTTTGTTTTCCAAAGTACTTCCTTAATTCTGTTTAACTGGGAAAGTTTTTTACTTCAAAGCCTTTTTCCTAAGACAAACCAGTCCTGCTGAAGACACAAACAGTCTGTGCCATTGCTCAGCAGCATTAAGGAGCATGCAGTAATTTAAGAAACCTAAGTTCTTTCAAATATATCAACCTATATATTGCAAATAAACTTGCAAGGAATACTAAGAGCTGGAGTTTACTGCAAGTAGGAAACTTCCAACTATTAGGGTTGTAGTGTGTTTTGAGTGCAGTGCTGGGAATACAGCTGCAAATCAGTCTTACACTTCATTGGAAGATAGAGATGGATAAATATTGTACTTTTTATTTTTTCTTGTAGCACATCTGTATTTTGAAAGAGAAGGCCAAAGAGAAATACAGGATGTGATAATCTCAGTCTTCTGGAGCACTGATTTCTGGCTGCTGCTGAGGTGATCTAAAGCATGCCATCAGGAAATGACTTTTGCTACTTGCGTGTCCCTGAGCAGCAGGAGAAGCTCCCCGTTAGTGCCAGGAGCTGCAGCTCGCTCATTGCCACGTGTAGGCAGCGCTGAACACGAGCTCTGCAGACGCTGGGATTTTTCCTGCTGGAAGCAGCAGCAGCAGCAGCAGCAGGAGCTGGGTGCGGGGCTCTGGCGATAGCGAGAAACGTGCCCGGCACGTTCCGGGCCCCGCAGCGGATTCCTTCGGCTCGTGGCGGGGCCCGAGGGAGCTCCGAGGGCGGAACAGGCCTCGAGCGGAGGCCGAGATGGAAGCCAGGGGCACGGGCAGGGCTCGGGGTTGCCGGGGAACCGCGGCCGCAGCGGCCGCGGCGCTGCTGCTCCAGGCTCAGTTGCGTGGAGACCGCGATCCTCGGTGGGTGTGCGCAGCCTGGGCACGGGCACACGGCTCCCCTGGGCCACTCGCCAGGGGAATTGTTCACAGGGAATGGGGCTGTGCGGGGCACTTCGTGCTGCATTGCTCTCACAGGGAGTCCCGAGTTCGCGGGGCTTTGCTTTCTGCCAGGGACTCCCGAATTCGCGGGGCTTTGGTCTCTGGGAGGGAGTGCCGAATTTTGTTTGAAGTCAGAGATGGACTAAAGTTGTACTTTTTGGTTTTGTCACATCTGTGCCCCGAATTGTGTTGTGGATGTTCGGATCTGGTGTGTTACTTTGCATCCCCTGCACTCATCTGGTGCAAGGCCTCAGGCAGGGCTCTGGGGGCGCGCTGGAGGCCTTGGATGGGTTGTGACACCCCCTCAGCTGCTCCTCATGGCAATGTCCCCTGCATGTGGCCTTCTTGTGGGGGGAGGTTTTAGAGCTGAGCCGCTTTGTGGGAGGGAGGATGGGTGTGCACTGCCTCTTACCAGAGCCTATGCCACACGGCCAAAATTTCCTCCTTGCCCCTCTGTTGAGGGGAGGTTTGTGTGCAAACCTGGCCTCAGCAGATGAGTCTGTGCCTGCGACTTCCCCAGCCTGAAGCCACACAGAGCTGATTCTCAGGACAGCTGCTGCCTTTGGCTTTGGTGTGGATACATTTTTCTCCCTCAGTGTTGTTGACTTCTCCCCAGACCTGAGATCATAGGACAATAGTGTCACCTCTAGTTTGTCTCAAGTTCCTGAGAGGTGGCTTAACTCACAGTCCAAAGTTCCAGTCAGCAGGCATTTCCAGGGAAGGCTGGGCTTTGGTGGTCACGGCTTCTTTATACAAATTTGTCACAACGGGCAAAAAATGCTTTATAACAAGATTTAAGCCATTAGCCATAACATTCCAGTCTCTCACACGTCCTGTGAGGAGCAGCTGAGAGAGCAAGGGGTGTTTAGCCTAAAGAAGAGGAGGTCCATTCTAGCTATTTTTAAATAATATTAATATTTAAATTAATAATAATAATAATAATAATAATAATAATAATAATAGTAGTAGTAGTAGTAGTAGTATAATACTGAATCTAATAATATTAAAGCTACAGCTTTTACAGTCTGCTCTAACTATTATTATATTCAGATTTTTAGCTCCAGGTTTCAGTGTGATTCATTTTGGAATTGCACAACATAGCCATATAGTTCAACTAGAGGCCTAACAGTCCTAGCTACTCACACCAAACAAGCACTTGGCTACTTTTAAGTAATATAAATTTTTTAGCATCAGTGTATCTCTTGAGTCTGCCGTGAATTGGATTCTGGATTTTCAGAGTTCCATTCTTGCTCCTTGCAGTTTTCTTGAGGCATTGTTGATCTTCTGCGACTTCCTGCTTTCAAAATGCCTTCTGGATTCCCAGAAAAGACAACGACACCTCCTCGGCTTTTGCTCAGGGAAAGACTGAAGTCTTTTAGTGTAAGTAGCCTCTGGGGCTGTGTTAAGGCTGGAAATGCACCTGGTGTCCCTCCTCTCCGTGCCCCTCCTGTTGTCCAGCAGCACTGTGAGGCTGCAGAGCCCTCCCCAGCTCTCTGTGCCGTGCTCCTGTTGCTGGGGGCTGTCCTGGTGCACTTGGGAACAGCGTGTGTTGCTCCAGGGACACTCCAGTGTCTTCCCTGGCTGTGCCAGCGGGGCCAAGTGAAACCAATGTCCAGCTGGAGCCCTGAGCATGCGCTTCTCTCCCTGCCCTTGTCACAGCAATTCCTTCTGCCAGGCTGGGCACTCACTGTGCTGCTCTCACAAAGCTGCCCTTGAGCACCTGGGCAGCTCCAACTCTGCCCAAAGCCTTGAGAGACACGGCTGGTCCCAGCAGCAGAGGTTCCAGAGCAGCTGTTCTCTCTCATCTCCTGCGTGGGGCACAGATCCAGCCCTGCAGACAGCACTGGAGTCAGGGCCACAAAGGTCCCTTGGCTGTCTGGAGCTCGCTTGACTGAAGATGCCCTGCTGCTGAGGCTCTGTCCAGGAGATCCCTGTGTTTTCTTCTGTGGAGGGCTGTGGGAGCCCAGACAGAGCAAGCAAATGCTAATTAACAGAGAGAACTAAAACCTGGGCACTTTCCTGTGCCCCTCACTCTTGGTACCACTTTGCTTTCTTGCATCTCCTGGACTCACCCAGCAGCGCTATCTCCTCGCTGTGAGCTTTGAGTGTCGTGCAGGGATGGAGTTAGAGAGTTCTGACAGCTCCTCCCCACTCTCTGAAAAGATCACTGCCTCAATCCAGTGAACCTAAAGAGGAAAGAAATGCCCAAAGAGCAGAAATCCCCAAACATGTCCCATCAAATCATGGAGAAGCTGAGGGACACAGCCATGTGTTTGGAGTATGTCTATTCTGCTCTGTTATTAATTTACTGATGCTAAGTATCTCAACAAGTAACTTAGGGAGCTTCCAGGACTGTCCTAGATGATGTGATCACCAATTAGTCACCAGTGCCACTTGTTCAAGAAAAGCCTTTCTGAACAAGCACATCTCTGATGCTTTTGCTGGGGTTTTTTTTGCCTTTCAGCTGCTTCCCTCTAGATTCTCGAGAGAGAAGTTCAACAAGAATGAGGCCAGTGCTGGGGAGAGTAGTCTGCCCAGAATTGGCCCATTTCTACACACGAGTGAGACTGGTCAGAAGGTAGCCTTTTTCTGCTCTTTTCCTTTCTGTCTGATGCAAGGTTTGAAGAGGGTGTGTGCTTGTGACAGGCTCGCCTCCAGCAAAATCCCTCAGTGTCCAGGTGCTGTTGTCATTGCAAACTGCTGGTAGTGGTGGACTTGGAGTCCTGGTCTGCACCAAGCCAACACAAATAACTTCTGCTGAAACTGCTGGGGTTTGCTGGAGTGGAGCTGCCATTGCTAAAACAGTGGGGGGAAGGGTGGGGACACAAAGGCACAAATTTGCCATTTGCCATTCTCCTGCTGAAATAGCCACCTCTTGCTTTGCTGTGGTCACCATCAAATGCTTGGGGTCATAGGATTCCATCCACAGTGGCAGTGCTGGCCTCTGAAGGCCAAGGAGCTGCAGGAATGACTGCAGATTTAACAAAACTAATTGCATGAATGCTTTGGGTTGGAACAATGTGTTGGGAGCCTGAGAGATTCTGCAGGCTGCCAGGTGTACAGGGGACTTGCCCTGGGCAGGGGGAATGGATGTGCTTTCTCTGGATCAGTGCCTACTTAGAGGTGTGTTTAAAGCTGCTTTTCCTGCAGGACTGGCTGGGTACATTGCACAGTCCAGATGTGGTAGGTGGCCGAGGTGGGTGCTGAGCAGGAAATTGGCAGCAAGAGACAGTAACAAAGTGGTGAAGGATTGCCCTGGAGAGGGAGGTCAGGGACAGCTCAGAGAAGGGCACAACCAAGGGACAGTGTGCTGCAGCCACTCCCTTCAGCAGTGCAGTCCCACAGGAGAGCTGCTGGTGTGTCTGGAGTGGCAGCAGTGTGGCTGGAGAAGGCAGACAACAGGGGAGAGTTTTCTCAAAGCAATGTCTCTGCTCCAGAAGCATTTGCTGCTGTTGTGTCATTTCAGACATGCCTCTAGAATGGTATCAAATAAGACAGCAATAATAGAGATATACAAGAAAGCACCCATTTAAAGCTCATGGGAAAAGGAGATACTAACTCTACTCTTACCCAAGTTACTGAGAAAAGAACTGACCCTTATCCTCATTTAGCATTCACCTCATTTGTCTTTTTCCTAATTTCTGTGTTATTTTATTTTTGCCTTTACCTCTGTTAGAAACACACTAACTTTTAAATACAATTAAAGGGGACAAAGTTGTGGAAGCAAAAGAAAACTGTTCATTAGTGACAATTCAGCTGAGCTGGGTGTGTGTCTCCCTCCCTGAGAGCTGAGCACACACACCCCCTTCACCAAAATGGCTTTTTTTATACCCTTTATACCCTTTTATATGGCTTCTTTTATACCCTTTATACCCTTTTATATGGCTTCTTTTATACCCTGCCCTGTGTGGCCCAGCAGCTCTTGAGCAGCTCAGAGCAGAGGTGGCTGAGCTACTGTTTCCCAAGTGTGGCCTGGGCAGACGTGCTCTCCCAGAGTCTGTACTTCACTGGGGATCAGAGGAAGAGTCTCCCTCATGAACATTCCTCCCAGCAGCTGAACCTCTCCCTGCTCTCTCTTGTCTCTCCAGTTGTTGCCAGTTCTCCCGAAACAGAGCTCGTTTCGTGTTTCCCCACCAGAGGTGGTGTTTCAGAACTTCGTGGCTCATGAAGTCTCTGAAATGGAACTGTCTCTCACAAATGAGAGCAAGGTGAGTGCTGGGGCCTGGAGCTTTAACACTGTGCTGGAAGAGGAGGGGGGTGTCATTCCCATGGTGTGCAGCAAAGCAAGTTCCCTGCTGCAGCACATCCAGAAGAAAATGTCTCAGCACCTTTGTTCTGCAGGATGCTGGAAATCTTGCTGTGCTGGGAATTCTCCCCTGAGTTTGGCTATGCATTGATGGTATCTATCCCAAAGGATTTGCTTTCTCTTGAAAGCTCTGGATTGATAGGAATGTTGAGGGCTGTACAGTTCCAACCTGCTTTCATGCTTTGCCTTGGGTCTATACCACATGCTGTGTCTCCCTGGTTAATCTTGGTAGGAATCCTGGTAGGAATCTCTGCCTCTCTCAGCCTGTTTGGCTCCCTTTGAGCAGCTCACAGTCAAAGCTCATGGGCTGAGACTTCTCCTCTTTATGCTGGAATCACTTAGCACTGATGGCATTGGTACTGCAGGAAATGTGTTCTGAAACAGCCCTGGAGTCAGACTGATGCAGCAGAAGCAGTGAGAGGCCTTTAGGTGCCACTTCAGGCTCCTGCTAAGCTTCATCCAGCTCTGCTCAGGTTTTCCAAAAGCAACGTGGTGCTCTGCTTTCCCTTTGGAGAACCACAGCACATCCAAAGTCATGTGCTCCTGGAGGATTTCACCTTCACTTGAGGCAATTGTGATTATTTTTCAGTTTCCCAAGAGAGCTGAGAGGGGAAAAAGTTGAAAAATGTCAGCAGTTGTGTTCCACTGTAAAGAGGAAAATCGAAACCATTTGAATTTCAGTCAGGGAAACATTTTCTCAAATGAGGCTTGTGCCGAGAGTGCACTGGTGGGAAGAGCCAGGAGGGAGTCAAAATCATCTGGTTTAGACTTTTTGAGAGCATTTGGGTGCTCAGGGGTTGATATCTATGTGCTAGAAAATGCACATTTGCTGTGTCTGTGTATCCCAGAGGGCAGAACCTGGCCTGCTGGCTGCAGGCAGGAATGCCCAGCAGCCCAGCTCGCCTGCACAGGCAGCAAGAGCCCCTGGGGAGCCAAGATTGCTTTAATGCTGCAATGTGAGTCAACACTGGTCATGTTTGTCCAGGCAGAAAATGCCTTTGAAGCCCCCAGTCAATAGGCACAGCCTGTCTGTATTTCCATCACTTTTGGCAAAGTGATTGCTGTCCTGGTTTTATGATTCTTCCTTGCTGCTGTAGTTGCTCATTTAAATTCTCTTTTGCCATCTCCATGATTTAGGGATTTTCTTGCTGTGTTCCTTCTTTGCCTTTTCAGGTTTGCTTTTATTCCCAGGGAGGCCACAGTGTTTGGTCTCCTCTCTTGCTGGTCTGCCTGCCTGACTGTATCCCCAGACCTGCCCTAGGCAAACCTGATCTGCTAGAAGGGAATTTCTTCCTTCCCCCAGGATAATGTGCTGCTTTGCTTTCAGGTAGCACATCCCCTGTCTGGAACACCACTGCATGGCTGTGTGCAGGCAGCAGCCAGCAGGTTTTTTGGCCTTGTTGAATGTGCAGATGACTTGGTGCAGGTGCTCTGTCTCCATCCTGCTGGTGCTGACCTGCTGGGCCCTTCCTTCCCACGGGGCACTGCCCTAGTGCCCCTGGCCAAAATGAGCCAGACAGAAGGGATTCAAGTTGTCCCTTGTGAATGATGTGCCTGTACCTGCACAGCTGAAAGTGCTTTGGGAAAGGGATCAAGGAAGGATGTCAGCAGGGCACGGACAGGTCTCCTGTCAGCCTGTTTGCACAAGTGGCACAATCATTGTTTCATGTCTTCCCTGCAGTGTGTTCAGCTGGTGCAGGTCTCCATGCAGAGCTCGCCTTATTTCAGGCTGGTGTGCCCCAACGACGCGTACCGTGCTGTGCCACGAGGTGCGACTGCCCGTGTGCGCATTCAGTTCACCCCCAGCGAGAGCAAGGTGAGACTGAGCCAAAACACACCATTATCTCCAGAGCCATTGTTCTCCCTGCACTCTGGGACAGCCCATTCCATGCTGTGAGCTTGGCTCCAGGCTGGGGGCAGGCAGCCTGCAGCCAGGCTCACCTTGGCACGTGCTGTCAGGGGCTGCAGCCAGGCTTGACAGGCCCTGCTTCCCCTCCCTGCACATTCCTGAGCATTCCCAAGGGAAGATGCACAGGGAACAGGATGAAAATGACAGAGGGCTGTTGAGAGATGTTCAGCCATCTCTAGGTACGGTGGAAGGGGTTTCATTCTTATGGAAAACACTGGAAGAATGAAGAGCTCAGAGAGCTTTCCTCCTTCCTGACTGGCAACAGCTTCCCTGCCTCAGCCTGGGCTGGAGCAAAGTGGTGATTTCTGCCCCCTCTGTTCTCCAGCCTTGCAGCTGTGCTGTGCCACAGCACAAGTGACCAAAGTACAGCTGCAAGGCCAGGGCAGAGGATGTGCTGTGCCTGTGAGCCCAGCCTGGCACAGGCACACTGAGCTCTAGGTGCCCTTAGCAGGAGGTTGGTGAGCTGCAAGGGGACTTGGACACCTGCTGAAAGAGCTGCTGTAGGGCAGGTACAACCTGCAGGCAGAGCTGTGAGCCCAGAGCCTGTGGCAGTGACACTGCTGTGGCTCTGTCTTCATGCCTGTCACTGGGGCTGCTCTGTCCACTGGCCCCCATTCCGTGCCAAACGTGCTTTGCTGGGGAGATTTGAGCAGCAGTGCCGAGGCCCTGGAGCTCTGATCTCAGTGCTGGGATCTGGAGGTTTGTTCATACAGAAGGGTTTAGGACATGGCAGGGAAGGGAGGAAGGGAAACAAACAACATCCAACAGCATCCTGCTACCTCTTAGCACTGTTCTTCTCCTGACTTGCTTGGAGAGGCAAAGTTAGAGGGGAGTTGTGAGCCAACTCATGTTTCTACACTAGACCAGAGGTGCAGGACCTTTTTGGGTGCAGCTGTTTTCTCACCTTCCTTTCCTTTTGCTGCTTAGAGTCAGTTTAACATTTGGTCTTATTCTCAAACAGCAGGAATACAGGAACCTAAAGAGGAATGGCCTGTGTTCCCTAGCTCCATGTTCCTTAGAAGGGACTTGGAAATTATTTAACATCATTTAACTTTAGAGTAGAAGTTGTGGCCTAGGGCAGTTCTCTGTATGACCCTAATGACATGAGAGCTTAATGCCACTGAGATAGGCTTTGCAAAGTGCACTGGTGCCTTTAATAATAATAATATTATTGGTAGAACTTAGTGTTCATTTTGGGGTGGAATAGAGTAGAGTAGAGTAGAGTAGAGTAGAGTAGAGTAGAGTAGAGTAGAATAGAATAGAATAGAATAGAAAAGAATAGAATAGAATAGAATAGAATAGAATAGAATAGAATAGAATAGAATAGATGCCCTTGAAGGGTTCTAGGCCATTGTTTTCTTCTGCCATGGGAATGGCACTAAATGCCCCATGCTGAGCTAGTTTCTTTTCCTGCAGGATTATTCCCATGAGCTGGTCTGCATCACTAAAACAGGAAGGATAGTTGTGCCAATTCGGGCCATTGCTGCCCGAGCTATCCTGACCATCCCAGACCAGCTGAACTTCTCGGAGTGTCCGGTCAAGAGCAGCACCAAGAAGACTCTGCTGCTTCGCAACACTGGCAACCTGGAGGCTCATTACTACATCAGCACCCAGAGGTGAGGCAGCTCCTCTGTCCTTGTGCAAAACACCTTTGGGTGATAATAGGCTTGGCAAAGAGCAACAAAAGGAAGCTGAGCATCAGGGCTGCACTGCAGCTCTGGCTGGAAGTGAGCAGGATGGATGGCATCTGCTCTTGCTTTCAGTGGTTTCACAAACCATTCTCTGATGGGATTGCTGGCAGTGGGATCCTTGGGTCTCATTGCAGAGAGCTGGATGCAGAGTATGGGGCAGATGAGGTCATTTTATCCCACAGGATCTCCTGAGGTCTGTATCCCCTCAGAAGTAGGTCAGCAGCTGTTTCTGATCCTGTTTTGTCTCTTTTCTGTTGCCTGAGGTTTCTGTGCTCCCTGCTTGCCCAAGGGAGCCGAAGTGACCTGCACTGCAGAAGGAATATCATCCCCAGATGTCCCCTGAGTCCTGATCTCTCTCTTTGTGTTGCAGTCCTTTCTCCGTGGTTCCGGCCATGGGAGCTCTGGGTGCTGGTGACAGCGTGCAGGTGACAGTGGGATTTCACCCGCTGACCACTGGTGCCCATTTTGGGTCCATGGTGGTGTGCTACAACACAGGTGAGTGCTGGGCACTGCACGGGGCACAGGACACTTCTCCAGCACCACTCCCTGTTGTGCCAGCCACCTCAATTCCTTCTAGATGTACCTCCCCTGTTCCAGCTCAACCCCAAAGAAAACTGAGAACCAGTTGGTGCTTAGGGGGCTGATAAAGTGCATCCCCTCTAACAGGACTAAGATTTTTGGGCTCCTGTTTTGCTGAGAGTTGCTGAGTGGAGGAAGGAGGAGCCCTGATTCTCCACTGCCACGTGGCTATGCCTGGCTGAAGTTTTGTTTTATTCTGGCCAGTGCTGTGTGTGAGGTGTGAGGTCTCCATCAGACTCTCTCCAATGCAGTGTATTTCTTGCACACCTCTGTCCCATAGGCTGCTGCTCCACTGGCTTGTCACAGACCCTTGTACTGTGTTGCCCTCTACACATATATATAGTTTCTGTCTAATAACATTTTCAAATCCTCAAGTACTTTTTGGTGACAAATCAAGACAATTTTTTCCTTGTCCCCATTTCCCAGGCCATTCATGCTGTTGCAGACCTCTCACATCTATCTCCCATTTGATTTCTTGACTGAGGAATCCCATTCAGGCTTCATGTAGAAGCTGCTCTGTACTTACTGATCTTTCCTTGGTCCCTTTTTTATTCAATTTGAAATGCTCCCGTTTGGTTTTTGAGATCAGAACAATATCAAATATTTCAAGACTGATGTGGCTGTGTGTTTGGACAGGGAGCTGCTGCTGCTGCTGCTGATTTTCATGGTGTTCATTTTGTAGTGGTTTGTCATATTGCAGAGCCAGGCTGGTTGTGTTTCCTCACCTGGGTCCCCTCCTGCTGTGGGCTTCACCTCACTTGTTCCTCTGGGCCTCCTTTTTCTGCTCACATGCCCCCAGGTGGATTTGCTTGTCAGCAGCAAGGGATCCAAGGGATCAGGAGAGACAGGAATCTCATGGGATGCCCAGGGGGAACCCCAGGCAAGCCAGGACTGAACAGGGCTCCTTAGCATCACCTGAAGGACTTGGATGCAGAAATCCTGGTGATCTGAGTGGGTCACCTGAGCACACCTGACAAACCTCATTGTACCTTGGGGCCAAATCTCCACAAACACACTCCAAAATGAGCTGTTTTAGGAGGTGCCCAGGACACCCTCACGCTGCACACACACAGCTGTCAGGACGTTATAAATGTGCTGACCCCTAGAACTGCAAATAGAGCTAAAAGCTGTGACCCTTTCTTCTGTCACCTGTGGTTTGCTCTGTTCCTTGGGCTTTCATCAGCAACTGAGCTGAGCAAAGGCTCCCCTTTGCTTTGTTCCAGGTGAAGAAAGGATCCACACAAACCTTCAGGGAGAAGCTGTAGATGTCAGCATCGGGTTGAGGACGTATTCCGTGGAGCTGAAGAAGACTTTCATCACCACGTCAAGCCACACAGCAATGTTCATCGAGAACAGGAGTAACATCAGAGCCCAGTTCCAGTGGAAGACTTTTCCTAGTGAGGAAGATGAGAATGCAGAGAAGAGGAGGTTGGTTTGAAAGATGCATTTCAGTGAGATCCATGGGCCAAGACTAAAACTAACGTACGGCCTCAGGAGGGTGTTGGTGCTTTGGAATGGCTCAGGCCAAGTAAAGCATCCCTGGCATTAGGGGGTGTGTCCCTGGGCTTCAGGAGCTCAGCACTTGACATTCCAGTTCCATTTATACCCCAGCCAGGGATGGCATTTTGGGAAGGAAAGGTTGATGGCAATGACTGGATTTCCTCAAGTTCTAACGGGGCAGCAGCAGCAATGGCTTTTGGTCATTTGTAAACCATTACTGGGGGGGAAAAAAAGGGAAGAAAGCAAAAAGAAAATAAAAGGCAAGCACCTCACAACCAGCCAAAAGACACAACCCACTACAGAAGGAGGGTGGGTGGCTGCATCCTTTCTGCTCAGCCTGCTTGTGCAAACTGCCCTGCCAGAACTGCCCTGCCAAAACTGCCCTGGAAAGCCCCTGCTTGCTGTGGGCCAGGTCATTTGCACTCCTCAGAGCCATTTTAAGCTGCCTGCAAAGGACCAGGAGATGAACACTGGCCCACTTGAATGGCTGGCAAGAGGGTCCTTTAGTGCCCTGGGCTTCTTGGTTTTCCACTGTTCTCTATCTGCTTACACGATGTCTGACTTTCATACAAGCTCTGTGTGTTAAAAGAAAATCCTGTGACCTTCTCTGGCTGCTTCCCTGGGCTGTTTATTTCCATTTTTCCCACTTGCCTGCCTCAGCCTGGACCCCAGGTGATCCACTTTCCCCTCAGAAGCAACAAGGTTTCCCCAAAGGAAACTTCAGCCTGGTTTTGGTTTCATGGGTTTTTTTCCAAAAGCATCTGTTTTCACACCAGTTTTATGACAGTCCTAGACTGTCACCATGACATTTCATTCTTCCTTATTTCCAGTCCTAGGGATGGTTTTAGCTCCAAGGCCACTGTCCTGCTGTCAGAGAAACTTTTGAGGTCTTGGAGCAGAGAAGACTTTTTTTTATGAGAGGAGATAGTGTAGGATCCTTTTCCTCTCAGGACTACTACAGGATTCTACTACCATGCACTGGGATGGGACCCATAAAGCTCTGGATCACAAAAAGGTCTCTCCAGGAGTTTGCTGTCCCCCTCCTGCAGAACCAAGTCCCTTCCCTTCTCAGAGCCTCTGTTTTCATGCATATAAAACCTTGAATGTCATTGAAGGGATGCAGTGCCTGAATTCATCCATTTCCTTTGGAAGTGCTCTGGGATGCTCTTGAGAAAGGCAGAGCAGGGAACAGGGCAGGTCCCAAAGAGAAGAAACCAAGAGTGATGCTGGTAACACAGAGCTGTGACCCAGCTTCATCTCCCCTTCCCAGGGAAGTCCTGCTCCATGATCTTTATCTCCTCCCCTGAGCATCTCAGTGGTAGGAAAAGCCAGTTGAGGTGGCTGCTGGATTGTCCCTCAGTTTTGGCAGAGGCTTTGAGGCCGGAGGTTCTCTTAAGGGATGCTGGCTTTCCAAACCTCTCCTGTGTTTGCAAGTGTGCTGTAAAACTACCTGTTGTACCAGTGAACAAGTTATGCTCTGATCCACTTGGGATTGCCATGGCTTGGGGTCAGCCCTTGCTGGGAGCTGCTGCTGCTCCTCCCCAGGTGCTTTGCTCTCCTGCACTTCCACTTCTCTCTGCAAATCTCGGGCTCATTGAACCATCTGCTGGCTTTGTCTGTCCCTGTGGCTGCAGGCAGTGTTACTTGCTGCGATCACCGAGAGAGGCCTGCGTGGACAACACGACGGGAGAGAGAAGAAGAGCGAAGAAGAAGGGTTCCTGTGAAGATCGCCGCGCCATCCTGAAGAGCAGCGTCCGGGAGAAGATGATGATGGTGAAAGAAGACCCCATGCTATTCTCCAATGATGCTTTTTCCCTTGAGCCACTGGTAAGTGATAGCTGAGAGCCTCACTTTCTTCCTCTAACTCTAACTCTCTAACTCCCTAACACTCTAACACTCTAACTCTTCCCTATCCCCTTCCCCTTCCCCTTCCCTTTCCTCCTCCTCCTCTTCTGTTTATGCAAGTGAACCCCCACGTTCTCCCATCAACCAGAGCCCTGATTCTGAGGATTGGCATTGTGAGAGATGATGAATGCCTGGAGTCTGCACAGTGCAAAATCCCTTCTCATCTTGGAGTAAACCCCAGAATAATCCCAACCCCTGCTTTCTTTCCAAACAGGTTAAACTAATATTTTTATTTCCAGGGAAGGGGATCATGTTCTCTTCTTGCCAAGTGCACCAGTGCACAGAGGCAGTTACATACTGCAGCTGACAGCAGCATGATGTGACCAACAGCTTGTGTCAGAGCAGTGGGAATGTTGTGGAGAGTGGGAGCTGATCAGCTGAGCATTGAGAGCTTCCAGTGGTGTATTGAGCTGGGTTTGGAGCGTTTCCTTGGGCTCCTTGTGTTGTTCACTCATCACTGATGCTCTAAATAAAGGCTTGCAGGACTGTGGTTGTACACAAGAAATGGGAAGTTTGAAGAGAAATGTTTTGCTGTCTCTTTCTGTTTCAGGAGGGAGAGATCGGGCCAAATAGTTCAGTCCAAATCAAGGTGACCTTTAAACCCCTAAAGGCCCGAGAGTATCGGAGTGTGGCTTACTGCAACATCTCAGGTACAGCTCCTTTCCCCTGCTTCTCTCAGCCCTACTGAAGCCATGGTGCAAGCCTGAGCCCACTGAGCTCCCCTGGAACTGCTGGGAAGAGTCCCTGGGCAGCAGGGCAGTGCTGGCACATGCCACTGCCCCTGCAGCTTCCAGGGAGTCTCGTGTGCAAGGCCAGGGTCAGAATCCTGGGTCTGGGTTACTGATCCCAGAACAACCCAGGCACTGCAGGGAGAAGTTTTCATGGCACGGCTTTGCCAGCATTTCCTCAAAGGCCAGAGCAGAACAGCTTGAGAGAACAAGCACTAAGCCCCTCTAGACCAGTGACCTCCAGGATGGGTCCATTTGGCATGGATCCATCATCAGGCAGCAGGAGCTGAGTTAGAAATGTGCTCCCTGAGCCTGGATCACCTCCCACTGCCCACACACCACCAGACCAGAGGTGGCTGAGCCCCACTGAGCCCAGGGTCTTTGTAGAGGGACCAGCCTTGGCCAGCACCTGCTTCTCTCCCTGTGTGGGAATTGGCACCTTGCAGCTCCCAGTCTGTGGAGATAGAACACAATGCTGAGTGCCAGAAGTTGAGGGCTTGGGTAACAAAGTCTTGTGCTACTGGGCCAGGTAGCTTGGCAATTGCTGCCCAGCAATCTGCCAGGTACAATTGCCAATCTCTTGATGAGCTTTGTGCCTTCACTGAATGGATTTCAAAGCTCCTCTAGGTGCATGGGAAGGAAACCATAGAATCATGGTGTGTTAGGGATGGAATGGACCTTAAAGATGGTCCAGTCCCAAGAGCCCTGCCCTGGGCAGGGACACCTCCCACTAGAGCAGGTAGCTCCAAGCCCCAAGCAGCCTGGCTTTGAACACTTTCAGGGCTGGAACCTCCACAATTCCCCTGGGGAGCCTGCTCCAGTGTCTCACCAGCCTCACAGTAAAACATTTCTTCCTAATACCTCACTTTAATTTCCTTTCTTTCCATTGATACCCATTACTCCATGGGCTGTCATTTCAGGACATGAGAGATGTTTAAAACTCAGCAAACTGGTGGCTAAAATTGGAAACCAGCCCAAGGAATGGGTTAGAAATTGGAAGTCAGCCCCAAGGGAAATGTCCTGAGGGAAGAGAAGGGTCCAAATCTTCTCTTGCAATATCAGGAGCTGGTTTTATCCAGCTCAGAGTCAGGGGCCAGCGTTCAGGCAGGCTGGAAAATAGAGTGTAACAGTGGGAATTATTGTACTGAAATGAGCATCTCTCCCCAGGCCGTGGGAGCAGGCTGCCCCTGCACCTCCGAGGGGAAGGCCAAGGACCCGTGGTTGAATTCAGCCGTCAAATGCTGAAACTTGGGAACATTTTTGTCAACACCTCCCACGTCTATGAGGTGAGCAGCAGGGGTTGGGATGGATCTTGATGGCTCCTGAGGCAGCAGCAAGCCTGGTGGACCTGTGGAATTCCTGACAACACGGGCAGTTGTGAGCAGGGAATATTGGACGTACTGGGCAGATCTGGTGGGGTCAGAAAGGTGTGTCTGCTGTTCATGAAGCCCCAGTCCCTTGGCAATGCCAATTTTTGGCAGCCTTCCTTGGGGGTCAGCTCAGAAGCTTCCTGAAAAACAACCCCTTGGCATATGAAACCCAGACTGGGTCAAAAAGCTGCACGTTCAGAGGCTTTTGTGGCAGCCCCAGACACAAGGCACCTTTGCACTGGACTGTTCAGAAGCAGCTGGAACAAACTGGCTGTGTTGAGCTTCAGTACCCTGCAAACAATTCTCAGTGGAGTGTCTCCTGCTTATTCCTGGGAGTCACAGGAAAGCCATCCAGCCTCCTGGCTCAGTGCTGGCCCTTGCAAAGGGCTTGGGATTCTTTCCTTTGCTGACCACTCCCTCACCACACTCCAGCCTTGCTGCATCCCTGACTCTAGAAAGACAAAAGTGTTCCTGGGAATAAAGCTAAGGATCTTTTTACCTCTTTGCCTCCCCCTCAAAATAGTGTCAAGTTTGCAAAAAAAATAGAGAGCGACTGAAAGAGGGAGAAAATAAGGCACTGCATCATGCCAGACTCTTTCAAAAGCTTGGCTGTGGAAAGGAAAAACACACTGGGTTTTTTTTACCAAAAGATGGTGCTGTCTCTGTATTTGGTGGTGATGCCTCGTTATCAATGTGTTGTTGTCATGATTTGGGAAAAGGTGAATGAGTAGATGGAACTGTTGGAGCTGTGCTAAGTGGGGCAGTGGCAGCTCTCTGGTGATTGACTACGCAGCTGCCCCACGTTGCTCTCAGGGCCAGCTCTGAATGAGCTTGGTGATGCTGGCCAGAGCTGGAGTGCTCTGTGTCCATGGGAGAAGCCCAGGGTGACTCTGGTTATGTGCAATTACTGCTGCTTTGCATGAAAACCCAAAGGCAGAACTTGTCCTGTTGTATTTTTGGACTTCTGCCTTTCAGCAGCACAAAGCATCTTCTGCCTTTTCTGGGTGGGAATTGCATCATTAGAAAATAACTGACAAGAAGGGAAGATTGCACATGAATTTCCCTTTTGCTTTCTTGCTGCTGCAGGTGAAACTGATGAACCGAGGAGCTATAGATGCTCCCTTCACCTACATCCCTTCAGCCACAACCGTGGGCCGCTGCTTCAAGTTTGCCCCCGAGGAGGGCGTCATTGCAGCAGGTGGGATCCAGACGATTCACATCTCCTTCAATGCCACCGTCCTGGGGAGCTTTGAGGAACAATTCCAGTTCCGTGTGGCTGCATCTCCTACGCCTGTGATCCTGACAGTCTGGTAAGGACTCTGGGAGCTTGCTGGGCACATCTGTAGCTGTCTCTGGGACATCCCCCACCTCCCTCATTTTGGGGTCGAGCAGAGGAAAAAGGAGTTTCCTGAGCTCTTCATCTCTGCTCTGATCCTGGCACTGCCCCAGTGTAGGGTGCCCGGGGGCTGGAATGACTCCTCCCTGCAGGGATCTCCCTCTGCCTTGGGCCATGGCAGGCAGTGGGATGGATCAGCTTTGGGCAGTAGCTGCTCTGGGCTGTCCCAGCTCAACACCCAGCAAAGCTCCCAGGGCTTTGGAGATGGGGCAGCCTGGGTGATTCTGCAGCAGCAGCAGTGTTTTTAAAAACTTCTGCTCATAATCCATCCCAAATGGGCAGCAGCAGCCTCACCTCACCTCTCATGGCCATGCTGTGGGGGACAAGCTGTGCTCCCAACTCCTGTGCAGAGAGTGCTCCAGTCCCTCCTTTCCACAGCTAGGAAAGGGCTGGGAGACAGGGAACTGTGCAGCAGGAATGTGCCAAGGACATGGGCATCATCCCATGGGCTGGTGCCACTGCAAGAGATAATCCTGGCCCAGCAAAGGGAGAAGGGGTGATAACAGGGAAGGCAGAGCTCAGTCCTCAGTTCCACAGCAGCACGAGGGATTGTCCCTGCCAGCCTGAGCCATGTGCTGATAGGATAATGTCCTGCAAGCAGGAAAGCTGATGCTGGCTGCTCTGGAGCTTTGCAGCTAGGCTGCTGCTGTTGGGAGGCACTGGATCAAGGCAGTAAAGAAATGAATGCACCCTGCACTTGATTATACCAATGAGATAAGGGAGATGGATCAAAAAAGAATAAGAAAATTAGGACTTAGCAAGAGGAAAGTGGTGAGTAGGTCTGCCCGCTGGAGAACAATTATTATAATTGGAGAAACAATTATGCTGGCTTTGTTTTTGGAGGAAAAGTGCTGCTCTGTTATTTTGGAAATCAAGAGGGAACCTTTCACCATCAATTGATTCTCCTCTGTCTCCCCCCAATCTGCTCCTGGGACATTATTGCATAAGCAGCTTTCTCCTTGGGCAAGGGCAGGTGTCTCTTGTAGAGATGTGTAGAGCAGAGCCAGTGGCAGTCCTGGGAACACAAGAGAAGGCACAGTTCACTGGTCCTTGATTTTTAACCAAAAAGCAGAGTGGGCATGGATTGGTGTCACCCACAAAATAAACTCGTGAGTGTTGTGCAGCTTCAAGTGCTGATTTCAGTGGATGTTGGTGACTTTTGGAGCCTGTCTGCTGAGTTCAAGGACAGGTGAGGTGGCGTGGTAGATTCAGGACACCCGTGTTTGGTTGTTGAAGCCATTGCCCTTGGCTGTGCCGGCTGCTGCACTGGTGCCAGGCTGGTCCTTTCCTCTAGGATTCATCTGCCCACTGTGCAGAACTGTTGCTGCTCTTTTCAGAGGATGCTTGGGGCTCCCCTGGCTTCATGTCTCTAAAGTCTGTCAGTAATGATTGTGTGGCTCAAAATCTCCTGAGAAAGCTCCTCCATGGGAACACCAGTTGGAGCTAAGAAGCAGCAAGGCAGGGAGCCCGTGGCTGGAAAGGCTGGTTACAGAAGTTTGTGGGGACTTTTATGTCCATCACATTACAGATGGGGAAACTGAGGCAATGGAGCCATGTCTGGGTGTGTGTTCAGGGTCCTTCATGGCACCACCAGCAACTGGGGGCTTTTCCTGCCTGCCCTGTGCCCAAATCCCCACCAGTGGCTGTTGGCTGCCGGCCACTTGGCTTTAGCTGCCTCCTGCCCACACGGACACTGTGCTGAGCACATGGTGCTGTGTTGATTTGAAGCCCACGGTGCCCCTGACCCCAGGCTTTATGTCCCCGAGCCAGGGCTGCCACACGCTTTGTGACTCCCTTTAACCGAGGCATTTCCTCCTGCTCTGTGCTCGTCATCGCAGGGGGTGTGTCACTGGGCCGGCTTTACACTTCGACCTCCACGAGCTCCACTTCGGTGACATCTCCTTCGGTGAGTGTTCCCTGGGCTTGGGCACAGCGTGAGGGATCTGTGCGTTCCACAATGAACCACTTGAACATAAAAACATCCATCACTCGTCTTCTGCCACAGCAGCCTCTTCAGGCTGGGAACTCCAGGGCTGCTGGTGCCTCAGGTAGCATTTTGCCCTTGTCAGATCAAATAGAACCAAGGAATAGAAGCTCTGGGCTGTGCCTGCAGTTGTTTTTTCTCCCCATCTGTGTTCAAATGACTCTTGGTGAGCAGGCCTGGGAGAAGTCTCCTCCCCACAGAGCTGGCCAGCCAAGCCAGATGTCCAGTGCAGAGCAGTGGTGGCCGGTGGCCGGGCTCTGCAGGACATCCCCACCATGTGTGGCTGGAGCTCTGGCTTTCCAGGATGGAAAGCAAATCTCAGAGCTCAAGTGGGGTAAACCCTTGCAGGCAGCAATCACAGGGAGCAGCAGGGCTGTGATGGCCCCCTTTGTTGGGTGAGGTGGGACATGGTTCCTAATCACTGCTCTCGAAGCAAGGCTCAGGTTTGCCTCCAGTGGAATGTGCTCTGAGCTGTCACCTGCTCAGTCTGTTTGGCCCAAACCAGGAGATGCCTTAAGGATGCTGCAGAGAGAAACTGCATTAGGGTGCTTTGCATCACCTTCTAGCTCCAGATTCCATTAATTCCTCACGTAGCTTCTCGGTGAGCTGTAGTTCACATAGTAAAGAGCTAAACTGCAGTCACCCTTTCATCCTACCAGGCTGTTCACACCAGGAGTCATGACACAGTTGGTGCCTAAATGGATATTTGTGTCCTTTTCCCAGGTTTTCCCCGCACCATGACCTGTCGCCTCACTAACACCTCCCCGCTGGCCGTGACATTCAAGCTCCGCATGTCGGACGATGGCACGCAGCCTGCTGTCAGCAGCTTGGATCAAATCTGCAAGGAAGGAGACCCATCCTGGAGGAAGGGAATTCATTTTTATGTGGAACCAAGGGAGTTTACAATGAATCCCAGCCAAGGGACCATCCTCCCCCAGGGACACCAGGATATCGAGGTATGGGAAGAGTCCAGCCACACACGCTTCAGCCCCAGGGCTAAAGCTTCACTGGAGTGTGGGAGGGCTTTAGCTCTGATGCCAGCTTTGAGGATCATGTGAGTGAGAGATCTGCACTGGCCTGAGGCCTCTGTTAGCTGGGTTACTCAGGATGTAACTGAAGCAGCACTGTTTTGTTCCCAAAATCATACGCTGAGATCACAAACCGTATGGTAAAGTACTGGAGCCATTCTTGTGTTTTTGAGAGCAGTTTCTTTGATTGCAAGTGGGCAGAGGAAGGATGAGGACAGAATGAGAGGTGTCATTGTAGAAAGCAGTTTGCTTTTCTTCTTGGTCTCATGTCTCCTCTCCTGGGGAGCAGAATGATTTGTGTTCATTGCAGGGATCTCCAGTGGAGACAAAAAGCTCTGCAGCCATGAACTGCCTAGCACCTGCTGGGCCACATTTGCCCTCAGCTTCCTGCTGTAAAGCTGAACTCATTCTGTCCAAGTCAGCAGATTTCATCTGCATTTGTGTCATTGTAGTCAGATGAAAAATTGGCCCCTTAATTTGGGTACAGTGGTGTGTAGAGCTTTAGCCTAATGTTTGAATTTAGCTGACCTATGCCATGATAGCAAGGTGTGTTTAACAAATCTGGTATTGCCAGAAGGCTTTTGTTACTCTCAGAGACTGTGCTCTACACATGGATCAGCAGAGTAATTAAGGCAAAATCCTCCCTTTCCTTCCCATGAAACAAGAACTGGAGAATACCACGTGTGGGTAATGAGCTTTTATAAGGAAGAATTTACTGCTCTTCTCTTCCACCAGGTGACCCTGTGCTCCAACACGGTGATGGAATACTACCGGAAAATGCTGGTGGACCTGGTGGGCCTGGAGGGTGTTGGCAAGGAAGTGGCATCAGTGATCATCACAGCCAGGTACCAGCACTTCCCTGGCCTCTCCCAGCACACTGCCTGGCACAGGGTTTGCTGGCTGCAGCTCCCAAGGGAAGTGTTGTTTAATGTTCTCATGTTGTGACCAGCTGGACACGAGAACAGCAGTGCTTGGAAAGCAGCCTGTGGTGAAAAGCAGCCCTGCTCACAGCCCAGCACAGTCCTGGGCCTTTTTCTAGAGGGACCAGGAATGAAATCATTTATTGGCCTGGTTTTTGGTGCTTGAGCTGGAACAAATTTCCCGAGGACCTGCTCTCCTTCTTCCTGCAAGAGATGGAGCTGTGCTGGGTTGAGACCCCCCTGCTTTGGTTTGGGACACACCAAGCAGCCTGCTGAGAGTCAGGGTCTCGTTCTGTTCATGAGGGCACGTGACAGTGGGGAAGTGGCTCACAGCCAGAGTGGTGAGGGCAAGATCTTACGAGGGGAAAAGAGCCCTTGATGTGGCAAGTCAGCTCTAGTTTTTCTCGTTTCCTCTGCTTCCCATTTTGAGCTTGAATGTTTTCAGACTTAAACCAAAAGTTGCTCTTGCTGCAGCAGAATTCCATCCTGCCAGTTTAATGTCGAGAGGGATGCAGTTCCCTGGTGCTGCTCCCTCTCGCAGGCAGAGCCATGCAGTCAGTGCCTGGGCTGCAGTTTTGTCAAGCAAGTGCAAATGGGGACAGTCAGTGCATGGAGCTGTGGAGTGAAGGACCGAGGGAGCTGTAGGAACTGGGAGGGGGTGATCACCCACTCTGTAGGGCAGGTGGTGTCCCATGCCCTCCAAAGCTGGGGCAAACAGCTGAGTTTTCAGGCAGGGCAACAGCCCCGTGGGAGAGAAGGGAGTCATTTTTACTGAGACACCGGAGTCGTGTGTTCCTTGAGCCTTAGTGAGCACTGATCCGTGTTGGGAATGCTCCCCCAGAGCTCATGGATCACCGGGACTGTTACAGGAGTCCTTGCAAGCCTTCTGGGCTAAAGGAGAGGCTGAGGCAGCTGTGGGACAAAGTAAGTGCTCTGCCTGGGGCACTTGGCAGCCTCTGGCTGCTGCCTCTCAGGGTTTGCCCCTCCTTGACAAGCCGTGTTGGAGTGGGAAGGCTTTGAAGGCAATTTCTCACTGCAGGGCTGTTAAATGTCTGTTTGACAGTGACAAATGGGTTATCTTTGGGGGTAAATGTTCTCTGTTCTCTCAGTATCTCTGATTCCCTTGGGGTCATCTCTTTGCCCAGATGTCTGGTTCCTGAGCTGCAAGTGTACCCCCAAATCATGCACTGCAATAAGTGCCACCTGAAGGAGCCATACGAGAAGAAGTTCATCATCACCAATAAAACTCACCTTCCTGGCTGCTACGGGCTCATTCCCCAGGTTTGTCATTGCATCCACCTCCTCCTCTCAAATATTGCTGAGGAGATTATTAGGGGAAAAAAGGGTTTGGATAAGACCTTGCTGTTTTCTGTTCAGCCTTAAAAATCTGCTGAGAGCAGGATCCTACCTGAATGTAAACTTTAGGAGGCAGTTTAACCTCCTGAGGAAACAGTTTATGTTCTAGTCTTCAGGGTGTTCTCTGGTGGGAGATCTTAGAGGGTTGTGAAAAGCTGCTGCAGCCACAGACACCAACAGCTGTGCTGGCAGCCTCCTTGCAGGACCCCCTGAGAATGCTAAGCCTGCAATTCTTGCATCTTCTTTGGGCCTTTTACCTTTGTCCTGGGGATTTTGAAAAACGTGTGTGAGTTGCTGTGGCGGTGGATGTTAAGGAGTTTCAAGCTGAATTTGGAGGTCCCTCTGAAGCTGCATTTGATTGTGTCCCTTCTAGAAACGCAAGGAGGACTCTCCTGTGTTGTACTCCAGCCCCAAACCCTGTGGCATTGTCCAGCCTCGCAGCACTGCAGAGATTCCGGTTACAATCCAAGTGCAAACATTGGGCGATCATCGCACCAATGTTCTGATCGGCGTGTTTGGGGATGAAAGAAACCCACTGGTGAGTGCAAGGGGAGATGTGTGCCTTTGTGCAGCTCCTCCTGGCAGGGTGCAGAGTGTGCAGGGATTCTTCTGGGAAAAACAGGCACAGGCTGCTGTGGAGAAGGACAGAAGGGACTGGTGCCATAAAGAGCTTATGCCTTATAGGTGGTAATCTCAGTGTCTGACTCTGAATGTAGTTCCTAAGATGGAATTGAGGATAATTTTAGTTAAATTAATCTTTAAAATGCTAGTAACTTTGGAAATACCTGTTTTCAAATGTCATCTCTTTAAGCACAAAAGAGGATGTCAGAAGACTTCTGGGAAGGTTGAGCTTTGTGGAAAAGAAAGGAAAGCTGGCATTTGAAGAGTAGTTGCAAGGATTTAAACTTACATTAAAACACATGGAAGTGATGATGGCAAATTCCCTGGATGGCACCAAGTATCTGACCCTGGGCCATTGTGACACTGCATGTAAATCAGTCAGCAGGAAGGACAGGCAGTGCAGGCTGTGCCAGGGAGCCTGAAGTTTGACACAACAGTTGCTTTCAACTATCAGGCTGCTTACCTTAAGCAGGAGGGTTTCTCCCCACCAGAATAACCAATTGTTTACCTGTCAGCCTGGTCTTAACTAGACATTTCTTGCAAAGCTTTTACCTTGGGCCAATCATTTGTATTTTGAAAGTTTCTCTTACCTTGATCCTTTTGAATTTGGAGGTGAATATGTAACTTTATTTTTTTTTTCCCAAAAGCCCAGCATTTCAGCTGGAGAGTGGTTAAATAATAAATAATAAATAATAAATAATAAATAATAAATAACTTGAGTAGAGTTGAGCTGTTTAAGCTTTTTTAGGTTTCCCTGTTGTGGTTTGTTTTGGCTTTTATAAAAATCTTTCTTTCCTGCTTCTTCCTGGAACAGAGAGCAGAATTCCTGAGCTCTGGAGAGCTGGCAGAAATCTATGGAACTCCAAAGAAGATAGACTTTGGCATGATCCCAGTGCTACAGCCGAGCTCACAAACTCTTACCCTCTTCAACACAGGTCTCGTCCCTGTAGACTTCAGGATCAAGATTGTAAGTACCTGTGGGGCTGTTTTCCAGGGAATTGACTGGTCAGTAGCAGCCAGGACTTTTTATGACTGGTTTTGATATGCAAGATTTCCATCTGGCCCATCTGGTGTGAGAGGTGGCAGGATACTCCAATATTCCATCGGAGCGAGGCAAGAGGAACCTGGCTCTGGAGTGGTTTTAGCTGGGGCCCTCGGTGAAATCAGGTGCAGAGATGTTGGAGCAGAAACAAGTCTGGATTGTGGTGACAGGTCCTCCCTTCACTTTCTGGAAGGTCTTCAGATGTGCGTGTGACATTTTTGGAGCTCTGAGATCAGAGAAACCTGTGTTCCTTTGCTCCCCAGAGAGCCTGGATTTCCCTATGGTTTCCCTGTCCCAGCTGCATTTGCTTTGTGCCCAAGTGCTGTTTGTAGTGGAGAGCAGGGTGTGAGCTCTGTCCTCAGACTGCAATTGTCACAGCTCCTGTGGCTCAAGCCAGTTGGGCTGTGCACACGAAGATGTGTGGGGGTTGTGCACCCCCCCAGCCTGTGATCTTTGTGCTGTTGAAGAGCATCTTTGGGGAGCAGCTGCAGAGAAAGGCTGTTTTCATATGTGGAGGTTGCACAGGGCAGAAGGAGCTGGGGCTGCTCCCCTGGCAGGGAGAGCAGGGCTGGCACAGCCAGGAAGGGCTTGTAGGCTGGGGCTGGGGCTGGCTGGGTTGTCTGCTGGAGGGGGAGATCTGGGAGGGGCTTGAGGTTTGTTTTTCTTCATGCTGGATGTGTTGAACTTGTGGAGCTGCTTCAAACCTGATCCTATGGCCTTGTTTGTGTTTGTGGCTAAAGCATCAGGCCATGTGGGAGAGTCCAGCCACAGCCTCCTGGGCCAAGGAGGAGGGCTGTGAAGTTGAACTTGCTGCTTTTCCAGCTCTTTGGGGGATAAATGCCACCTTCAAGTGAGGGGTTTTTCCAGGACAGCTTTCTCTAACTCCACAATGAAATTCTGCTTTCAGCCTTTGCAGGGAGCAGTGCATCTTGGCTGGGTGGGCCTGGCATGGAAATGATGGGTTTCACGTGCTCCTAGCAGGGCTGGGCCTGCAGAGCTGTGTCTGTACAGCTGTGCTGGTGCCAGACCTTTCCTCCCTGCTCTGAGCAGCTTCCAGCTCTCTTGCCCAATCCATGAAGTCCATGAGAAAGCAGATGACAAGAGTTCTTAGGAAGAGTGGGCCATGTGCACAGAGCACACATCATCCAGTTCCTTTCTGCTTCTTGCTTTTCTGCTCTGCTGTAACCATTTTGAGGTGGCTTTTCCAAAGCAGAGGGCACTGGGGCACCTCTCTACAGCTGATGGTCAGTGGGAAGTGAGGGCTTCAGTCCTTCAGGGGATCTTGAGAAGCACTGATGGCCCCTTGGGCAAGAATAGTTTGGTGTTGGGGTTGCAACTGGTATTGCAGTGATATTCTTCAGGATCTCAGCAGTGTCCTCCAGCTGTGTGGTTTCTGGAGTGGGATTTGAGCAGTCCTGGCTTCCTCTGGCCTTGAGCCTTTGTGAGAAGGCAGGAGAGAGAGAAAGCAGCTTTCCCTGGCACACACTCCAGAGCAAGAGTGGGGAAGGAACACTCTCCTGAGGATAAACATCCCTTGGGTTGGGCAGAGCTGGGGTCATTAGGTGAGTCTGTTAAAGGAGAGGAAAATACAGGTTGTATGAGCTCTGCTGTTGCCTGAGACTGCAGCTCAAATTTAGGGAAATGAAGCCTTTATGATTTTTATCCTCCCCTCTTCAGTCTGTCCTTTTCTTATATCCCACAAGAGATCACGGTGCATGGTTTCCATCCTAAATGCATCTTCTGCTTGTCTTACAGGCTGATAAACCCCAGTGCTTTGTTCTTGAAACCCAAGAAGGAGTGATCCCCGCTAGGGGTGAGGTTCCTGTGACTGTCACAGCCATCCTGGATGACACTGGGCATTTTGCTGACTCCATCCAGCTCTTCATCGAGAACAGCTTTTGCTTCAGCTTCTTACTGAGGGCTATGGGCACTGGCACCACAATTGTCACAGACAAACCACTGGCCCCAGAGCTCAACTTGGGATACCAATTCAGGTAGGAGATCTCCCCACTCCCACCTCTCCTCCTGGCTCAACAAGGAGCAGTTTTGCTGTAGTCCTTCAGGCAAGATCTTCTTCAGTGTTCCAATCCCTGAGTCCTTCCCTGAAGGCAGAGATTCCTTCAGAAACGTGTGGTGGCCAGTTGAGAGTTGTTAGATACCCTCAAAAGCCACTGGAAGGGAAACCAGTTGCTAAATGGCCACTGAATTGTCTTTAGTTGTAATACATTTATGTCCTCACTTGATCAAGCAGTGGTGTCACAGCTGCCCCAGAACAAAAGGTTCCCAAAAGGGCGCCTGGGTGAGGCGGTCCCTCCGTGGGGCTGAGGGACCAAGGGCAGATGGCCTCACAGCCTTCCCTTCTGAAATGGCACTTCCCAGGCAAGCAGGGCCTGGGAACAGAGAGACAGGAGGGCACCAACCCCCCCAGGAAGGCAGGAGCCCCCAGAGCAGTTCCAGGGCCAGATGGAAACTGCTGCTTTGTGTGGGGCCCGCAGTGCCACTGCCGCTTCCTCCTGCTGTTCCTGGGCCCTGCTGCTGCCCTGCTGTGCCCAGGGCCTCGATGGCTTTTTTGCTGCCAGCAGAGTTTGCAAAGTTCACTTCAAAACAGTTTCTAATTGCAAAATGAAGTTCTACAAATGGCTCTCAGTGCAAAACCAAAGCTGCTACCAAGGAGAGGGCCCTGCTGCCCTGGTTTCCTCTCCTGGAGCAGGCAGACGATTTTTACCAGCTTGCTGGGATCGTGCAGAAGCTGCCTCTGAGCTGGCTTTTAGAAATGCCTGCAATCATCCCCCACACACAAGGTCCTCAAGGGCAGCATCTCAAAGATTCACTGACAGTGTGGGGCACCGAGCAATGCAAAATACAGTAACAGTACGAAATCAGCCCAGAACAAACATTTTGGAGGAAAACACCAGGTCCTGTTAGTCTCACCTTGAAAATGCTACATTAGCATTAAAAGCAGATTTCTCTTTGCAATAATGACACCAGAAGGGCAGCTTGTCAGACAGTTTCTGGCCCACATTAAGAGCTGGAAATGAAGACAGTCCCCAAGTTATGAACACCTCAGATGGCTCATCAGGAGCAATCTGATGAGCAGGGAAACAGCTGCTCCCACACCATTTTCCATCCTGGCTTCTCTTGTAGCCACCTTCCCAGTACTCATCAGTTCCAAGTAACAAACAGGGGCCACCATTTCCATCGGCTCTTCTGGAGCGTGGAATGCTACAGGCCAGCCAAGAGGAAGGGCCAGAGCGTCTCAGCCCTCAGCAGCCCCGAGGCCGAAGATGATTTCGAGAGCCGCAGTCGTACGAGCGCCGTGTTCGGGCTGGAGCCAGGCTCCTGGCACCTGCAGCCAGGCCAGTCTGTGGCCATGGTGCTGCGAGGCTTCTCCCACATGCCACAGGTGAGGTCCCCACCAAGGGCTGAGCCTGGGGAGCCCTCACATCCCCTCCCCTGGCCTTGTTCCACAGTGCCTTGACATTTGCCTGGGGAAATGAGCAAGGCCCTTCAAGAAACTGCTTTAAGGCCGCACGTTTCTGTGGCAGCACCAGTTGCTTTCCTTGCTGGCCACCATCAGAGCAGCCAAGGCTTTATTGGGATTCCACAGCTACCAAAACCCAGTGCTGATCCCAAAGCAGGGCTGGAAGGAAATAATGCTCTTTTGGGGCAAACGGTGTTGCACGCTGAGTCAGCAAAGAAGGGCAGACAAATAAGTTACACTTAGACTAGGAGCACAAAAAGAAAGGGAATTCAACAAGTGCCAATGGTTTATCTGGGGTAAGCACAGATAAAACAAAAGCCATGTGAAGGGAGGGGAGTTCTCACAAGTGCCTTTTGTGGGCATTGGGGTGCAGTGTTACAGACAACTGAGTGCAGAATAAATCAGCTGCATCACGGCAAGAAAAGGAGGCAGTGCCCACTGTAACTGTGTGGCAGGAATAGGGGCTGTGCTGGGTGCTGAGCCAGTGCAGGGCATTTGCTGGTGCCCTGCCACCCTCCACTGGTGACAAGTGACTCTTGCGTGCAGGAGGTGAGGGATTACATGAGGTGTGAAGCTGTCGTTGGCACAAGCGTGGTGACAAAGAAGATCATAGAAACCATCATTAGCTGCAAGTTCATAGATCCCTCTATAGAAGTATCAGCCAGAAAACTCTCTTTCCGGGTGGAGAAGGTAAGTCTCTGGATTGCATCCTGGCATTTAGCAGCATGGCTGAGGGGGGTGTGTCCTTGTGTTAAAGCCCCTCTTTGCTCTGCCTGAGGCACTTGGTCAAGTGAGTGAAGATGCTTTTAGAGATGAGACTGGTATTTAACTGCCCCAAAGCAAAACTGCAGTTACAGCTGCACTGCTGTGGGGATCATGGCCACTTGCAGAGAAATGCCAGTTTCTCTGCACACTGTAAAGGGAGGTTTTTAAGGATCCTCCAAGGCACGATGATGTCTGTACACTGAAGCTGTAGGCAAGCTGGGGGGAAGAATGGAAATTTCTGTGAATTCCTCAGGCTAACGAGGAAAAACCCATCATCTCCTGTGTCTCTGCCTTCTCTGCTGTTGGCATGGATGCTTTAGGGTATAGCTATAAGGTATAGCTCTGTGCATTTCCCTAGGCCTCACCTGCTTCAAAAGACCCCCAGACATCCTGCAGTGATGATAACACTGAGGCAGAGCAGGTGCCCTTTAGTCTCTGGATCCCAGTTCCAGCATCATCTTTCCCTCTCCTGCAAGTTGTCTGAAAAAGAGAGTATGTTTCATGATTTGGTTTCTGTACTTTCAGGCCTCTCGTTTGGCTCCCAGGCTTCCACTGAAGTACAGAATCCCTGGAACAGGCAGTTCAGATGTAATTAGAAGCCTTTCAGCTCTCCCTGATTCTGCCTGGGTTCTGCTCAATGCCACACACACCAACTGATTGATTGCATACTATGGCACAGCACCTGTTTGATATCAGTACATCCAGAAGCAGTTTCCCAAACTCTCTGGTTTCTCTAAAGCATGCAGGAAGCCCAGCACAATGCACAGACAGGAAGGAAGAGCCTAGGCTGATCACAGCTTTGAGACCATACACACCTTGTCCCTGTAGCAGGAGCTGCAGGACACTTGTTGCAGACTGACTGCTTTTTTGAGGCTGCTAGAGCCAATAAGGTTGTAAGAAATGACAGCATGTGAGTGAAGATCATCCAGTGCTGTTCTGCCCAATAGAGAGACAAAACTGGACACAAATGGTCTGGATTCACTTTCTGCTTTAGGTCTTGTTCAAGCAGCCACCTCCTCTCCTATTCCCTCATCTGTACATGGGAGTGGTGCCCTGTCCCCAGAGGATGCTGTGGTTTCTAAACATGACAAGCATCTGCTATAAAGAAACATCTCCTGGGAAAGTAGAAACAAATAGAAAGGATCAATAGCATGTGTGCACTTCTGGGGCTGAAAAATGTGAGATGCAACAGAAGCAGGAGGAGGTCTCTGGCTACTTGAGGCTGTTTTTCCTTGTTTCCATAGAAACCCAGTGATGTCCTAACTCTGCAGTACCAGCCTTTGGCTTTAACAAACACCTGCTCCCTGCCGCTCGACCTCGTGCTGGACGTGGAGCAGCCGTTCCTGGTGTGTGATGAGGACCAGCAGCCCCTCCCAGATGGCCAGGTGAGCAGCCCTGGACTCCTCCAGTGGGGCTGGAAGAGGAGGGATGTGCTGGTGCCTTTCTCTTGGGAGGTCCTTGAGTCAACAAGTTTATTGTGTAGCATCAGCAGTGGGCTGGCCTGAGCTGCATCAGCAGAGCTGCTGAAGGAATCAAAAGATTACCTGAATTGAGAAGTTCCATCCTGGCTTTAAGGCACAAGGAGGAGGGAGCAGGCAATTTGGTCTGGGCAAGCCAATGCAGTAAAGGTGTCTCCTGGAAAGCATCCCAGCTCTCCAGCAGCCATCCCCTTGTATTGCTGCTGAGCACAGAAACGTGAGCCTGAGGGAATCCTGGACTGGACTGTGGTGCCTGCAGTCACACCCTTGCTATAAAGAAGTGAATGATGAACTGAGAAGCCCATGCTGGGGCCACACTTGGAGCATTTACTGTTTCATGCTGTCAGACCTTGGCATGTCATTAATTACTGTCCATCTCCTTGCAGCCTGTGACAGTGGGTGTAGAGGAGACCTGCCATGTCTACATCGCATTTGACCCAGCTTACAAACTGGAGCTTCACAGCTGGAAAGAACAGAAGATTCTGAAGATAGACATGGTTAGGGACCATCCTTATGTGGAGTATATCGAGCTTTGGGGAGAAGTCCACTTCCCAAATCTCCGAATCCAGCCCAGCAGCCTGGAGTTTGGCTGCATCGTGGCTGGCACGGAAGCAGTGCGCTCTCTGAGGATGAGCAACTGCAGCCCCCTTCCTGTGGAGTACCACTGGGCATTGCAGGCAGACAGCCAGGTGCACAAGTTCAGGTATGTGCACCTTTGCCCTCTCCTCTTCTTCCTGCTGTCCTGTTTGTGCTTTGCAAAGAACAGAGCTGTTTGTCTAGGATCTGACAGACTGCTCTGACTTCTCCTTGTGCAAATAACACTGACCAGCTGTGCTCAGGCTGCATGCTCAGGGAATAGGTTTTCCACCAATTTGGTGCTGTGTAGCCCCCACAGTGGTTTCCCTTGGGAAGGAAAGCTGGGGCCAAAGCTGCTTTCTCAGAGCTCTGTGGCCTGAGGCGATGTCCACCTTGATGAAGGGCTCCTAATCCCAGCTCCCACAGTGCTGCTGGAGGCCCTTTTGGGGGTGCCCTTTTGGCCCCTCTGCTTTGGGATGGGTCCTCTGTGCAGGAGCTGCTCTCTGCTCCTTGCCTTCCTCCCTTGCCTTGTGCTGGAGGATGCCCAGAAAGTCCCAACAGCAGAGAAAGAGCTACTCAGCACCTGGGCTGATGCAGAACATCTCGTTACCTTTCCTTCTTTTCTGAGACAACTCCTTTAGTGCCAGGGTGATTTCTTTCCCAAGGCTCAACTCTTGGTGGACACCTTGGATTCTTCACTCCCTTTTTTGGTGACACTTGTTACTCATTCTGACTTTTCCCCACTGCAACACGTCCCTTATGGGTTCTGTAGTGCTGGACAGCAGGACTTGTTCATCACACCATCTCCTGTCCCTGCCTCCCAGAGAGTTTCTATTTTAGAGTGAAAAATGCCATTGTCTGGGCACCATGGTCCTGGGAAGTTGCCTCAAACCATTGATTCAAACTAAAGGCAGTGGAATAGATGATATGGGATCTCTTGGGGGTTATGATGAGAGATCCTCTCATCCAGAAATGAAACCCAGCCTTAGATAAGAAGCCACAAAGCTAAAGACAGTTATTCTTTGGGGAGCAGGTCATTATTGGCACTGAATGCCTGTCTGGGAATGGAGCATTCAGGCCGTGTTTGGCTGTAGGGGAGCTCTTGCAGCTCAGCAGGGTGACAGGCAGGCACAGCCCAACTGTGTCCTCACGTGGCATTAGAAACACAAGCAGAGTTACCCTGAGCACCTGCTTCAATCTAAAGTGGGGAATGTGACCTGAGCCAGCTGGGAGTGTTGGGAAATGCCAACCACCCCTGCCTGCACTGTCAGGGAAACATTCCTGATAAATACCTGGGAGAGCTGCAGAGTTTCTGGCATTGGGCATTGGCAGGGCTGTGCTGGCTCATCACTGCCTGGGTGTGCCCTTGGTGTCTCAAATCTCACTTTTTGCTCTCCTCCTTCTCTGTCTTTTCCTCTCCCACTGTGCTTTTTGCATCCTCACAAGGTGTTAATCCCTGTCCTCTGTAGTTCCTCAATGCAAGCAGTTGCAGCTGCCTGCACCACTGCTACCTCAGTGTCATCCCTGGGCTGGTTTAGAACAGACCTGCTCCAGCCTGGATTGGGAAGGGCTGGATCAAACCATTCCTGAGTTCAGTGCACCAGCACCCAGCCAGGGGCTGCATCCTGACCAGGAGCTCCTCATGCAGGTGTCCTTCCCTCCCACTGCAGGTCCCTGCTCACAGTTATGTTTTTTTCCAGATATGAACTTTGCCCACCTAAATTCAGACCCTCACCACCAAAGTTGAAGAGTACCTGTTTGAATTGCTCAGCATCTCAATGGAGCCACTGCAGTATTAAAAATGTGGAGGAGCCAGACACAGACCTGCAAGAACCACAGGATCTTGGCCAATCTTCAAGAGCAGAGGTAGATTTTGTTGTACACCCAGTGCTGTGTTGTCTCCCCAGCTTGCCACCACCAAGTCATGCTCATGCTGACCTCCCTTTTTGCTGCCCTGCTGGTTTGTGCCTTGAGAGTGGGCTGGGCAGCGGGGCCTGTGGATGGACATGGGCTGTGTGGGAGGGAGGAGCAGGAGAGTTTTCCTTGGAGAAGCCTGCTCAGATCCTACAGATCTAAGCTCAACACAGATCTGTGTTGAGTGTGGGATTTTTTGGCCTTGTTCTCTTCACAATGTAAGATGAGGCTTTCATCTGCATCATGATGCTAAGACCTCCAGCTTCCTTCCCAGAGCAAGCTGTGATGAGTCCTGATCTCCATGTACCCTCTTCCCAACCCTGCCAGACCACCTGTTTCCAGGTGTCTGCTTTCACCTGAGAGCTGGTATTGCAGTGGTGGCCCTGAAGCTGTCTTCTAAAATGAGACTTTGCCAAGTGTCTCTCTCTTCCTCTCAGCATAGAAAATGGCTTGTTTTTCAGCTGCCAACATATATTCGTGGAAGGCATTACATCCCAGTGGGGCTGGCAGGATTCAGTCACTCCGTGGATGTACCATGGATTCCCCTCAAAGTGGAGAAGGTAAGAGGGAATCTGTCTCACTTCCACATTTTCAGTGTGGCAAGCAGGGCTGTAGCTGCCAGCCCCACTGGTGGCCCTCAGCATTGCCCACAGAGGGGCCTGGCATCCCTCCAGACCCATCACAAAGTGCTGCTGAAGCAACTGGTTATTGGAGAGGCCACGCAGGACATGCTGTAGGGAGGCCCAAGGACGCTGTGCAGCACCTGTGGAGGGCATTGCTCCCCCTGGACATCATCAGGTGGTCCGTAGGAAAGTTTTGCAGGAGCTTTTGCTGCAGCACCTTGAAAAAGCAGCAGATAAATCAGAGAGAGAGAGAGGGGAAAAGCCTCAGGAGTCAGATGAGCTGGGCTGGGGTCCTTCCCTGAGCTCCAAGAGCTCTCACTCTGCGTGTCCCGCTTTTCTAAAAGCAGTCATAAATGCTTTTTAAAGGCAAGTTGTGCGTCAGAGAGAATTTCTACTGCCAGGAGACATCCCAGTTCACTTCAATGTAGTGTATTACTGCACTGATCCGTGAGTATGGGAGAAGATTTTCCTCATGGTGCCTCCACTGGTCAGTGGCATGGATACAGGATGAGATCAGGATGATTCTGGCTGTGTTGTTTGAGGAATAGATCCCTCTGGCTACAGCTGCACTTTGCTCCAAGGTGCTCTTGTGCATCCATTTCCATGCTCAGCACCTCAGTCTCTCCTGTTCTCCGTGCAGGTTTTCAGGATCCTGCCGCTGTCGGGTGTGCTGCAGCCGGGAGAGAGACAGGAGGTCTTCTTCACCTTCACTGGCCACCTCAACACCATGGCCCAAGTCACAGCGCTGTGCCACGTGGAGGGAGGCCCCACCTACGAGGTGAAGCTGACCGGGGAGGCCTCACGTGTCAGCTTCTCCCTGAGCGCCCGGGAGATCAACTGCGGCTCCCAGGTACCCCACGGGTCCCCGGGCACAGCTCCTCGCCTCGCTGCCTTCCTGCCCACCTCGCTCCAGGGCTCCCTTCCCAGCCCCTTTGTTGTCTCTGGGGCTTGGAAGTACAACCTTTGTGGGACACATCTGGCATCCAAGCTGTAAAATGGCCGTCTCCAACCCTCTCCAAAATGCTGGGAATACCTCTTGTTCAGGGGACTTAACACTGCCTCCTGAGGCACCGCAGGGGGATGCTCTGGACGTCCCTCTGCTGATCCACTCCAAAAGCCTGACCTCCAAGGAGATGCTCTTGTCGAACGCTCTTCTTAATCCATGCAATAATCAGGGGAAGATCTTGGGCTTCCAGTCACTATAGCTGGAGACACTGTCCCAGAATGATCCCCACTTCACTCTTTTTCAGTTGAAAGCCCACAGCTATTTCCAGCTGCTGGCCCTGTCGGTGTTGCTCTGTGTGACTCCCTTGTTGCCTGTATGCTGCTTGCCAATACTTGCATGCAGGTGCCTTTTCTTTTGGAGTGCCTCCGTGCTGTCTCTGTTTCTCCTGGCTGCTGGTGACCCCTCAGAGGGCCTGTGTCCCCACAATGAAATGTGTTCATTTATTACTGGCCCTCCCATGGTTGTTGCCACACCTCTGGGTGCTGCCAGAGCTCCCTGGTCCTGTGCAGGTGCCCTGTGCCTGGGGGTTCCCCGGGTTCCCAAGTGCCCCCATCTCCTCTCTGGTCCCTGCTCCCATCAGGTGTCTGCTTTCAAGGCCAGGAGAGAGGAAGGAGATTCCCAGCAGCAGGCCTGGCTCTGTAACTTCCCGCTCTCTGCCTTCTCTGCAGATGTTTAACGAAGTTCATCACAGCACGGTCATCCTGGCAAACACCAGCAAGATTAAATTCAACTGGGTGCTAGAACCCAGCACTGCAGACCAAGACCTGCCTGGTGTGTTTCTGGTCAAGCCCACCACTGTAAGTAGCACGAGTGACTGACCCCAGCCCTGTCAGGTGGCCCAGGAGAGTGTTAAAGGGACAAAAGAGGGGGAGGGGGAAAAGGGGGAAAAAGGTCTGAGGGGAAAACCCCAAACTCAGCCACGAGATAGAGAGGGCTGTAAGCAATTTCTTCTGGGGGCAGAGAAAGTCAAACCAGTGCTATTGAAAGTCAATAAAGCAAAAGGAACAGTGGTGGGTGCTTGGCTCGTGTGCTTAGCCATAGCCAGAGGCACACCAGTCAACACAACCACATCCATTATAGACCCTGGGTACTGCAACAGCCTAATACAAATTCACAAATGGTTACACATATTCAAATATTTTAACATAGTTCCTCCTCCATCCTGCCTTTTTGGAGCATGTACAGTTGCCCTAGTCCTGGTCATTTGGTACTTTTTGACACATTCAACAGGTTCCCATTAACTTCATTGGTTAAATGTTAATATTACAGCAACTCTTCCCCAACACTGGTATCACCACAAAACATTTGCCTTAAAAAAATTCTAAACTTTAGCAAAAATTCTTTGACAAAAGCCAACATTATAAAACACACAGTATTTACTGTAACAACTGTGCAAGGCAACACTATAATGTATTTATCACAAAGGTGATGTGGTCTGATGGTTTCTTCTAGATAGAGAACCTGTCTTGTCAGCCTGTCTGTCCCCTGAGCCATCCCCCATCAAACACTCTGATGTATTCCCTTCCTCCTCTGCCATTCCTGCAGGGCTCCATTGCATGTGGCAGGAAGCAAGTGCTGAGATTCTCTTACATGCCAGGAGTACCAGGAGCCTTTAGCAGGACATACCAGCTTAAAGTGGGTGACCTGGAGCCGGAAAAGATCTGCCTGAAAGGAGAAGCGTCCTTTCCTATGATCAGTGTCAACCTGCCCTGGAACATCAAAGGTGGGCACTGCCTGTGTGCCCCCAGGAAGGGCCCCTCTGGTTTTGTTCCCTACCAAATGCCCACAGGGCAGCTCATGCCCACCTGCACCAAGCCTGGAGGGCTGCAGGACTCCCAGAGCCACTCAAGCCATCTGACTGCTTTGTGAGTCTTGAGCAGAGGATCCCATGTGGCCTTTGTCCCAGGAACCATCCTGCAGAGCTTGCCAGCACATCTGGCAGGGTCCTGAAGGATGATGGCTGGCCTGAAAGGCTTGGGAAAGCTGTAAGAGAGGCTGGCAGGGCTTCTGGCAGGGTTGGATTTGCGTGACATTGCAGGGGATGAGATGTTCCTCTGTGGGGAGGAAGATGGGTAGGAGCGAACGTGAGCATTCCGAGAGGAGCAGCAGCATCCGCTTTCCATAGATGGCTTGAGGGATTTCTTTCTGGAAGAAAGCAGTGTTTGGGAGCTAGGGACTTCCCAATTTAAGTGGGATTGGCACTTTGCTCACACTTCTCTTGGTGGATGTTTTCTTCCTTCAGGAAATGAGAAACGTGGAACGCCACTACGGCTTGCAGAACACAGGCAGCAATACAGTGAGACCCTGAAAATTCAGATCCCAGCAGCTCAGCCCTTAAAAAGTCCAGATGTGAAGACTGGGAAGCTGCAGCCCTGCATGCCTGGAGGCTCTGACATTGTAGTAAGAACAGCTGCAGCCCCGTTTGGCACATGCCACTGTGTCCATGTCGCCTGAGCCCCTTGCAGCCCACAGCAGTTTCCCGGTGCCCTGATGGCACTTGGGACATCCCTGTCCACTTAGAACCATGTGTCACCTCAGCATTGCCCCTAGGGCTGCCACTCTGGCCATGGTCTCTCTGGGGGTTGGCTTGCACCAGCTTGTCAGACACCGAGCAGCCAGACAGGAGAACCCCACACCCCTCTCAACAAGAGCAGGGTGGGATCCTTTCTCAGGTGCAAACCTCGGGAAAGACCTTTGCTAACCAGACACTGTCTGTCTTCCGTTTCCTCAGGCAAACACTCGGCTGCAGATAAAGATGATCGAGAAGGCTGCTCTGGAGCTGCAGAAGAAGCTCACGTGCCATCCCCCAAAGACCGAGTTCCCTGACAAAAAGCTGTGCCAGAGCCTTGTCAAGTGAGTAGGGACTCCCATCCCCATCTCCAGGTGCCCCGTGGGGAACAGCCAGCAATGTCCCCTTCTCCTGAGAGCTCCTTGTTTCTGCAGAGCTGGGAATAGCCTGGACTGCAGCGAGGCTCTTGTCCCGGTGGCTGTGACACGCTGCGTGTGAGCAGCTGAGTGCCCTCCCTTCCCCAGCACCACGCTGAGCTTTGGACTCAGCTCCCCACAGCTGTGGGGTTCTGTCCCTAGAGCTGAGGGGACCCACTGCAGACCTTCAAGCCCTTCCAGACAGCTTCAATTCTGTCCCTGCTGACTAGCTCTGAAAGAGACAATTCCCAGCTGATGTCTTGGTTCCAACTAACAGAGCACACTAAACAAAAGGAGGAGGGAACTGCACATGTCAGCAAACCCTTGAAAGCCCAAAATCAGATGGCTTGAATCCTGGTGGGGTGGCAGGGCTTATCTAATTAACTTGGTCTGTCCCTTTGCACCATCATGATGCAGCACAAGCAAGGGAGGCTTCAATTCAGGAAGATGCTCTGCAGAACAGATCAGGTGATCTGGCTGCAGAGCAGTGAAGATTTCCTGTGCAGGCAAATCTTATTGCTAGGCCCCAAAGCAATTTCAGGCTCAGGCTGTACACCAGGCTAAGTAGTTTCATTTAGTCCAGTGGAGGCCCAGTGGACTCACCTCTACTGGCTTTTCATGGCAGAGGAGCTGTGGACAGTTTCCATTTTAAACTAATTTTATTTCCAGGTACCATTAGTAGCTGATAAAACCTAGGACCTGCACTCCTCCTGACTTCCCAAAATCATTGCCAGGTGGTCAGGCCATGGGTTTCACGGGCTTGAGCTGAGTTTTTGCAGCAGTGAATAAAGAAATAGCCACTTGATTTGTATCCTCCATCCACCTGGACATGTAGGCAGGCTGTGGTTTAAGGACTGTCCTTACTCCTCCTTGCAGAGTTGAGCTGCCCGAGTATGTCCTGGACATGGGCACTGTCCTGAAGGGTTTCACTGAGAGACGCACTCTGGAGATCACCAACCCTGGGCAGATCCCAGTGTCCTTCTGGGTCGATGCATCTGTCCTGCAGGACACAGGTAAGCAGTGCTGGAGACACTTCCTGTGGGCATGGAGGAGGTGTCTCACACAGATTAGCTGAAGCCACTGAACTTGGGGAGGTTTTTCAGCTTTTTCTTCTCCCTGCCCCTGCTGGGAGCTTCAGAGGCAGAATCCTCCTGTCCAGCCATGCCCAGGGACCTGGCCTGCCTACAAGTGCCCTGACACTCCAGTGTGGGGCCAGATGGGCTCATCACCCTGGTCACCTCTCAGCATCTTCTGCCCTTGGCTCCCACGAGCATCAAGTTTCTTTGGGCACTCTGTGGCCTTGTTTTGTGAACCAGTGGTGTCTGCTGTGTTTTGGAAGTGCTTTGTTTGGAGTTCACACTGTCACAGCACTTGTATTCAGCGTTTCTTGAGGAAACAGCCTGTGAGATCCTCTGGTGGATCAAAAGAGGCTTCCAGAAGAGGCCTTGAGGCAAGGCTGCACTTGCATCACACAGTGGCTCGCTGTGTCGAGGGGCGTTCAGGTGCACTCTGAGTTTTTGTCCAGGTCACAGCACAGCCTGGGGTTTTTCCCAGACCTCTCACCAGGACAGCTGTAAGGCCTTAACGTGCTTCTGACACATTGCTTGTGTTTCCTGTGTATCTCAGCTGCTTTGTTTTCATCTGTTCAAGGTTTCAGCGTGGACCTGGGCCAGATGAAGAGTCTGCCCCACATGCACACCCTGAAGTTTGATGTGTGCTTTGAAAGTGCCCAGCAACCACAGGGTGACGTGGATGTGCTGCTGCCCATACAGGTACCACAGCTCTTGGGGCAGGCAGCAGGCTGGGCACAGCAGCAGATGTCACCTGCACCCTCTGCTGAATTCTCTGTCCTTCTACAGGTAACAAAAGGCCCCACGTCTCACATCCGCCTCCGTGCCACTGTCTTGGAACTGTCGCTCGACCTCTCCCAGAACACACTGCAGTTCCCCAATATCCTCGTTGGGCAGTGCCAGGTTGAGACAGTCCAGCTCTACAACGGGTTCCAAGTGCCCTGCAAATGGTTCATCACTGCCATCAAGCCTGTTATGAAGGTAAAGCACAGGCAGCACTGAACACACAACTTCTGGCTGGGTTTTCTTTGTGTCTCCTGCCCTTTCTGCTCCTGTGGCTGCCCGAGCACTTGGGTCTATGGCGTGTTTGAAGAAGTTTCTGAGGGTCTAGATCAAGGCTGGTTTTCCTAGACCTGTTCCATTAGCTGCTGCTTTGCTTTTGTGCCATCTTCAGCCATTCCTCCTCCTCTGAGGACAGCAGTTCCCTCAGCCTGCCCTGTCTACAGGTTTTCCCTCCAGCTCTAGGCTTTGGGGCCACACTTGGTTTGGCTGTGGGTGCTGTCAGCGCTGTATCAGTGTCTCAGAGCACTACAGGAACTGAGGCTCTGTCCTCACAGACTGAGGAGACCTCACCCCATTGGTTTCTGTGTCCAGAGCAATCAACTCAGATACATGACACCAGCCCAAGGTCAGAAGCAGGAGGCGCTGGAGGAAAGGCGCTGTCCCTTTGAAGTGACGCCCTCCAAAGGAACCCTTGATGCAGGAGCGTGGCAGAACTTGCAAATCCAGTTTGCACCCAAGGAGGAGGTGAGATTGGCAGCTGTCAGCCCAGGAGGCCTGTCAGGGCTATCTGGAAATGAGGGCCTGGTGCAGAGAGTGTGGGACGAGCTCTGCCTTCACAGGGGGCTTTCTGCAAGCGCTGTGCTCAGCGTGGCTCAGTTCAGCCCACAGAGCACTCCCGGGAGATGTGCTCTGAAATGCCCACAGGGAGCTTGCACAGAGAGCATCAGGGCTCTGTGGCTGCCTCTCAGCACAGGGGAGGGATGTGCCCAGCTCCCCTCAGCCTCCCCCTTGCCTGGCCCTGTTTGCAGCTGCGACACTCGGTGCAGAGCAGCTGCACACTCGCAGAGGATAATCCTGGAATGGCCGCTCTAGGCCCATCCTGCTGCACAACTGACTGGCAAAACAGCCACCAGACACCTTCCTGAGCATGGCAGGACAGTCACCTGTCGTGGTGTGCTGCCAGCAGTCAGTCCCTGGGGCTCTGGCCTGCCTGCACATTCCCACACAGCTGGGGATTCAACTGAAAAGGATGCAGCATTCCCAAAAGTACTTTGCCTGGGGCCGCTGGGTCTTGGAAACTGACAGTGTGTAGCAGTATGGACACAAGTGCTTCTGTGCCCACAGACAGTCCCAGGGACCTTTTAATTGCTCAAGAGATGTAAACATCTTGTGTCTGGCTTTGATCAGAGCCAAACACCAAGCAGAGAAGGTGACCCTTATTTCTGGCCACCCAGAGCTCATTTGCCTCTCTCCTGGAGCTGGCGTTTGCCTGATGCAGCAGTGCCAGGACTGGGTGTGGACACTGTAACCCCAAGGGCCCTTCTCTTGAGCACTGCACTCCTGCATGCCTGGGTGAAAACGCCTGGCAGTCCATTGTCCATCCATCTGGTACCCAATACCCAGTGACAGTGCACACCAGGACTCATCCCAGTTAACTCACACCCAGACACAGGCGCTGTAGTCCCTTGCAGAAGTGAATATCTGGTTTCTGTTCACCTTGGAGGGACTGATAACACCCTGGCCTTGGGGCAAGCGCTGTATTTGGGGTCCTGGGGCTTCATGGATAAGTTTTCTGCACTTTTCTCTTTTCAGAGGTCTTACAAGTATAAGCTTCAGCTCAACATTCATGGGAGCAGCAATCACTTAAGTCTGCACCTCTCGGGGCAAGGTCTGGAGCCACGGTTGGAGTTCAGTCCCCCAGCACTAAAGATGGGATGGGAGCTGGTGGACAGCGATGGGGTGGAGGCCACAGTGGTGGTGAAGAACCCATGCAAATTCCCCATCGAGTTTTACTCCCTGGATTTTGATGAGCAGTACCTGGAGGAGGAGAAGGTGAGAAGGCAGGTCTGGTCCCCGTGTACATGCTGCCCAAGCTTCACAGCACTCCAATCTTCCCAGGCTTGTGTCAGGGAGATGGAGGCAATGCCCAGGGCAAAGCCAGCTCTGCTGATGTGCTGTGGGGGGATTTAAAGAGTTTGTGTTGTTGGGAGGAAGGGAGGAGACAGAAAATGGGTTTATTGCATCTGTGGGATGAAAGGTGAGAAAAGGAATCTTGCATATGGTTTCTCTTCCCTGCTGGCAGGCTGGGCATGACTTGGGCTGGGCATGTGCTCTGGCAGAAAACTCCACTGGTTCTCAGGGCTTTGCTGGCAGAGTGCAGTCCTGGCTAGTGTGGCTAGTGTGGCTGCAGGCAGTGAGCATGGTCATTGTTTTCTTCAGATGAGTCACTTGGGAGGGGTTTCTCTCCCAGTCCTGCTTGTAGCTCTTGCCTCTGCTCTGGAGCCTGCTCACCCCACTGGGCATAACAAAATACTTGTACTTGATGGAAATCAAAAAGCCCATTGCCAAAAGCTCAGTGCCTTCAAAGAAGGAGTTGTGAGGATGAAGGTGACAGAAGTATAAACAGGATTTTCTCTCGTCTTTTAGATGCTGAGGCATCTGGGACTGCATCCCCAAGGGCCTCCCCTTCCCCCTGCTGCTGTCCTCTCCAGAGTTGACTGCCCAGAGGAGCGGCTGGGCTCTGCAGAGCATGTGAAGCCCTTCACCATTGTTACACCTGAAGACAATCTGGTGGGTACTGCAGTGATGCTGGCACTGAAGGTGCCAGGGCAGGGACCAGGCTAGATGGGGGCATGAGGGACAGGTGGATGGAAAAGGATCATTGTGGAGAGGTAGTGAAGATGTGATGGGGCCCCACGTCTGCAGGTCTCCTTTCTGTCAGGGATGGGGCAAAAGAGACAGCTTTGCTGGAGACAGAGCAGTTCTGTAAGAGGGGAAAAATCACTTAAAACCACCAACTTCCTTTGAGGAGAGGATCCTGAGTTAGAAGGGGTGTCCTAGACAAAACAAACCCCAGTAAGGAAGACCAAGTTCCTGGGCAGGTGCACTTATTTATTCTCTCTTCCATTGGTGAACGAAGGCCCATTTTTCTTTCCAGGATGGCAATGTCTCAGGGCTCACCCCTCTCTCCCTTTTCTCTCTCCCTTTAGGCCAAGACCCCAGATGAGATGGGCAGTTCTGCTGAGGGCCAGCCAAAGAAGGGTAAAGCAGCCAGCAGAGACAAGTTTCCAAAGGGGAGCCAAATATCTACACAGAGAACAGAAAGTCCCTGGGAATCCTCCAGCACAAGGTCCAAATGTACACTGGAAAGTGCCTCAGTCCCCACAGAATTCCTCAGGTGAGCTGCACAGGAGGAGGTGATGCCTCTGCTTCTTGGTCCTCTTGCCAAACAAGGTCCATCGTCCCCAGCTGCACAGGAACCCTGTGCCAGGGCCTCCATGGGATGGCCAGTGCACCCTCCTTGTTTCATTTGCTCCTCAGCCATGTCTGAAGCCTCCTCTTTAATTGCCAGGCTGAAACGGTACCGCTGGATAGTGCCTGCCCTCGGTGAGGTGGAACTGAAGGTCCACTTCTCCACCAAAAAGCCAGGGGAGTTTGAGCAGACGCTGAGGTTTGAGCTGGTGGGGACAAAGCGGCAGTACGAGCTGCCCTGCAGTGGCACCGGCCTGTACCCCAGCATCAGCCAGAACCCACGGTAAGGCTGGCCCCTGGCAGCCTCCCACACTGCTGTCCCCGAGCTCACAGCCAGGGCTGCTCCTTGGGCATTCTGGCCTGGGCACATGGTGCTGCCTGACGTCACCCAGCATCTCTTTCTGTGCTGGGAGCTGGGAAGGCAGATGGTCCCTGAGCCACCAGGATGGGTTATGGCTTTCTGACTGCATTTCCTACCTGCAGCATCTCATAGCTCCTCCTTCCCTGCTTTCTCTGCCCAGGCTGGTGTTTCCACAGTGGAGGAGGACCATGAAGGAAGGTGAAATCATCTTCAAGGAATATGTTGAGAGCACCAAGCAATTCCACTTTGGACCGCTGCTGTGTGGGAAATCAAGAGAGTGGTATGTGCTCCCTGCTGGGTGTTGTACTTTCCTGGACACGCTTGGGGACATGGACACAATCCAGGGCAGTCCCTGGCAGAGTCCTGGCACACACCTGGGTTTGAAGGAGCACAGATGTGTGAACCTGAGCATACAAGAGGCAAATGAGCCTTGGGGGAGCCGCTCTGCCTGCCTGCTGGGTGCCTTGGCCAGAGCCCCAGGCTGCTGCCAGTCCAGAGGGGACTTGGGGCAACTTTTGTCTGCCTCCACATCTCAGCTTCACCCCTTAGGAAATGTATGGTGGTTTTTGAAGTGCTTTGAGCTCGGCAGTTAGCCTGAGTGAGCAATTATTCTGTAGGTGGTTTTGTAAAGCTATCATTGATCTGTAATTATTAATAAGATTTTATGGTTGACCTGCCAGTGGGTGTCAGGGGGTATGTACAGCAGGAACTACATTTGCCTGTAATGACATTGCATCATCACTGCTGGATAAAGTCTGCCTGAAAACGTTGTCATTGAAGCCATTGTGCATTTCTACTTTTACTGTCGCTTTTTAAAAAATAGTATTTAACATTAAGTTCTTGTCTCCATGGGAGCTCTGGAGGGCTAAATCTATTTTGACAACACAGTTTCAAAAAACAGACAATCTTTAGCCAGGTTTATGGGATGGTCTGGGATTTCTGTTTGCCTCTTTAACCCTTTCACTCCAAAGTCATTTCCACACCTGAGAGAAGGGTCACTTGTTATCTTTTTGCATTCCTCTTGGGAAATGATGCTTTATATTTCTTTCTCAGATTTTGTGATAAGCCATGAAATCCAAAGCAGTTTCATGACTTTTTGGAAAGAGATCAGCTAAACTCTTTTTCCAAAAGCCTTTCTTTATACCCTGCAGGGAAGGCACCCCAAGAAAGAAGGGGAAAGAACCCATGGGCCTGGTGTACTGTTATTTTTCTAGGCACCTTTGAATTTACATTGTATTAAAAACACTTGAAGTGGCCTGAGCATCACCAGGCTTCTGGGGTGGAGGCCCCAAGCACAGGGGCATCAAAGTCAGGCAAGGATGAGCACATGCCCACGCCCCTGGCTGGGATCCACTTCCCTCACTTGTTTGTTAGAGCAGGGTCCTCCAGCACCGCTTCCTCGGCTGCACACGGTGCTTTCCTCGATGCGTGGCAAAGGCAACAGTCTCCTCTGCAGCCTTTTCCCCTTTTGTGGACAGGTACAAGGCCCAGAACTGTCCTGCCAACTCGGAGAATATAACCATCCTCAACAACTCCCCCATGGACGTAGAGGTCCAGTTCTTCTTTGAGGATGATGAAAAAGCAGAGACGTTCCTTCTGGACCCTCCCAGCATGACCCTGAAACCAAAGAAGAAGCAGGTAGGAGAGGGGCAGGTAGAGCAGGCACCGTAGAAGTGCCCAGGAGCTGCTGCTCCTGCTCACACACAGAGCTCTTTCTATTTCTTTCCGTGGGGCCGGGTCCAGGAGCTGACCATTTGGGCATACCCCACTTCCCCTGGCTTCCTGGAAGACAAACTCATCTGCTGCATTGACAAGAACCCAGAGCCAGTGGTCTTCAGCGTGTGCTGCCACGGGGTGCACGTGAAGCTGGAGGTCAGCCCCCTGGAGCTGTCCTTTGACAAGCTGCTTCTGCACAGGTCAGTCATCCCACAAGCACTCCAAGACTTGTGACAAAGACAAAACATTTGACTCTGCTTTCCAGGGCTCGGATGGAGCTGCTCCAGGTTGCATTCAGTGGCGAGGCTGGTGTGACCAGCCAGCAGCTGATGCCAAGTGCCTCCTGTCTCTGCAGGACTGACAGCAGGACCTTGGTCCTGAAAAACAACACCCTACTGCCCATGGCCTGGCAGCTCAGTGGGCTGGATGACCTTGCTGAGGACTTCTCACTGTCACAAGATAACGGCACCATTGATCCCCGCTCAGAGTTTGAAGTGACAGTGAATTTCAAGGCCCAGCAGATTGGCACCATTGAGAAGACCCTTCGACTAGAGGTGAGAGGGACTGTGCCCTGCCTGGCACAGTGAGCAGCCACGTGCTCTTAGGGACAGAGTCAGGAAGAGCTGCCCCTGACAGACACAAGGGTGCTGTGACCCCAACTTGTGCCTCTACACAGCGTTTGCCAGAACGTGCAGTGCATCCACATCCCCCAGATAAGCAGACACTGCACCCTGAGCCTGTAGCACAAGCACCTTGGCCCTGTGAATGGTTGAAGGTTGTTGTTTGGTTGTACAGACTGCAGCATGATCTCTACATTTCTCCTGGAGCTTGTCCAAACCTCTGGCATCGTGCAACAAACTCTGCCCCTGGCATTTTGTTCCCCATGGTTTAGGGGCTGCATTTCAGAGAGGGTGCTAGGTGATTGCAAAGGGTTGTCAATGCCACCTGCTCTGAGACACCCTACACTTCCTGTGGTTGTTCTTACATCCCTGTGCCTCTCAAGGAAGCTTTAGCAGCAGCATTCCCTGCTGTAGGAATGCAGAGTTGGGCTGATGGGGTTTTTTACTGCAGCAGAATCCCACTGGGACAGCCCATGAGATGAACGGGTTAGGAAAGCTTGGGTGTCCACCAACACTTGTGAAGCTGGGGAGGCCATAGGGGAAGCAGCCAGCAGAGACAAGGACTTAGAGGCTGTCTAGCAAAAGAATAATCTGAACAGTGTTTGTTTCTTGCTTCCTCAGGTTTCAGATACAGAAAACATCCTGGGGATTGTTCAGGTTGAAAACATCAAACTGTCTGCAGAGGTGTATGATGTTCTCCTGAGCATGGTCCTGCCTGAAGGTCAGTGGATGTCTCCCAAACAAAGCAGTCCAGGTGCACTGCCTTACCTTGGGTGGTGGGTGACCAAAGCACTTGGGATGGGATGGGATGCAAGGATGGCATGGATACATAAAGCACATACCCTGCAAGCTGCATGGAATAAAGCACTGTCAGGGCACTGGCAGCCTAAAATCTCTCCCCTCTGAACTTTGAAGTGTGCAGCTTCACGTGCAGGTTGGATTTGGGGGCTTTGAAACACCAGTGACGTGAACAGGCAGTTGGCAATTCCCACAGGCACAGCACAGCATGTAAAGTGATGGGATTTGTGCTTGGAAGCGAGGAAATGGAAGCCGAGCTCCTTAGCTACTAAGCCTGCAGATATTTTGAGTAAGAAGAGAAAGGGCAGACAAGTAGCTGGAAAACCCTTCCAAGAACAGCAACTTGCTGAAAAGGGTTTTGTGCTGGGACCTCCATGTAGCTTGGGACCTGGTGTATTCTGCAGCAGCTCACAAATACCATGTCTGATCTCGCTCTGTGCGTTGTCTGCAGATGAAACCTTGGATTTTGGAACCATCCATGTCCTGGATAATGTGAAGACCGTCCTGACTCTAAAGAACAAAGGGTTGTACAACATCGAGTACAGGTGAGTCCAGCTGCCTGGTGGTGAGCATTTCCCTGGGTTCCCAGGCCTGCAGTCTCCCTCTGTCAATGGTTAGAACCTGTTTCCATGCTGGCTACCTCACAATAAACACAAAACCTGGGCTCCCTCAGCTATTTCACCAGAGATTCCAGCCACAAACTAGCAGTTCTCCACAGTTCAGCAGGGAACCCAAAGGAGAGCCCCAAGAATTTCAGGCACTGAAATGCTGAGATTCATTGCCTTTCTTTGATGGTCACCTCCTTTCTCCTTCTGAGACTCTGTAAAAGAGTGAATGAAAAATTTCAGTGTCAAGGCTTCTTGCAATAACCTCATGACTGTCTGTGCTCTCTGTCAGCATCCAGGATTCCCTGAGCAGAGCTGCACTCTCCCTTTTCTTCTTTTTCTGGTCCTATGCAAAGTCCTGGCTGTGCTGGCAGCACCTCTACTTGTAACTGCAGAGATCTCCATTCCTTCCCTTTCTCCCCAGATTGATGCTGAAGGGTGCAGGTCCCAGGATGCGAGACTTGGCATCCCACTTCACTGTCAAGCCTCAGTCGGGCAAGCTGATCGCCTCCCAGCCTGGTGTGAATATTGAGATATTCTTCCACCCCACAAGGGAAATGCTCCTCAAGAACAGCCCCATCCTGTACTGCCAGGTGAGCTGCCTGGGCCAGGCTGTTACCACACGGTGTTTTGGGAGCATAAACAGGACAGGTGTCTAATGGAAGGAGGGCTTTAACTGGAGAATCCTCTCTCCTACGTACACAAACAAAGTCTTCAAAACCATTTGGGAGGCTTCCTAAGGGAGCTGAGAATCTGACTCTGGAGGAGGTGCTTTAACTGGGTGGGTGAACTGATGGAGGCCTGGGGTGGAGGCTGGGGACTGGAGTAGAGGCTGGCTGGCCTCTTTGCTTTGTTTACCACCCCTTCCTGTGGACACAGGTGATAGATGCCATCGCAGGGGAAGGAGGCCAGACTGTCGCCAACATCCCAGTGAGGGTGTCGGCCAGAGCTGCGTACAGCAAGTTCAGTATTGAGCCCGCCTCACCCATCAATTTCGGTGCCATGATGAAGGGCAGCAAGAAGACCCAGACTGTCGTGCTGGAGAACACAGGCACGATCAGCTTCAAATTCCACATCCAGCCAGCAACCGAGGATGCATCTTCACTGGAAAGCAAAAGGTACGAGAAGCCCTGCACCACCCTTCCTGCCTGAGGAGGCACCAGCCCACGGCTGAGATGTGGCAGGAAGCCAGGAGACCTGGGCTATCGCCCATTTGCATCCCTGCCTTGGGGAGAGGGAGCAAAACACGCCTCAGTGTCCCCATGTGTAGTAGGAAGCTGGTGCTCGAGCTGCTCTGTCCAGCAATGGGTGCTGCAGGCTGCTCTCTGGGAACCATCTGGAGCAGGAAGGCTTTCCTCTGTGAGGAGGAAGGCCAGCTTTGGCCTCAGAGAAAGGCAGGGGAGCTCAGCATGACAGATACCTCTGCTTTCTCCTCTCAGTTCAAAGCAAGGGGAATCTGTTCCATCAGCTAGGAAGTGCTCAGCGGGAAGGAAATCAAGCTTGACACAGGTGGGTGACTCCTGCTCCCCAACAATGCTGCTGCTGCAGGGGATGTGAGAAGATGCTGCTGTGCCCAGGCTGGGGGCTCATCTCCATTGGGTGGGACGTGGTCTGCAGGATGGAGTCCAGGATCTGCTCAGTCCCATTGACAGTCCTGTACTCTGGCTCTGACCTGCAGTTGTGGGCTCAGCAGAGGGGAGCAGGTCCTGTGTGTGATAGCTGCTGGCCAGCATGTGTCTGTGAACACCACAGAAGCAAAAACATCCCCCCTGAACTCCCGGTCCACAGAGCTCAGACAACATTTTTTTTTCTTCCTTTTCTTCATCTCATTCCCCTACCTCTCTCCCATCATTTCTCACAGCTGTTTCTGCTCTCCTGTTACCTCTGGAGGCTGAGGATCACAGCTACCACCTTCATTCTTTACACTCAATCTCCTTTCTCTCTGCCACTTGAGACAGGCTTGCAGCTCCTCTTGGCTTGTTGGGCTCAACCTGGAGCTGCCTTTGGGCCACGGAGTCATCTTTCCCTGCCCTGGGACTGGCTGCTTGGGCCCAGCTGGAGGCCAAGGCAGGACATACTCTTTGCTGGGGTGCTCAAGGCACAGCTATTACCCTTCAGCCTCTCCTGGAACTTCTTCTGCAGGGTCAGCTCAATGTGGGCATGTTCACGGTGTCCCCTTGCTCCGGCTCCATCGCTCCGTGGGGCCAGCAGCAGATCACGGTGGAGTGCCTGGCAGGGCAGGAGGGGACTTGTGAGGAGCAGCTGTACATTGACATCGTGGGCAGAGACCCCAGGGACAATCCCCTCGGCATTCCCTTTACCCTGACTGCCGAGTCCTGCCTGCCAGGTACGTGCTCTCCACAGGTTCCCTTGGCCAGACCTGCTGCTGATCAGCACCTCAACTTGCTGCTTGGATAGGGAGGCATGCTAGCCCTGGTGTCCCCCCTTGAAATCCTCAGAGTTTCCAGCCCTCTTAAGTCCACTGGTGAATTCATCCCTCCCCAGCTGAGAGGGATGCATGGAAGGATAAAAGGAAAGCAATGCTCTTTAAGACTCAGGTTGACTGAGCTCCATCCTCATAGCCAGCTCCCCCACCCAAAGCTGGGTTTAGCACTTACCTGGGCAGAAAGAGCTTACCAAGCCTTCTCAGAGGCCAGCAAGGCCCAGATGAATTCATCACGGAGGCTTCTTCATGCTCATCCCTCTGGTCTGTCCACAGCATTTGCTGAGGATGCAATGTTAATCTTCGAAGAATACCCGATCTGCAGCAGCACTGACCTCACCCACAAGCTGCTCTCTGTGCACGGTGTGGGCCTGTTTGTGAGAGATGAAAACAAGTTCATCTTCAACAAGATTCTGGTTGGGCAAGAGGCTGAAGCCCACTTCAACATCTACAACACAAGTGCTCTGCCGTGTGACGTGGTCCTCTCCATCAGCCCCCTGCCAGGACAGGTAAGAACAGGAGGCCAAGGAGATGGTTGCCCTCTAAGGGCCATGTGAAAGCTGTTTTGTTCTCCAGATTGCTTTCTGTGGCCCACACTAGCTCAGTGTAGGTCAAACTTCAGGGCAGAGCAGCAGAGCCAGGGAACAGTTGTGTTGAATTCTCATGTCTTGGGCAAGGTTTTGGCTCACACCTCTGGGTCTTTGGTGGGAGAAGTGAATCCTTCTGAACCTCTCTTGGAAGCACACTCAGAGAGGGGCTGTTATCAACTGACATGCCAGGGCTCAAAGCAGAGCATCTCCTCAGGCTCCCTGGCTTTTCCTCTCTCTGAAGGCCAGTTGTAGGTTATTTGCAGGGTTTTCCATGCAGTGACCACCTCCCACATAGGGCAGGGCAGCTGCCAGCACTCAGAACACACAATGCTTTAGCACAAGGTCAGCATTCCCTGCTTGAACAACTCATCCTTAAAACAACAGCCCCTGAGTTCACAGCCCATAAACACACCTCTAGGAGGGCTGTGAAAATGGGAAGAGCTGTCACAATGCAAGATTTTTGCCTGGCTGGCTGCTATTCATGGAAAAGAGAAGCCAGGAGAAAACTGCTTCTTGTAGAAAAGTCTCCATAGCATGACAAGAAAAAACTCTTCTTCTTACAAGGACTGATCAAAGACTATTGTAGAGTTGATACTGCTTTACCATCCCAGGTTTTGTCTCCCAGTGGTCAGCTGGGAAAAGAAAAAGTTGGGTAGGGGGAGAAAAAGTGTTCTGGAGGTTTTATTCTGATGTTTCTTATTCCTGTAGTCCTGTTGATAAAATTTCTTTATTCCTTTTAAGTTTTAAACCTGTTTTACCCTTCTCCTAATCCATAGTTCACAACAAAAAATGCATAAGTGTCCTGGTGATTTTAGCCAGTGCTAAACCCCACCACATTATTTAGTGCATTGACTGAGAAACTCCAATTAGCAAATCTAAACCACTACAGACATGCTGTTTTCAGTAATGCCTTTATGAATGAAACTGTGTCGTGCTGGAAGGTGTTTTCTCCTAACACTGCTCTCTGGCTTCCCCCAAGGAAAAAGGCCCTATCACCGTTTTCAAGTTGCATCCAGTCCAGATGTCCATTCCCGGCTCATCCCACGCTGTTGCTACAGTGACCTTCACCCCTCCAGACGAGCAGAACTACGACTGCACTTTTAAGGCTTCCCTTGTCATCCCCAAATGGTAATTGACCCTGAGAAATATTGGGGGAGGCCTCTCTGACAGCTGCCTCTCCACTGGGAAGGCACAGACCTCTTGTTAGCTCTAATGCTCTCAGCAGCCTTAGGCAGAGTACTTGGCATGAGATGATCTGGGAGGCAGTCACTGTTGGATAGAGCAGAAAAATGAGGCAGATTTGTCATACAGGTTTAGCCTGTATGAGCAAATAGGAAGACAGGGAAATAGGTAGCCAACTGGAAGTTACTGAGATGTGCTACAGCTGAGCTGGGCATTTCCAAGGACAGAAGCTTAGATGGATCAGTTTCTGTGGCAGCAAGTCAGCAGTCACAATTTCCTCTTGGTTTCTGTGACATTAATGATCCTCTGTGATTCCCTGCATTCATGAAGCTATTTCATGTGAGTGATGGGAGCTGGTATGAAAGAGGAGCCCTGTTCCTCTGCACTGGGACCTGTGTACAGGGGCTTTGACCTGCCCTTCCTCAAGCCTTTAGTGGCTGAATTGGAGCCAGAGAAGTCTAATTGCTAATAAGCAATTGCTTTTCTATTGTTCTTGGAAATGATCTTGGTGGATGGTGACAATGATTTCTTTTTGCCTTCTTGCTTTTGTACTGCTTTCATGCTGTGCTTTTTTTGCTTGTTGCCTATGTCTCATCTCACTGCAGCCAGGGGATTTGCCATATCTCATCTGGTGCCTCATTATGTATCTGCTGTACTGCATGATTGAATTAAGTGAAATTACTTTTAACTGTTACTGTGGAAGGCTCTGGCTCTTTGGACAGGTTCCTCTTGTGAATGGCCCTGAGGGGATTGGGAAGAGGCTGGTGGGGGGCTGTGTTGTGGGCTACAGGAGCACCAGGCAGGGAAAACAGTGTGGACTGCCCCTGCTGCTTGGCTTGCCCAGTGAGAAATGGGTTAGTGCCAGCTGGAATTGTTTGTGTGCCTCTCCTGCAGCTCTGTGAAAATCAAGCCCCAAATCCTGAGCTTCACCATCAGTGGGAGGGGGCACGAGCCGCAGGTGACAGTCGTGTGCCCGAGAGCTCGCAGCAAGAGAGGAAATGCCGTGCTGCGCTTCCAGAGGCTCCAGCTGGGGGATTTAGAGATGCTCCCCCTGGTCGTCCGTAACAACGGCATCGTACCTGTCAAGGTGAGGACCTGCTCAAGGAATGGGCTGGTTTGGGAATAAGTGCTTGTGGCACAGGGGGAGGGTCCCAAAAACCATGGCAGACCTGGCAAGAGGTGTCACAAATTCTTTTAAGCAAGGGACTGACATCTGTTCTCCAAGAAGGGAGTTCTTGAAAATTTTCCATCCAGTCTTTCTTCTTTAAGTTGAACACAAGGAAGGTGGTGGAGTATTTCCCCCCATCTTTCAGGTTTGTTCTCAAGGAATGTGTGATTTTCCAGTTCCATTAGGTTGTATTCCCCAGTTTACTATATTTTAAGCAAACTTAGTTGTGGTTTAATTATATTCTGCTTATTGCTTTCTGTCCTGTTTGGTTCCGTGTTGGTTCAATCCAAATGGCTCTAAAGAGCCCTTTTTCCCAGCTGGTTTGACTTAACTTTTGTGCTCAGTGCTGTTTGCAGTGGGAGAGGTGCTGGGTTCCTATGCAGGACCAGCAGCACTGTGGTGTCAGTCCCTGTGCCATCCTGTACTCACACCAGTATCATTGTGCTCTGTGTTCCCTTTTCTCAGTTTATGTTACACCTGGAGGATGAGCATGGAGCATTCTTCTTGAAAGCCAGGCGCTCCACACTGGAGAGATTCCACACTGAAGATGTGGGAGAGGACTCTGTTGAAAATGGTAAATTCGTTAACCATGAAGTGCGATGGTGCACAGAGGGAAAACGTGTGCCCTGCTCTTGGCTTCTCTGAGCTGCAGCCAGATGTTGGACACACTTTCTTTCCTTGGGCTCTCTGTCCCCCGAGCTTTTCATGGGGACCTTTTGCAGGGTTTCCTCCTAGCAAGGAGTAGGAAGTTCTTGTGTTCTTCTAGACGTGGTGGGCTGGGTTCTGGGGGACTCTCACTGCCTCAGTGCAGCCTCTGAGGTATTTGCAGCATGTGGCAAGGTCCCAGCCTGAACGGACACAGCCCTTGAGCACACAGGCAGCCAGCAGAAGCCCAAAGTGCTCTTTGGCTCAGCTTTCCATGTGGCTGGAGCTGTCTGGAAGCGATGGAATGAGGGCTGGGCATCAACCTGAGGTTAAGCTGCTTAAGTGGTGATGTGTCTGGAGATGGCAGTCTTGTGAACACAGGAAGAGGGTCGGGAACCACTGCGGGTAGAACAACCTGTGCTCAGAAGGCAGCTGGTTTCAACCTTCTGTTCCTCATATATGGAAATATTTCCTCTGTACAACTGTATCACTTAATTCTGATTTCCATTGCTGTGCAGAGAGCAAGCCCCCAGGGAAGCCTCTCCTGCTTCTGCATCGTGGGCAATCGGCAGAGTTTGATGTCATTTTCAATCCCACCCTGGCTCAACGTGTGGAAGGGAAGATCCGCGTTTTAGTGGGGGACACCTACTCTGACAAGACCCTGATAGAGCTGGTGGGTGAAGGCCACAAGGATGAATTCAGCTTCGACTGTCTAGAGGAAGACCCACAGTTGAGGAATGATAAGAGCAGTTTGAACAAAGACATCATTGATGGTAAGAGAGGAGAGGCTGCCAAGGTGGAACAAGGAAGAAGAAAATATCTGATCATGTGTGTCCTCTCTCTAGGCAGGCCTGGGCTGTCACCCCTGGACATGGAGGCCTGTGGGTGTGGCAGCCATGCATGCAGAGCAGTGTGTGCTGTGCTGCATGGCGCTGGCTCAGGGGTGTGCCAGGGTGTTTCCCTGAAAGTGGTGGGATGGGGAACTGCCTGGGGGGCTCCCTGCCAGAGGGAGGAAGGCTTGGAGCAAGGAAGCATTGAACATACAGGAGTCTGTGCATGTGAGGGGGGTGGGGTGGAACTCCCTGCATGCTGAGATCCCTTGCTTTCCTCCTTAACAGCTGTCAGACTGAACCACATCCAGTTTGGGGACTGTCCTGTTGGGAAGCCCTGCCACAGGATCTTCACCATCACCAACCACACCGGCATGATGTTCATGCGCTTCGAGTGGGAGGCAGACGTCCCATTCCAGTTCTCCCCCAGGGTGAGTGGGGGCTGCTCTGCCTTTCCCCATTGCTCAAGCCCTGCCCTGGCATTCCTGGGAGCTGGCAGGGAGACCTCACATGCCAGTGCTAGCCCATTCCAGTGCCACACAGGAGATGCACTCCCTGGCTTGGCTGGGCCAAGGCTGCCAGCCTTGCAGAAAAGGCTTCGCGTTATGGGAGGTGGTACCTTCTCTTCATACTTTTGTCTATCAAACTTCACAGAAATCCACACTGAGGTGCAGGTTCCTGGCACAGCTGCTCACCACATCAGTCCCCTTTGCTATATCAGTCCTGCCCTTGGCAGTGCTTCCAGTTTGGTCTTGATTCCCTGATTCTCCCTAGGTGGGACATCTCCACCCTGGCTGCACCAAGGCCATCACAGTGACCTTGAAATCAGATGTCCCAGCCACCTTCAGGAGGCACCTTGTGAAATGTAAGGTGACCAAGATCAAATTTGAGCTGCCACTATGGAATGTTCCGGACTGGGACGACGAAATGCGCACTGTCATGTGGAAGGACATCACCGGGAACCAGGAGCCAGCAGCCCAATGGCCTGAAAAAGAGAAGGTAAGAAGCAAAATGGCAAACAAAGCCACCACAGCTTTTCCAAAAAGAACCACCATAACACCATCACTGCTGGCTGAGCAGCTCCTGCTTCCTCTGGACACTGGACAGCCCTGAGGTTCACCAGCAGGGCATTCTAGGGGAGAGGTGGATGCACATGACCCTCACACAAGAGGGAAAGCCTTTAGACAAGAGACCATTAGCCACACGCTATCAGTCTGGGCCACAAGCACAAGTGCTGCAGCCCATGTTGAATGGGAGACAATGTTTTATGATTATCTCATTTTATGGTGTTTGAAATCTCTCCATATGATTTGGTGCCTTTTCACCAACAAGGAGTTAAGTCTGCTGCACTCTGTCTCTTCTTTAGAAGTGGAGACAAATACACTTCTACTGCACCTGCTGGTGAATGCCAAGGTTTGTCTCCATGGATACCAGAGATTTTGGTTGTGGTCTCTGTATTGGGAGGGTTATCTCATCATGGAGTAGCCCAGGCACTGTGTGACCGTATGGAGGAGTCCGGAGAAGGATCATCTCTGGAGACTCTTGCTTTTATTGTCATTATTGCCAAACACACTCAGCTTGGGTGAAGGCTCTTTCCAAGTTTCTGGACCATTTTAAGGCCTCTAAACCATCCTCTTTTCTATCAGAACATCTGCAGTTGGACACTTTCCTAGTGAGATCTTTCACATCCCAAAATGCCCATCCCCAGCTGCCAGCAGTGTGGCTGTTGCTCCACAGGTGACATCTGGAGAGCACTTTCTCCTAAGACAAGAAGAAAAAAGTGCTTCCTAGAAGTCTGCAGTCATGGGGTTCTCCACCCACAGAGCTCCAGCAGGGGAACTTAACCCTAATTTTGAGACCTGCTGGATTTCTAGGGGACCAGGGAAAAAGTCAGTCCCTCTCCAAGGTTGAAGTACAGGGATTGGAACGCCGCTGTAGTCTCCATGGGTACATTAACAGCTGTGCTAGGACTGCTTTGATCAGTGGGCAGAAACAACTACTGCAGCACAACAGTCCCAATTCTGTCATCTTTCCAGGGAAGTAAAAGTGAATGGTCCTTTCTAGTCCCTCTATGAGGCTGATGTTGGAGGCCCAAAGATTCCCTTCTCAGCCTGACTTTCTGGGCTCTGCTCAGCGATTCTTTTCTCCTCTTTTGCAGACAGTGGAGACAGTCCCAGAACCGGCTCACACTGTGCTGAAGAAGAGCGGCCAGGAGGCCGAGCTGTGCCTCAGTGCCTTGGTTGCCTACGCCCAGTTCAAACTGGACACAGTCGTGGTTCAGCTCAAGGATACCTTGCCCTTCCAGACAAGGACAGCCACGTGAGTGCTGAGGCCAGGCAGGGCCCTGCCAGCGGGAGCTGCCTTTGTGGAACTTTGTGCTGGCCGTGGCTGGGGAGACAAAACTCACGACTCGAGCTCCAGGTGCTCAGGAGACAAAACAGCCTCGTTCATTATTCAGAGCTCACTGAAATACCCAATGCAAATCTCCTGAGCTAGACAGCCATTGGCTGAGATCTCTCTCCTGCCCAACTTCCTGGCCAGTGCTGTGCTCACTTCTCAGCTTGGATGGGGCTGGCCAAGGGTCCCCTGTAACTTACCTGGGAACACGTTCAGGCATGAACTAGGCCAGCTGAATTGGATTTGTGTTATGGCCACATTCACTGTGTCCAGTCCAGACCAGCTGTACTGTGACAATGCTGTGACACCTTTGCCCAGGGCTGACCCAGTGCCTGCTTCCCAGAACTCCACCCCAGCCAAAACCAGCACAGGCTTGTTCACATGCATGCCAAGCCAAGCAGGAGAGGGTGGTCAGGAGAGGCTCAATGCTGCCATTTTCTGCTGAGAACAGCCACGGGTTTGCTTTCACTGCGTGTCACCTGTCCTCATCTGCTCAAGAATAAGTTTGCAGTCAAACAAGACCTAAAGAAAGTCCAAAGTAAGCCCCTTAGCTTCAATGTCCTGGGCACCATGTTGGCCCTTTCCTCTTCAACTTCCAGACTTCGAAATACTTTTCTGGGCCACCCAGGAAGGACAGCAGTCTGAGCATGGCAGGGTTGCCTGGGGAAGAAGATGCTCCTCAGCAGAAAGTGGTAGCAGGAGTCCCTCAGACAATGTTACTGTACTATTTGCTTTCTATTTATTGGACTTTTTTTTTTAATTCCTCCTTCTTGCTTTTCAGTTTCAGGATGCACAACACAGGGAAGGTGGCCCTGGAATACTTCTGGGAGGAAGCTGCTCCTGCAGATAGTGAAGCAGTGAGGATGCCATATTCAACCTCTCTGATGGGTAAGGGCATTTCACTTGGTAGCTGAGGGCCTGGGGAGAAGACCCTGCCCCTTCACCCCAAAACTTGAATTCCTTTTTCCTCCTTGTCCACACGTTCACTTTCATCAGCATCTTCCCAGCTGCAGCTGGAGAGTTTTCTCCTTGCCCCCTCTGCCTTTCAGCCCCTTTTGTTCTTGCTCTGCCACTTCAGCTCTGCAAAGGAGCTGAGCCAGGCTCTGGGGAGAGCCACGTGCTGGGTCAGGACTGGGAGGGGGGACATCAGGTCATTGCTTTGAGAAGTCTGAGTCTGGGGAGAGCAATGGTGTAACGAGTGAGCTGCCCTGCAGCCACTGTCTGTGTGCAGTTCCCCACTCCAGGGCAGCTGCAAAGTCACTGTCTAAAACCAGCTCCTGCTTTGGCACAGGAGTGTGTGCTGCAGCAGAGACCCTGCTCCCAGAAGCTCTGTTCCCTGCTGGGAACTTGGCCAGAGATGCTCCGAGTGCATCCCAGCTCTCTTCCACCTATGTGCTGCTGCAGGAGGCAGCGTTGCTGGCAACACAGATTTTGTCTTTGAATGGTGTCCTCTTCCTCTCTGCAGGTGGGCTCATCTCTGCTCCTGTTGTAAGGCAGCGCAGAAAGCTGGTGCTTCTTTTCCGGGGGGAGCAGGACCATCCTTTTGAGACGCATCCTTCTGAGCTGCGGCACCTACAGTGGCTTGCCGAGGAGCAGCAAGATTCCGAGCAGGAACAGCTGCAGGATTCCGAGCAGGAACAGCAAGATTCTGACCAGGAGCAGCTTTCTGAGGAAGAGCAGCTGGATGCCAAGCAGAAGAAGAGTTCCAAGAAGTGGTGCCGCTCCAAGGAATGGAATCTCTCCCCGCAGCGTGCCACTTCCTCCCTGGAAGTCCTCCCAGATGTCACCCATGACCAGTCACTGTTCTCCATCAACCCCAACTTCGGCACCATCGCTCCTGGCCAGAAGAAGACCTTTCATGTGCTCTTCTCCCCAAAGGATGTGGGGAACTTTGAGACCACCATGCTGTGCAGGTGGGAAACATGGACACACTTGCCAACTCACACTTCTGATGGCTATCACTGAATCACAGGGTGGGACAGGGTGGAAGGGACCACAGGAGGTCATCTGGTCCCACTTCCCTACTCAAGCGGGGTCATCCCAGAGCACATGGCACAGAGCAGTGTCCAGAGGGCTCTGCAATAATTCCAGTGAGGGACACTCCACACCCTCTCTGGGCAGCCTGTCACCCGCAAAGGGAAGAAGTTCTTCCTCAGGTTCAGGTGCAACTTCCTGTTCAGGTTCTGCCCGTTGCCTCTTGTGCTATTGCTGGGCATCACCAAGCACAGCCTGGTTCATCCCCTAACACCCTCCCTTCAGTCCCTCTGACCGGGATGGGGAGGTGGGCCTGGAGACAAGCAGTCCCAGAGAGGCAGCAGCTCCCACAGGAGCGCAGAGAGATCATCTGGCCTTGGTAGGGAGACACTGGCAAAAGACACTGTATGAAACATTAAGCTCCTGGAGGGTTGCAAGATCTTGAATGAGAGACCCAGGGACCAGCCAGTCCCTAGCTCTGCTTCTGGCACAGAGCTGCTCACTGCTTGCACAGAGGGAGGATGCAATGCTGTGTGCTCTGCAAGGAGGCAGAAAAGCGTCTGGCTGGAAATGTTTCTCTGGCTAATACCAGTCCCTTTCTCCCCAGCATTCCTAACCTGGAGCAGACTCACAGGACGGTGCAGGTGGTTCTGAAAGGCAGAGCCCGGCAGTGGAAGCGTTTTGAAAAACCAAAATGCTCTGCCTTACAGCAGACAGAGGAAGGCCAGGGACACAAGAAGCAGCTGCACTGGCAACCAACACCACAGTGACAGCATTTGTGTCAGCTGGAGCATCCAGCAGGAGCCAGCAACATCTTGTTTCCTACTGCTGATGGTGTCCCACCCTTTACATGCGACCTCTGCAGCTGCCCTTCCCAGCTCCAGCCATCATCATCTTTTAATTAACTTTGTTAATTAAATAATTGTTTGTTAATTTGTTAAATAACTTAAGTTTCAGTTAACTGTAAATAAACACTTGCTAATAAGTTGTTAACCGTTAGCCATGGTGCCAGAGATCTTTCCTTAAACCCCACTACCCCAGTTCAAACCCCCAAGTTAGTACATTCTGAGGTTCCCCCCAGTTGTCTCCAGTTACTCCGTTCACCCTCTCCTCCCTGGTGTACCCAGAATGGCTCCTGGAGAGCACAAGATGGTGGGGACCGCATGGCCAGGCCCCTCCCTTGTACTTCTCCTCCCCAAAATCCTTTCCTTCTTCCTACTTCCAACCCCTTCTTCCCTGATGCTCCTCCCCCTGTTATCTCTCCTCCTCCAGTTGTCCCTCCCCTTCCTGTCCCCTCGGACCCCTCCTTCTCCACTTGGGCTCCTCCTCCTGAAAAGGTCCCCACCCCTTCCTTTCACAATGGCCCCTCCTCTGAGCCCTCCTCTTTCCCCTGCAGCACCGCCAACCCTCTTCTGACTTTCAGTTCCCACGCCCCTCCTTCTGGTTCCCACACCCTGCGAGCCACAAGTGCCGAGCCCAGGAACCGGAACCCAGAACAGGAGACCCTTCCTCTTGCCACTCCAATTATGTTCAATTATGTGGGAGTGTGCTTCAGGAATGGGAGCCATTCTCATTTCAAAACAAAAGAGAACTCTGCAAAGCCCAGAAAGAGTTTGGAAAGGGAAGCAAATATTTTAAGGGCCTTTTAAAGGCCACCCTCTCCTCCAATCTCTCAGTCCCGTATGACCTCCATGATTTATTTTCGTGCCTCCTTACCCCATCAGAATATCTTGCATGGGAGGGGGCATGGAAGAGGTCATTACAGGCCGAATGTTCTGAGTTATTGCAAAGTTCCGACAGCGCCCTTGATGCCATTGGGAATAAAATAACAACCGAGCACTTGAGCGGCGATGGGGAATGGGCACAGGCGAAGGACCAGGCCCGGGTTTTGCCAAGGCCGGTCCTTGAAAAGATCAAAACAGCTGCAGAGAAAGCGTTCCTCACGTTACCATCCAGAGAACCCCAAGCGAGTTCCACAATCATTCTGCACCAGCATTTTTGAGAAGAGTTGGCCGTCACACTGGGAATTGAAAACCGTGGCAGGCACCATACAGGGCATGGGGGGAGCTTGTTCTTGTTATCTTTTCTATTTTTAAGAGATGTTGTTAAGAGATACGGAAATTCTGTGCACTGACAGAGCCCTTGTAAGAAGTGTAAATTAGTACAATGCCTTTGGGTTTAAATTCAAGCCAGAAGCACCCCTGCTCCCAGAGCAGCAACCCTTCTGTCACTGCTCTTGGACTGCAGCTTCACAAACAGGTGAAACAGACAGACCTCAGCTTAGAAGACCTAAAAGCTAACTTTGTTTTCCTTGAGCAGATTCAGGAGCTACCTGTATTATATATATAAATACTTCACAAGAAAAGAACAAGAGTGTCAAAAAGGCAAAAGAGCTTGGTAATTTGTAGAAAGTAACTTTGATCAAAAATACAGTGGGTTAATAGAGCAGTCTGAAGATGACATTCACGTTTTTCCTGGTGATATTGTGCTCTGTACTGTAACAGTGGGTAACAATTAGACATAGCCAGTAGGATAACTGGATATTCAATCATTGAACTCTCATTCACCTGAACACTTCAACTGTGCTGTAAACTTCAGAGACATTTTTTCAGCAGCTTTCAACAAATTACTCTGGATTCATCATTCCTGAGACCTAATTGAGTCAAAATGCCAAGTGGGATTATTCTTTCTCAAAGCCTGGAGCCACACAGAGTGAACAAGTACATAAATCATCATGTGCATCCCCATACACCTAACAGTCCAGTCACTAACCAGAGTTTACAAAGGAAAATTCCACATGCACAGTCATTTTTTCACTTTTGCTACAAATTATGTAAAAGAATAAGCTACAAATAGTATCTGAAACCTGTTTAAACTCAGGGATAGTGATGCCGTGCCACAGTCCCAGGCCAGCTCACCACCACCAAGGCACCCTGACAAGTGTGGGGAACAGCTCCTGAATTTCACAGCAGGAGCTGAACCTTCCAGCCGCTGCCCTACAGCACGTTAGAGCTGTCAGCACAAGGAAGAGGGAAAGGACGAGGAGAAGGCTCTCTGAACGGCACCCAGGAACGAGCACATGCTCTGAACGGGTCACGGACAAAGCCACAAGCACTCTGTGCTGGGGATTAAATAGAAAGAGTGGCTACAACCTGTCAACCAATGAGGAGCCAACAGGGCAGGAGCATCAGGCGGGATTAACAGCACAGGGACCAATAAGGATAAGGGGGAGGAGAGAACAGGTCACACGGGCCAATGGGGCCTCGAGGATTGGGGGATTGACAAGGGGGTGGGGCAATCAGGGATTGGCCCAACTGGGCATTGACAGGGAAGGGTCTGGAAGAAGGGGCAGTGACAGGCAGGGAAGGTTTGGGGTAAGGGGCTTGGGTCACAGTGATAGGCAGCGTAGGGGAGGATACAACTTAGGGGCAATCCAACTTTGGGGGAACACAGGAATATAGGAACAAACCATTAGCTGTACAACCAGAAATTAAGAAACTATTAAAATGAACACATGCCGCAACACGATGGCATTGCAATACCCTAAAAAATTCCAAGGGTACCTAGTGCTGCTGCAGTAATACAAGAGAACTGTAACTATGTGTTACTAGTTGTTATCCATATTAGATAAAAATGGCTTAACTCAGCTTTATAAAGCAGGAAGCAAGTCATGGAGAGTTGAAATGATATAGCTGGGACAGTGCAGCCATTCTGTTTTCTGCGAGAGATGCTCTTAAGCCGTGGTGGTAGTAACGTGCTCATCTCCTGTAATTTTGCTCCTTGTGATCTACTTATCCACCTCTCAAGTTTTTTGATTTTTTTTCTTTTTCTTCACTTTTTCAGCTGAGTGCCAAAAGGAAACACACAACTTCAATGTTACTACCAAAATAATATATCTATTTTTCAAAATAAGAAATACTCAGAGCTTTCAGAAAACACAACAGAAGTGTTGGAATGTATAAACAGTAGAAGATATTGAACAGTATTTTTACACTGTACATGTACATCAGCCAAACAAATGGATAATAGCGCTTGAGGAACAAGGATATAAATGAAGCTTCATTGAAAGGGCTTATTTTGGTTTCTATGTGCTGTTACCACCATGATGTAAATAATTCACAATCCATTTAAATTTTCCTAAGTTGTATTATTTCATGATCAGCTATGATTTATTTAATTTCTGTTGTACCCTTCACTGAATGATCTGAGCACAATCTCCAAACAAGGCAAATGGTAGAGTAGCAAAGGGCTAACAGGGTAAGTCATATTGACATTTACTTCTGATGACTCACCTCTGAAAGAAAAAGGCAGTAGCTGTTTTTGGCAGAGAAGTTGCATTTACAAATTGGCTTATGGATGCTAAATCTAAACCACAGTGCCTGTACAAATTACAGGCCGCCTAGCTCCTCGGGCTGCCTGAGAAAATAGCCTGGGAAAAATATGAGAAGGAATTAAAACAATTCTCAGGGACACTAAACAGCCTTGCAGGTGTTGTTTTGCAGTTTTGTTTTCTTTTGCAGGAGAAGGCCAGGGGGGTGATGGGCCCCCCTGACCAATGATGGTGATGTAGCACTTTGTTAACCAATAGGAGTTTCTTTTCTGTACCTTCCACGTACCAGTCTATAAAACAGGCCTGAAGTAATAAACCAGGGAATTCTCGTGTTGTGACTCCCTTGAGAGTCCAGTGTCGTTCTTCCTCGCCGTTCCCAATCGGAGCGACATTGGCTCACCTCATTGGCAGCAGAACTCCCTTGTTTCTTATAAAAGCTGCTCATCAGCTTGAGTGGGGAGAAGGTGCAAAAGGGTGAGAGAGGCTGACGGAGCTCTGAGGATCCAATGGTGCAAAGATCTGAAAGGTGAAATACCTTTCCTTGAGTTCAGGGTCATTAGGGAAAGGGAGTGCTGAAAGCTTGGTTCTGTCAGCCACATTCACCTAGTAAAAGGTTTTTTTCCAGCAACCATGTGTGCAGCCAATGCCACGGGATGGCTGCTCTTTCTGTTGTGGGGGCATTGCAGCCTCCAGCTGCAGAGTATGCAAACTGAGCTGCATTGAAATGTGTCCTCCAGAGCTCAGTTTTAGGCTGGTCCTGGTCACCATCTTTACTGATCATCTGGATGTGGGGATTGAGAGCACCCTCAGTAAATTTGCAGAGGCCCAGTTGGGTGGGAGCGTAGATCTGCTGGAGGATGGGAAGGCTCTGCAGTGAGACTTGGACAGACTCAATCAGTGGGCCAAGGACAATGGCCTGAGGTTCCACAAGGCCAGGTGCCACATCCTGAGGGTCACCAGACACCTCAGAGTGAGCCAGAGTGTGCCCAAGGGGGCAAGAGACCACGGGCACCTGGCCTGTATCAGCACCAGTGTGGGCAGCAGGAGCAGGGCAGTGCCAGCCCCTCCGTGCTGGGCACTGGTGAGGCCCCACCTCGAGTGCTGTGCCCAGCTCTGGGCCCCTCATGAAAAACAACATTGAGGGGCTGGAGTGTGTCCAGAGAAGGGCAGTAAGGCTCATGAAAGGTTGAGAAAATGTCCCATGAGGAGTAGCTGAGGGAGCTGAGTTTAGTCAGTGTGGAGGAGGCTCAGGAGGGACCTCACTGCTCTCTCCAACTCCCTGCCGGGGCCATGCAGTGAGGTGGGGCCGGTCTCTTCTGCTGGGCCTGCAGTGAGAACCAGAGGAACTGGCCTCACGCCGAGAGAGGAAATTCAGGTTAGATTTTAGAAAAAAATTTTCGCTGTTCAGGTGTTCAGGCCTGGGAATAGGTTGGCCAGGGAGGTGGTGGAGTTGTCATCGCTGGAGGTGTTAAAGGGGCCTCTGGATCTGATATTCGGAAATGGTTTAGTGGTTTAGGGTTTGCAGTGGCAGATGCTGGGCTGACATTGAACTGAGTGGTCTTAAAGACCTCTTCCACCCCTGACGGTTCTACAATTGCAAGAGCTTCCTAGCTGGCTGAGGGGAAGGCTCAGGGCTGTCCCGAGTCCGCCGCGCCCTGAGGCGCTCGGGCGGCGCTGCGGCTGCGGCGGCTCCTGAGGGGCCGAGCCGGGCGCTGCCCTCAGCACCGCGGGGCCGCCGCTGCCCCTCAGGCCAGCGATCCCATCCCTCAGCCCGGCGATCTCGCCCCTCAGCCCGGCGGTCTCGCCCCTCAGCCCGGCGGTCTCGCCCCTCAGACCGGCGGTCTCGCCCCTCAGCCCGGCGGTCTCGCCCCTCAGACCGGCGGTCTCGCCCCTCAGCCCGGCGGGCAGCGCTCGGCAGCGGGGACCCGCCTCGCCTCGGGATCTGCCCGGAGCCCCCCGCTCCGCCGGGTCACAGGTACCTAAAGCCTGTGATCCTGACGAGCCTGTGCTGTGGCCGTGGTTGGTGTCTCACACTTCTGCCATAAGAGCTTCAAGGGGAAGTTCACAAAAGTTTCAAAGCAGAAACCTGCACTAGTTCTGAGTGTAGTTTCAGAGCAGTTGGTGTGTGACAGGACTGGGGCTCAGCATGATGGACGAGCAGTGGTGTTCCCAGTGCCAGGAAGGGCTCGTCCCCTGCTCTTTTTATGGCAGATACTCTGTGTGTCAAAGCTTATTCAACTCTCTCTGGCTCCATGCTGGAGCTGATAAAGGTTTCTCTAAAAATGTACACACTGTCAAAATAAAAATGTTTAATTTTTTTTATTACTTTTTTATTTACGTTTAAACAAGAAAGAACTATTTCTAGCAAGTTATCACTTATATGAATACACATGCAAATGAGATCACAATAAAAATTTATCTAAATACGTAAGAAATTAGGAGGAACAGATTGGATAGACCAGGATTAAACTACTAATTTTATTATGCTAGTTATAAACCCTGAGATTTTGATATTTCTGGATCTCAAACCTCAGAGAAATGTAGCATATCTACTCCAGGAGCTGGTAATGGAAGAAAAGAAATACAAGAGTCATTATTTGAATGTTTTAGGCCACAATTAAATGAGCTTGGACCTCCATCCTGTAATTTATCTCAGTCATCCTTTTGTTTTCTTGCAGAAATCTGAGTTCTGGTCAGATCATCCTGTGTGATGTAAAGCTCTCCTGCTGTCTCCTGCAGCAGGCTCAAGTCTCTAATGAAAATCTCTTTTTCTACAGAAACTTAGAGAAAGTTGCCAGTATTGGCTCCTAAAATGAATGTAAGGTTAAGGTGTGTGGGGTTGAAACCAACCTATTTTCCTTTGCCATGGCTTGTTCTAGAAGAAAACCAGTGTGAGCTGCTTCAGAACAATGGTCTGCCACTTATGATTCAGGTATTGACAGAATCTCAGGACGAGGAACTCATCAAAGCTGCTACTTTTGTGCTGCAGAACTGCAAACAAATGAGTAAGCTCTCAGATACTGCTTTCCAAATGGTTCTTTCTGTCTCTGTGTTCTGCTGCTTCCCCAAATGATTTTAACTGTGGCAGCTTTGTAATTCTGTGTACTCCAAGACACGTTTGTTTTCTGCATAGAAAGTTGTTTATTTGTCATCAAGAACTGACTTGGGCAGCAAAAAGAGAAGTAAAAATTCCAACAGTGTTGCAGTAATGCATCTTTCCCAGTTCTGATTCTCCAAAATACCTGGTTTGTTTGCAAGGCCATCGTTTGGAACTCGTTTCCAGTTCAGTCTCTCTCTCAAGAACATCTTCTCTATTCCATGGCATAGCTCAGTCAGCAGACCTTATCTCTGAGTTTGCAGACAGATGTATGAGACTATGTGAGCTTTCAGTCAGGCTTTGAGAATCCTCCACAATTCCATTTCTCACAGGCAGGCCACTGGTTTCCTGGAGCCTCCCCAGTCCTGTGCTAACACTCCCTGTTTTCTACAGCCACAAACAGATAGAAAGGCTTGTCTAAGGCAGGAAGGCTCAATGCCAGTGCACCGACTAATTTCTGTTTTAAATCTTCAACCTTCTGCTCGTCTTTTCCCCTCCCAATCTCACCTTCTACTAGCTTTTCATACGAGAGCTTGAGGGCCTGAGTGTACCCTTTGATCCACAGCCTACAATAGCCCAACAAGTCTAGAAGTCTGCTAATCTCTCTCTTAGTTTTTGCTTGCAGGAGTGAGACTATCCCCTTAATTCTTTCAGGATTCAGTCTCTGGTTCCCTTGACAAATTATATGTCCTAAGTATTTTACCTCACGTCCTACAAATTGAAGTTTCCCCTTTGATACCCTCAGTCCTTGGTTTCCCAGAAAATTTAATAATGCTATGGTGGATTCCTGAGCCTTCTTTTCATCCTCTCCTGAGAGATGTAAATTATCCACATACTGGAGAAGTTTTATTTCAGGTGTGGTTGAGAAAAGTTGTAGTACTTCCCTTAGGGCTTGACCAAATAAATTTGGGGATTCAGAAAATCCTTGGGGCAGCCTTGTACACATACACCACTGATTGACCACCTGCTACAACCTCTGTAGGTTTGATTGCTCTGATGTGTGTTTGCAGTTAAAAACCCCACTATTCTGCCTAGTCCTTCCCTTTAATTTGACTCACGAGCTTCCCTTTTGCATCTCCCTCATTCCCCACATCTTTACTCTCCTTGGTTACAACAGGGCTCAAACCCATTTTATTTCTGGTTAATCTGATTAGGTGAGAACCTGGGATTGTGATGTCATTGCATTAGCAGAAGGAAGGAATACTTCCTGCAGGAAAGATGGCAATTTTGACCTTTGAGAAGCAAGTCATGATCTGACTGGAAGATTAAAACAGAGCAAGCCAAACTGCAGTAGTAACACCAGCTCATTCTACGAGAGCATAGCTCAAAGAGGGAATTATGGCTCATGCACTGCAGGTAATAAAAGCATAATGTCCTTGTGTTTGGTTATTTGCCTGGAGGGGGCTTTGGCTGAAGGGGGGGAAAGGTCAGCTTTAGCAAAAAGAGCAGAGCATTAGAAATACTGACTGTGGTTCTTCTATTTACTTGGCAGAAAAGATGGCTTTCAGAGCAGAGGCATCTTGATAGACTCACTTTTCTACAAATGCATGACATTATTTGACTTTAACATACCTCTATTCATATTCTTTCATTCTGTGCTGATGAAACAATACTTATGAATTCTTATGAATTCCTCTACTGTACAAAACTGCTGTAGTTCATTTTGTTGTTTTTTCTTAAACTCAGAAATCGACATCAGTAATGGAACAACAGACGATACTGAAACTAAATGAAACAATTAATTCCTCAACTTGTAAACTCATGATTTAAAACTGTAATGATTTTGTATGATAGTTTAGTGGATTTCTTTATATTATGGGCTGTCACTGTATTATTCAGCAATATGCCACAATGCAAAGGCTTTAATGAGCCTGTAAGGCAGGTTGCTGTGGTGCTCAAACTGATGCAATCCTTCAAGTTCTGGTTTTGAACCTTCCATTAGGCTTTAAGAAACGCTTCAGACAGAGGATATTGTAGCAGATATTGTTTGTACCCAAGACTCTCACTGAGCAGAGTTGTTAAACCAAGTAACAGCTACAAAGCTGCACTGCTAGACGAGCTCTAAGCAGTAATGACTATTTACATCTGTGTGCCTCAAGATTACCTTTATTGCACGGTTACACCCACACAGACAAAGCTCATCCCTCACCTGAGCTGAAGCAGTTGTAGTGTCACTCATCAAGTGCAGCAGGAAGCTCAGCTTTGCTAAGAAGGCTGACCTTACCTTGCTGTGCAGAAGAAATGCTGTGCATTTAGAAATGCAAAAGCAGATTGTCAAGCTGAAGTCCATTAAATACCACAGTCAGGATCATGATTAGGCAAAAGAAGCTGCTGAAATTGCAGAGAGAATTATCACTGCATTTAAGCTGCAGTTAAGTAGAATGCAATAGACATGGGAATCTTGGAGACAAACCAAAACAGAACAACACAAACAACACTTTTTATACTGGTGTCAGTGACTGTCCTTAAAGGTGCTTTTTTTTTGATACTTCAGATGATACAGAGATGGTGTTTATGTGTTGCAGTAGTCTCAAATAATCAGTGTCTTTGACCAATGCTTCTAATTCAGTGACAATCTCATCCCCGGCACTAGCAGCCTCCCAGAGGCAGAAATGGGCCAGTTTTGAGCTGCCCAGCTGGGCTGACCAAACACCAAAGCATGAGCAGCTCTGCACTCCCTGAAGCTGCTCTCAGTGCTGGCACAGCCCAAGCCACAGCCCATCCCAGTGTCACTGCCAGCGTCTCTCCACGATCAACGAGGCACCAACAAACCTGAGCTAAAACCAGTCCTGCACTTAAGCTTTCACTTCACTGACTTCAGCCACAAAGACAACAGTAACTAAACCAGGCACAGCAGCACTGCTGCCACCCAGCCAGGGCTCAGCTGCGAGGTCATTCTGCATATTCTTGGACCATTAGGGCTGATCAATTTTGAGAACTTGCAGAATGTGCTTAGTGCAGCCAGGAGGAGCTTCTGTTTTCATTGCCTTTTGCTGCTATAATCTGTTCTCTGAAATTTCCTTTAACACCTGGCTCTAGTTTCATCTTTAAATGCAGGAAGCTATTTGTGGCCAATTTAAAATAAATGGCAGTATTTGGTTATTTCCTTTTGGCTGCTGTGAGTTTTGCAAGTAGTAACGTGCTACTGTTTCCTACAGTCCATTTGTCTTTTCTTCCTAAGCACTCATCTCTCCTGTGCCAAAGAAAAGGAGAATTAAAAACAATTCATCTGTGTAAAGAGTTTGCAGGTGTTAACTTGGTGTTAGCAATACTTTATGCTATTACTGCTGAATCCACAGGTCCACACTTAATAGCAAGATGCTTTTCTGAGTTCTGTGGAATGTAACTGGTATGTAGATAACCTGTTTTTCACTAGAGAAGCTTTGAGCCAGCTCTGAATTTTTCTTTCAGTTAGTTCTGTATTTCTAACAACAGCAGGGCAGTATCAGCATGACAAAAATCTCAGGAATTTGAGGGAGTTTTCTTAATTTATTTCTAAAACTTACATATTAATCTTATTCACAATTCTTTCTACTTCCTTCTATTTTTCCTTGCCTGGTTTTGTACCACCACTTTATAAATGAACAAAGCATCCATCAAGGTGTTGAAGGGAGGTAGAATCCAAAGACACAGATTTGTTTGGGGCCAGAAGAGAAACCCAAATGGGGATTATGGAGCTTCTAGACATGCAGACACCTCTGGGTGCAACCACCTGAAAGCAGCACGTTGGATAAAGAACTGTAACCCTAAATCCTGGAGGCAGAAGGGCTAAAGGCCAAATCTATGGGATGTAGCCATGGCCAGTCCCCAGCCACGATGAGGAGCACTCTGATCCAAGGGCAAACAGCACAACTTCTTCCCATCCATGGGCACCCTCTGCAGCTTCCCCTCTTCTCACTGCCATCCCAAAGCTTCTCCTTTTGGGTGAGCCATCTCCCCTGTCCTCTGAGAGAGTTAATGGCTGGAATGTCAAAGGTTCAGCTGTGAAATCATGCTAAGAAGGCAAAGCTTTCTCTTTTACCCAGTGGAGAACGATGGTCACAGTAGAGCAGCACCCCAAAGTGACATGCTGACCTGGAATCCCAATCTCCTTGCCTTACATTTTAATTTTCGCTTGTCTACCACACGAGCAGGCTACTGAGTTCTGCAGAAGGGCAAATGGAACAAGAGGGAAGGTTGTTACTATTTTGGGTGGCTTTTTGAATGAGTTGATGATAGCCAAGAATTGATTTCATCATGACTGGGGCAAAGTACTTGTTATGCATTCACAACTCCATTCACAACTCAGCCACCAGCTCCAGTTATCAGATTGTGAATTGTTCTAGCAGAAAGATCAAAAACTCTCAGAAATATTTTTATTTTGACACATTATTGGAGGGGAGGAATTTTTTCTTCACACTGTCACAGACTGGAAGCTTTTTCTTGAATGACTTGGTTGCTAGTTTTAGATGTATTTCCCTTTTCCTTGCAGATAAGAGATGAGGACAGCGGCTACAACAAAAATCTGTTTTGCATTCCTAAGCATTATGAAGAGGATTTAGAAAGAGTCTTCATTCCTCATGGACTCATCCTGGACAGGTATGAGGGTAAACAGGAGAGAACAGGGACAGTGATGCCCATTTTTGTCCCTCCAAATGAAAAAAGCCTGAGGTCCTGCCCTGTGCAGCCCATGGGAAACGGGGAAACCCTGCAGCCCTAACACTTCTGTCCTAAAGTCTGGGATAAGAGGGGGTTTATGGAGAGGATTCCTCTGCAAGCCCAGTCAAGCTTCCATGTTCCATCAACTCTCTTGAAGCCCACCTATCCTGCAATATTTGTGTTTATGGGTTAAATCTGCTTATGCTGTGCAAAGACCTAATTTATTTTCCTACGACTTGCTGTGCTCACAATTTGCTAGCTAGAAAAACCTAACAGCAAGATCAGAATTTTTACTTGAACATTGCTTAATATATGCACAAACAGCTCTGATATACAGAACACTTTCTAGAATTGCCTTTTTTTTCCTTCTTTCTCCCAGGACAGAGCGTTTGGCTGGAGATATCATGCAAGACATGGGAAGTCATCACATTGTTGCACTCTGTGTCCTTAAAGGAGGCTATAAATTCTTTGCTGATTTGCTGGACCATATAAAAGCACTGAATCAAAATGGTGATAAATCTGTGCCCGTTACCGTGGATTTTGTCAGAATAAAAAGCTACTGTGTGAGTGACTTTCTTTTCTTTGGAAAATTGACTCTCTCCATAGACTGGCATTCTAAATACTGGTGGTTTGTGTGAGAACCCCCCAAAAATGGAGTTTATGTGTACATTCTCTTCAAATTACATACTAAAAAGGAACTGATTTACTGATCTGCCCCAAAGGGTGGATATTATATATTCACTGGGATAAACATAGCAGAACACTCAAGATGACAAAGCCAGGGGCAGATCTCCAACTCCTTCCTCTTGCAAGAAGCAAGAGCAGCTCACCTTTCAAACAAATCCAGGACAACACTTTGGGGGGCATGCTTTATGTGACTTCCATCTCTTCTTTCTCCTTCTAGAATGAGTCACCTGCAGAAAAAATCAGTTTTATTGGTGAGGAGCTGTCTACACTAAGTGGGAAGGTATGAATTGGCATCTTCAGCTTTTAAAGGAAAACAACTCTTCTTGTGTGTTTTCCAGGAAATCCATCTTTATTGAAGATTTTGATACTGCATACTTCCAGCCTCTTAACACTGATTTAAAATGCTGGGCTTTGAAGCAGTGAATAATTCCCACTGATCTCAGTGGAAACTTGGAGTGATCAGCAATGAGTGCTCCCAAAGGTCCTATTCCCCATTTTATCCCAGAACCCCCAGAAATGAACCACACTCACCTGACTCATTCAGTGCCTCTGGAACACTGGTGCTGTGCACAGAGCAATATACAGACCTGACACAGGTGCCTTTAGCACCATATTAAAGCTTTCAGAAATACTTACAAAAAGACTCTTCAGTAAGCACCAAAGTCAAGTCAGTAGTTCAAGTGACAATCTCCTTTGAAAATCAAGGCAAATTCCTTGTAACTGAGGGTTTTAGTGTGCTTTTCTTGGCTGTTTGGTTTGCTGAAAATTGCCATTTAAGTATTTTTTTTTTCTTTTCCTTCCTTCCCTATGTAATCTCTTCCAGAATGTGTTAGTAGTAGAGGTAAGTAATGACTGAAGGAGGGGTGGAATGACACAGATTCTTTTCTCCCTTCTTTTCAAATGAATACATATTAGATATAAAATAATAATTACTGAAGTTACTGGGCTGCCAGGTTGGTATGCTCTAATTTAATCCACTGACAGTCTGATTTTCCTTTCAAACTTGAAGGATAATTTATTTTTTTTATCACTTTCAGGACATTATTGAGACTGGTAGAACAATGAAAGCACTGCTTTCAAAAATAAAGACAAGAAACCAAGGATGGTAAAAGTTGTAAGGTACAAGGATATAGCTGCTAACTAACATATTCAAATCATTTGGGTGAATAGTCATTGTATGCTGCCAAGTGCTTGTTTGGCTTGAAGTTTGGGGGGGAGAAAGCAAATGCAGGAAGCAATCCTTACCCAGCTGTGGGAAAATTAAGTGTTTCTTAAACTGGGAAATTTCCCTGTGCACTACCATCTTCACTGCTCAAATTAATAAAGGAAGGTTTGATGGCTCTTTCTATGGTGTCCATAAAGTCTGATGGATTCCCTGTTTCTTACTTTATGGCTGAAGGAAATTGATGTCCTTCCGTAAGTTTTCTAACGTCGCCTCAGTTGCCTCAATGCTGGAATGACAACACTCAGAATATCCCTTACTATCCTCAACTCTAGAAGTTTCCAGAATCTAAGAGTCTGTCAGCACTTGGAAGATGACTTCAAGCAGCATTCTAGATCTGCTTGTAGTAGGTCTCTAAAAGGAAATTTTGTGGAATATCCCTGTGTCTGTCAAGTAATCACAATGCTTTATAAAAACAGTTGCTTTATGCACCAGTTATTCAGACAGGCCTTCTAGGGACTGTCCAGGAGGTTCTCAGTTTCTTCTGAAGGGCACAGGCAAACCAAGATTTTGGTTTGATAAGATAAGATTTTGCAGAAGAAATGTCCTTTTCTCCCTCCCTCCCTCCCCACTAAAATCATTCCCAGCCACTTGGACATGCTTCCCCCTCTGTGCTGTTCCAGTGTCCTGAGGCATTGCTCCATGGAAGGGCAATGACCTGAGACCCAGGATTGGAGGGAACTGAATACAAACTAGAGCCACTTGGACATAAAGAATGAACCTAGATCAGAGCCTTTGCTTCTCCCTCCACGACAAGGCTGAACACTACTGCTTTCTGTGAAATAATCTCACTGCCTTAATTTAATGGCATGATTTTACAAGCTTATGGGGAGGCGTGGCAGAAGGGAAGTCTACAGCTTAGACATATTTTAAAAACCAACCTTCTCTGCTCTGCCTTACAGCCTGCTCGTCAAAAGGACATGTCAGAGTCCAGGTTACAGACCAGACTGTAAGTACCATGTTTTTCTAGTATTTTCCAAAACACAGTCTTACCATTTCCCTTCAGGCAAGCACATCTGACAACTGCACAGAAGTTTCATGAAGGCCAAGAGAAATGGGGAGAAACTACATAAAAACTTGTGAACTGATGTCCAGCTATGGCATCCTGAGGCCTCATGACCACCTTCTGTTTTTCCCCTGGCTGGCCTCAGTGCAGGTTTAGCTATTTGATACACAAATTTAACTATTTAGATAGCAGAAATGAATCAAACCTTAACTGTGTGTTGCTTTGCTTTGGCCCTGGAGGACATTTGTTTTGACTCTGCATTATTAAACTTGCCTTGTTTCCAAACTGAAAAGTCCTACTGAATCACGGTTCATCTACTTTCACTCAAGTAAAATCTCATTCCTTGTCTCTTCTCCCAGGACTAACTCATAACCAGGTGTTAAACAATTATTTTGTTAATAAACAGAATTCTCTTAACAACCTTAATTATATTACTGACTGATGGGAATGGCTTAGATTCTAACCTCTGTCATCAATTTATAGCTCAGATTCTTAAGGAAGCACCCTGAAAGAGATGATGTCTTTTACTCTTAGCTCAAGTGTGTGTTGAATACAAACTCTGCATTTAAAAGCTGCTTACACCACTGAAGGATAAAAAGAACTGTATTTTCTTACAGATACAGGCTTTGAAATCCCAGATCAATTTGTGGTTGGATATGCTCTTGACTACAATGAATACTTCAGAGATCTAAATGTAAGTACATGCACATTCCTCCACTGCCAAGTATCAGGTACCCAGCAAGAAGATTTGCTTCTACTCAGAGCTTCTCAACAATTAAAAAACCTTCAACTCCAGCTAGAAACTTCCAATAAAGGAGCAAAACCATTTTTAAGGTGCCGAGTTGGTAATGCAGTGTAGGTGCATGAGAAATGTTTGTGCTTCACCTTTTTATAATTCTACTCCACAAGTCTCACGGCTCAGCCGTGCTGCAGAACATTCTGGGCCCCCAGGATGGTGAGCAGCACACAATCTGTGACCCCATCTGAAAATAACTTGTCATTTGACTTTGATTGGATATTTGTCTGACTTAGTTCAACCCTATGTTGCTCTTCAGTCACCAGGTCTTTAAAGCAGCCCTGCAGGGACTCTGTGTGAAGGTTTTCCATACACTTAGGGATAACATGTCTTACATCTTACATGTCTGTAAGAACTCTTCCCTTATTCCATTACAGCTTCTTCAGGCTGCACAGAGTAGTGGCCTTGGAAACATCACAGACTGACAGGGTTGATCATTCTCCCTCCTTTGTTTTCCAAAGTACTTCCTTAATTCTGTTTAACTGGGAAAGTTTTTTACTTCAAAGCCTTTTTCCTAAGACAAACCAGTCCTGCTGAAGACACAAACAGTCTGTGCCATTGCTCAGCAGCATTAAGGAGCATGCAGTAATTTAAGAAACCTAAGTTCTTTCAAATATATAAACCTATATATTACAAATAAACTTGCAAGGAATACTAAGAGCTGGAGTTTACTGCAAGTAGGAAACTTCCAACTATTAGGGTTGTAGTGTGTTTTGAGTGCAGTGCTGGGAATACAGCTGCAAATCAGTCTTACACTTCATTGGAAGATAGAGATGGATAAATATTGTACTTTTTATTTTTTCTTGTAGCACATCTGTATTTTGAAAGAGAAGGCCAAAGAGAAATACAGGATGTGATAATCTCAGTCTTCTGGAGCACTGATTTCTGGCTGCTGCTGAGGTGATCTAAAGCATGCCATCAGGAAATGACTTTTGCTACTTGCGTGTCCCTGAGCAGCAGGAGAAGCTCCCCGTTAGTGCCAGGAGCTGCAGCTCGCTCATTGCCACGTGTAGGCAGCGCTGAACACGAGCTCTGCAGACGCTGGGATTTTTCCTGCTGGAAGCAGCAGCAGCAGCAGGAGCTGGGTGCGGGGCTCTGGCGATAGCGAGAAACGTGCCCGGCACGTTCCGGGCCCCGCAGCGGATTCCTTCGGCTCGTGGCGGGGCCCGAGGGAGCTCCGAGGGCGGAACAGGCCTCGAGCGGAGGCCGAGATGGAAGCCAGGGGCACGGGCAGGGCTCGGGGTTGCCGGGGAACCGCGGCCGCAGCGGCCGCGGCGCTGCTGCTCCAGGCTCAGTTGCGTGGAGACCGCGATCCTCGGTGGGTGTGCGCAGCCTGGGCACGGGCACACGGCTCCCCTGGGCCACTCGCCAGGGGAATTGTTCACAGGGAATGGGGCTGTGCGGGGCACTTCGTGCTGCATTGCTCTCACAGGGAGTCCCGAGTTCGCGGGGCTTTGCTTTCTGCCAGGGACTCCCGAATTCGCGGGGCTTTGGTCTCTGGGAGGGAGTGCCGAATTTTGTTTGAAGTCAGAGATGGACTAAAGTTGTACTTTTTGGTTTTGTCACATCTGTGCCCCGAATTGTGTTGTGGATGTTCGGATCTGGTGTGTTACTTTGCATCCCCTGCACTCATCTGGTGCAAGGCCTCAGGCAGGGCTCTGGGGGCGCGCTGGAGGCCTTGGATGGGTTGTGACACCCCCTCAGCTGCTCCTCATGGCAATGTCCCCTGCATGTGGCCTTCTTGTGGGGGGAGGTTTTAGAGCTGAGCCGCTTTGTGGGAGGGAGGATGGGTGTGCACTGCCTCTTACCAGAGCCTATGCCACACGGCCAAAATTTCCTCCTTGCCCCTCTGTTGAGGGGAGGTTTGTGTGCAAACCTGGCCTCAGCAGATGAGTCTGTGCCTGCGACTTCCCCAGCCTGAAGCCACACAGAGCTGATTCTCAGGACAGCTGCTGCCTTTGGCTTTGGTGTGGATACATTTTTCTCCCTCAGTGTTGTTGACTTCTCCCCAGACCTGAGATCATAGGACAATAGTGTCACCTCTAGTTTGTCTCAAGTTCCTGAGAGGTGGCTTAACTCACAGTCCAAAGTTCCAGTCAGCAGGCATTTCCAGGGAAGGCTGGGCTTTGGTGGTCACAGCTTCTTTATACAAATTTGTCACAACGGGCAAAAAATGCTTTATAACAAGATTTAAGCCATTAGCCATAACATTCCAGTCTCTCACACGTCCTGTGAGGAGCAGCTGAGAGAGCAAGGGGTGTTTAGCCTAAAGAAGAGGAAGTCCATTCTAGCTATTTTAAAATAATATTAATATTTAAATTAATAATAATAATAATAATAATAGTAGTACTAGTAGTATAATATTGAATCTAATAATATTAAAGCTACAGCTTTTACAGTCTGCTCCAACTATTATTAATGTTATTCAGATTTTTAGCTCCAGGTTTCAGTGTGATTCATTTTGGAATTGCACAACATAGCCATATAGTTCAACTAGAGGCCTAACAGTCCTAGCTACTCACACCAAACAAGCACTTGGCTACTTTTAAGTAATATAAATTTTTTAGCATCAGTGTATCTCTTGAGTCTGCCGTGAATTGGATTCTGGATTTTCACAGTTCCATTCTTGCTCCTTGCAGTTTTCTTGAGGCATTGTTGATCTTCTGCGACTTCCTGCTTTCAAAATGCCTTCTGGATTCCCAGAAAAGACAACGACACCTCCTCGGCTTTTGCTCAGGGAAAGACTGAAGTCTTTTAGTGTAAGTAGCCTCTGGGGCTGTGTTAAGGCTGGAAATGCCCCTGGTGTCCCTCCTCTCCGTGCCCCTCCTGTTGTCCAGCAGCACTGTGAGGCTGCAGAGCCCTCCCCAGCTCTCTGTGCCGTGCTCCTGTTGCTGGGGGCTGTCCTGGTGCACTTGGGAACAGCGTGTGTTGCTCCAGGGACACTCCAGTGTCTTCCCTGGCTGTGCCAGCGGGGCCAAGTGAAACCAATGTCCAGCTGGAGCCCTGAGCATGCGCTTCTCTCCCTGCCCTTGTCACAGCAATTCCTTCTGCCAGGCTGGGCACTCACTGTGCTGCTCTCACAAAGCTGCCCTTGAGCACCTGGGCAGCTCCAACTCTGCCCAAAGCCTTGAGAGACACGGCTGGTCCCAGCAGCAGAGGTTCCAGAGCAGCTGTTCTCTCTCATCTCCTGCGTGGGGCACAGATCCAGCCCTGCAGACAGCACTGGAGTCAGGGCCACAAAGGTCCCTTGGCTGTCTGGAGCTCGCTTGACTGAAGATGCCCTGCTGCTGAGGCTCTGTCCAGGAGATCCCTGTGTTTTCTTCTGTGGAGGGCTGTGGGAGCCCAGACAGAGCAAGCAAATGCTAATTAACAGAGAGAACTAAAACCTGGACACTTTCCTGTGCCCCTCACTCTTGGTACCACTTTGCTTTCTTGCATTTCCTGGACTCACCCAGCAGCGCTATCTCCTCGCTGTGAGCTTTGAGTGTCGTGCAGGGATGGAGTTAGGGAGTTCTGACAGCTCCTCCCCACTCTCTGAAAAGATCACTGCCTCAATCCAGTGAACCTAAAGAGGAAAGAAATGCCCAAAGAGCAGAAATCCCCAAACATGTCCCATCAAATCATGGAGAAGCTGAGGGACACAGCCATGTGGTTGGAGTATGTCTATTCTGCTCTGTTATTAATTTACTGATGCTAAGTATCTCAACAAGTAACTTAGGGAGCTTCCAGGACTGTCCTAGATGATGTGATCACCAATTAGTCACCAGTGCCACTTGTTCAAGAAAAGCCTTTCTGAACAAGCACATCTCTGATGCTTTTGCTGGGTTTTTTTTTGCCTTTCAGCTGCTTCCCTCTAGATTCTCGAGAGAGAAGTTCAACAAGAATGAGGCCAGTGCTGGGGAGAGTAGTCTGCCCAGAATTGGCCCATTTCTACACACGAGTGAGGCTGGTCAGAAGGTAGCCTTTTCCTGCTCTTTTCCTTTCTGTCTGATGCAAGGTTTGAAGAGGGTGTGTGCTTGTGACAGGCTCGCCTCCAGCAAAATACCAACAGTGTCCAGGTGCTGTTGTCATTGCAAACTGCTGGTAGTGGTGGACTTGGAGTCCTGGTCTGCACCAAGCCAACACAAATAACTTCTGCTGAAACTGATGGGGTTTGCTGGAGTGGAGCTGCCATTGCTAAAACAGTGGGGGGAAGGGTGGGGACACAAAGGCACAAATTTGCCATTTGCCATTCTCCTGCTGAAATAGCCACCTCTTGCTTTGCTGCGGTCACCATCAAATGCTTGGGGTCATAGGATTCCATCCACAGTGGCAGTGCTGGCCTCTGAAGGCCAAGGAGCTGCAGGAATGACTGCAGATTTAACAAAACTAATTGCATGAATGCTTTGGGTTGGAACAATGTGTTGGGAGCCTGAGAGATTCTGCAGGCTGCCAGGTGTACAGGGGACTTGCCCTGGGCAGGGGGAATGGATGTGCTTTCTCTGGATCAGTGCCTACTTAGAGGTGTGTTTAAAGCTGCTTTTCCTGCAGGACTGGCTGGGTACATTGCACAGTCCAGATGTGGTAGGTGGCCGAGGTGGGTGCTGAGCAGGAAATTGGCAGCAAGAGACAGTAACAAAGTGGTGAAGGATTGCCCTGGAGAGGGAGGTCAGGGACAGCTCAGAGAAGGGCACAACCAAGGGACAGTGTGCTGCAGCCACTCCCTTCAGCAGTGCAGTCCCACAGGAGAGCTGCTGGTGTGTCTGGAGTGGCAGCAGTGTGGCTGGAGAAGGCAGACAACAGGGGAGAGTTTTCTCAAAGCAATGTCTCTGCTCCAGAAGCATTTGCTGCTGTTGTGTCATTTCAGACATGCCTCTAGAATGGTATCAAATAAGACAGCAATAATAGAGATATACAAGAAAGCACCCATTTAAAGCTCATGGGAAAAGGAGATACTAACTCTACTCTTACCCAAGTTACTGAGAAAAGAACTGACCCTTATCCTCATTTAGCATTCACCTCATTTGTCTTTTTCCTAATTTCTGTGTTATTTTATTTTTGCCTTTACCTCTGTTAGAAACACACTAACTTTTAAATACAATTAAAGGGGACAAAGTTGTGGAAGCAAAAGAAAACTGTTCATTAGTGACAATTCAGCTGAGCTGGGTGTGTGTCTCCCTCCCTGAGAGCTGAGCACACACACACCCTTCACCAAAATGGCTTTTTTTATACCCTTTATACCCTTTTATATGGCTTCTTTTATACCCTTTATATCCTTTTATATGGCTTTTATACCCTTTATACCCTTTTATATGGCTTCTTTTATACCCTTTATACCCTTTTATATGGCTTCTTTTATACCCTGCCCTGTGTGGCCCAGCAGCTCTTGAGCAGCTCAGAGCAGAGGTGGCTGAGCTACTGTTTCCCCAGTGTGGCCTGGGCAGACGTGCTCTCCCAGAGTCTGTACTTCACTGGGGATCAGAGGAAGAGTCTCCCTCATGAACATTCCTCCCAGCAGCTGAACCTCTCCCTGCTCTCTCTTGTCTCTCCAGTTGTTGCCAGTTCTCCCGAAACAGAGCTCGTTTCGTGTTTCCCCACCAGAGGTGGTGTTTCAGAACTTCGTGGCTCATGAAGTCTCTGAAATGGAACTGTCTCTCACAAATGAGAGCAAGGTGAGTGCTGGGGCCTGGAGCTTTAACACTGTGCTGGAAGAGGAGAGGGGTGTCATTCCCATGGTGTGCAGCAAAGCAAGTTCCCTGCTGCAGCACATCCAGAAGAAAATGTCTCAGCACCTTTGTTCTGCAGGATGCTGGAAATCTTGCTGTGCTGGGAATTCTCCCCTGAGTTTGGCTATGCATTGATGGTATCTATCCCAAAAGGATTTGCTTTCTCTTGAAAGCTCTGGATTGATAGGAATGTTGAGGGCTGTACAGTTCTAACCTGCTTTCATGCTTTGCCTTGAGTCTATACCACATGCTGTGTCTCCCTGGTTAATCTTGGTAGGAATCCTGGTAGGAATCTCTGCCTCTCTCAGCCTGTTTGGCTCCCTTTGTGCAGCTCACAGTCAAAGCTCATGAGCTGAGACTTCTCCACTTTATGCTGGAATCACTTAGCACTGATGGCATTGGTACTGCAGGAAATGTGTTCTGAAACAGCCCTGGAGTCAGACTGATGCAGCAGAAGCAGTGAGAGGCCTTTAGGTGCCACTTCAGGCTCCTGCTAAGCTTCATCCAGCTCTGCTCAGGTTTTCCAAAAGCAACGTGGTGCTCTGCTTTCCCTTTGGAGAACCACAGCACATCCAAAGTCATGTGCTCCTGGAGGATTTCACCTTCACTTGAGGCAATTGTGATTATTTTGCAGTTTCCTAAGAGAGTTGAGAGGGGAAAAAGTTGAAAAATGTCAGCAGTTGTGTTCCACTGTAAAGAGGAAAATCGAAACCATTTGAATTTCAGTCAGGGAAACATTTTCTCAAATGAGGCTTGTGCCGAGAGTGGACTGGTGGGAAGAGCCAGGAGGGAGTCAAAATCATCTGGTTTAGACTTTTTGAGAGCATTTGGGTGCTCAGGGGTTGATATCTATGTGCTAGAAAATGCACATTTGCTGTGTCTGTGTATCCCAGAGGGCAGAACCTGGCCTGCTGGCTGCAGGCAGGAATGCCCAGCAGCCCAGCTCGCCTGCACAGGCAGCAAGAGCCCCTGGGGAGCCAAGATTGCTTTAATGCTGCAATGTGAGTCAACACTGGTCATGTTTGTCCAGGCAGAAAATGCCTTTGAAGCCCACAGTCAATAGGCACAGCCTGTCTGTATTTCCATCACTTTTGGCAAAGTGATTGCTGTCCTGGTTTTATGATTCTTCCTTGCTGCTGTAGTTGCTCATTTAAATTCTCTTTTGCCATCTCCATGTTTTAGGGATTGTCTTGTTGTGTTCCTTCTTTGCCTTTTCAGGTTTGCTTTTATTCCCAGGGAGGCCACAGTGTTTGGTCTCCTCTCTTGCTGGTCTGCCTGCCTGACTGTATCCCCAGACCTGCCCTAGGCAAACCTGATCTGCTAGAAGGGAATTTCTTCCTTCCCCCAGGATAATGTGCTGCTTTGCTTTCAGGTAGCACATCCCCTGTCTGGAACACCACTGCATGGCTGTGTGCAGGCAGCAGCCAGCAGGTTTTTTGGCCTTGTTGAATGTGCAGATGACTTGGTGCAGGTGCTCTGTCTCCATCCTGCTGGTGCTGACCTGCTGGGCCCTTCCTTCCCACGGGGCACTGCCCTAGTGCCCCTGGCCAAAATGAGCCAGACAGAAGGGATTCAAGTTGTCCCTTGTGAATGATGTGCCTGTACCTGCACAGCTGAAAGTGCTTTGGGAAAGGGATCAAGGAAGGATGTCAGCAGGGCACGGACAGGTCTCCTGTCAGCCTGTTTGCACAAGTGGCACAATCATTGTTTCATGTCTTCCCTGCAGTGTGTTCAGCTGGTGCAGGTCTCCATGCAGAGCTCGCCTTATTTCAGGCTGGTGTGCCCCAACGACGCGTACCGTGCTGTGCCACGAGGTGCGACTGCCCGTGTGCGCATTCAGTTCACCCCCAGCGAGAGCAAGGTGAGACTGAGCCAAAACACACCATTATCTCCAGAGCCATTGTTCTCCCTGCACTCTGGGACAGCCCATTCCATGCTGTGAGCTTGGCTCCAGGCTGGGGGCAGGCAGCCTGCAGCCAGGCTCACCTTGGCACGTGCTGTCAGGGGCTGCAGCCAGGCCTGACAGGCCCTGCTTCCCCTCCCTGCACATTCCTGAGCATTCCCAAGGGAAGATGCACAGGGAACAGGATGAAAATGACAGAGGGCTGTTGAGAGATGTTCAGCCATCTCTAGGTACGGTGGAAGGGGTTTCATTCTTATGGAAAACACTGGAAGAATGAAGAGCTCAGAGAGCTTTCCTCCTTCCTGACTGGCAACAGCTTCCCTGCCTCAGCCTGGGCTGGAGCAAAGTGGTGATTTCTGCCCCCTCTGTTCTCCAGCCTTGCAGCTGTGCTGTGCCACAGCACAAGTGACCAAGGTACAGCTGCAAGGCCAGGGCAGAGGATGTGCTGTGCCTGTGAGCCCAGCCTGGCACAGGCACACTGAGCTCTAGGTGCCCTTAGCAGGAGGTTGGTGAGCTGCAGGGGACTTGGACACCTGCTGAAAGAGCTGCTGTAGGGCAGGTACAACCTGCAGGCAGAGCTGTGAGCCCAGAGCCTGTGGCAGTGACACTGCTGTGGCTCTGTCTTCATGCCTGTCACTGGGGCTGCTCTGTCAACTGGCCCCCATTCCGTGCCAAACGTGCTTTGCTGGGGAGATTTGAGCAGCAGTGCCGAGGCCCTGGAGCTCTGATCTCAGTGCTGGGATCTGGAGGTTTGTTCATACAGAAGGGTTTAGGACATGGCAGGGAAGGGAGGAAGGGAAACAAACAACATCCAACAGCATCCTGCTACCTCTTAGCACTGTTCTTCTCCTGACTTGCTTGGAGAGGCAAAGTTAGAGGGGAGTTGTGAGCCAACTCATGTTTCTACACTAGACCAGAGGTGCAGGACCTTTTTGGGTGCAGCTGTTTTCTCACCTTCCTTTCCTTTTGCTGCTTAGAGTCAGTTTAACATTTGGTCTTATTCTCAAACAGCAGGAATACAGGAACCTAAAGAGGAATGGCCTGTGTTCCCTAGCTCCATGTTCCTTAGAAGGGACTTGGAAATTATTTAACATCATTTAACTTTAGAGTAAAAGCTGTGGCCTAGGGCAGTTCTCTGTATGACCCTAATGACATGAGAGCTTAATGCCACTGAGATAGGTTTTGCAAAGTGCACTGGTGCCTTTAGTAATAATAATATTATTGGTAGAACTTAGTGTTCATTTTGGGGTGGAATAGAATAGAATAGAATAGAATAGAATAGAATAGAATAGAATAGAATAGAATAGAATAGAATAGAATAGATGCCCTTGAAGGGTTCTAGGCCATTGTTTTCTTCTGCCATGGGAATGGCACTAAATGCCCCATGCTGAGCTAGTTTCTTTTCCTGCAGGATTATTCCCATGAGCTGGTCTGCATCACTAAAACAGAAAGGATAGTTGTGCCAATTCGGGCCATTGCTGCCCGAGCTATCCTGACCATCCCAGACCAGCTGAACTTCTCGGAGTGTCCGGTCAAGAGCAGCACCAAGAAGACTCTGCTGCTTCGCAACACTGGCAACCTGGAGGCTCATTACTACATCAGCACCCAGAGGTGAGGCAGCTCCTCTGTCCTTGTGCAAAACACCTTTGGGTGATAATAGGCTTGGCAAAGAGCAACAAAAGGAAGCTGAGCATCAGGGCTGCACTGCAGCTCTGGCTGGAAGTGAGCAGGATGGATGGCATCTGCTCTTGCTTTCAGTGGTTTCACAAACCATTCTCTGATGGGATTGCTGGCAGTGGGATCCTTGGGCCTCATTGCAGAGAGCTGGATGCAGAGTATGGGGCAGATGAGGTCATTTTATCCCACAGGATCTCCTGAGGTCTGTATCCCCTCAGAAGTGGGTCAGCAGCTGTTTCTGATCCTGTTTTGTCTCTTTTCTGTTGCCTGAGGTTTCTGTGCTCCCTGCTTGCCCAAGGGAGCCGAAGTGACCTGCACTGCAGAAGGAATATCATCCCCAGATGTCCCCTGAGTCCTGATCTCTCTCTTTGTGTTGCAGTCCTTTCTCCGTGGTTCCGGCCATGGGAGCTCTGGGTGCTGGTGACAGCGTGCAGGTGACAGTGGGATTTCACCCGCTGACCACTGGTGCCCATTTTGGGTCCATGGTGGTGTGCTACAACACAGGTGAGTGCTGGGCACTGCACGGGGCACAGGACACTTCTCCAGCACCACTCCCTGTTGTGCCAGCCACCTCAATTCCCTCTAGATGTACCTCCCTTGTTCCAGCTCAACCCCAAAGAAAACTCAGAACCAGTTGGTGCTTAGGGGGCTGATAAAGTGCATCCCCTCTAACAGGACTAAGATTTTTGGGCTCCTGTTTTGCTGAGAGTTGCTGAGTGGAGGAAGGAGGAGCCCTGATTCTCCACTGCCACGTGGCTATGCCTGGCTGAAGTTTTGTTTTATTCTGGCCAGTGCTGTGTGTGAGGTGTGAGGTCTCCATCAGACTCTCTCCAATGCAGTGTATTTCTTGCACACCTCTGTCCCATAGGCTGCTGCTCCACTGGCTTGTCACAGACCCTTGTACTCTGTTGCCCTCTACACATATATATAGTTTCTGTCCAATAACATTTTCAAATCCTCAACTACTTTTTGGTGACAAATCAAGACAATTTTTTCCTTGTCCCCATTTCCCAGGCCATTCATGCTGTTGCACACCTCTCACATCTATCTCCCATTTGATTTCTAGACTAAGGAATCCCATTCAGGCTTCATGTGGAAGCTGCTCTGTACTTACTGATCTTTCCTTGGTCCCTTTTTTATTCAATTTGAAATGCTCCCGTTTGGTTTTTGAGATCAGAACAATATCAAATATTTCAAGACTGATGTGGCTGTGTGTTTGGACAGGGAGCTGCTGCTGCTGCTGCTGATTTTCATGGTGTTCATTTTGTAGTGGTTTGTCATATTGCAGAGCCAGGCTGGTTGTGTTTCCTCACCTGGGTCCCCTCCTGCTGTGGGCTTCACCTCACTTGTTCCTCTGGGCCTCCTTTTTCTGCTCACATGCCCCCAGGTGGATTTGCTTGTCAGCAGCAAGGGATCCAAGGGATCAGGAGAGACAGGAATCTCATGGGATGCCCAGGGGGAACCCCAGGCAAGTCAGGACTGAACAGGGCTCCTCAGCATCACCTGAAGGACTTGGATGCAGAAATCCTGGTGATCTGAGTGGGTCACCTGAGCACACCTGACAAAGCTCACTGTACCTTGGGGCCAAATCTCCACAAACACACTCCAAAATGAGCTGTTTTAGGAGGTGCCCAGGACACCCTCACGCTGCACACACACAGCTGTCAGGACGTTATAAATGTGCTGACCCCTAGAACTGCAAATAGAGCTAAAAGCTGTGACCCTTTCTTCTGTCACCTGTGGTTTGCTCTGTTCCTTGGGCTTTCATCAGCAACTGAGCTGAGCAAAGGCTCCCCTTTGCTTTGTTCCAGGTGAAGAAAGGATCCACACAAACCTTCAGGGAGAAGCTGTAGATGTCAGCATCGGGTTGAGGACGTATTCCGTGGAGCTGAAGAAGACTTTCATCACCACGTCAAGCCACACAACAATGTTCATCGAGAACAGGAGTAACATCAGAGCCCAGTTCCAGTGGAAGACTTTTCCTAGTGAGGAAGATGAGAATGAAGAGAAGAGGAGGTTGGTTTGAAAGATGCATTTCAGTGAGATCCATGGGCCAAGACTAAAACTAACGTACAGCCTCAGGAGGGTGTTGGTGCTTTGGAATGGCTCAGGCCAAGTAAAGCATCCCTGGCATTAGGGGGTGTGTCCCTGGGCTTCAGGAGCTCAGCACTTGACATTCCAGTTCCATTTATACCCCAGCCAGGGATGGCATTTTGGGAAGGAAAGGTTGATGGCAATGACAAAGGGAAGAAAGCAAAAAGAAAATAAAAGGCAAGCACCTCACAACCAGCCAAAAGACACAACCCACTACAGAAGGAGGGTGGGTGGCTGCATCCTTTCTGCTCAGCCTGCTTGTGCAAACTGCCCTGCCAGAACTGCCCTGCCAAAACTGCCCTGGAAAGCCCCTGCTTGCTGTGGGCCAGGTCATTTGCACTCCTCAGAGCCATTTTAAACTGCCTGCAAAGGACCAGGAGATGAACACTGGCCCACTTGAATGGCTGGCAAGAGGGTCCTTTAGTGCCCTGGGCTTCTTGGTTTTCCACTGTTCTCTATCTGCTTACACGATGTCTGACTTTCATACAAGCTCTGTGTGTTAAAAGAAAATCCTGTGACCTTCTCTGGCTGCTTCCCTGGGCTGTTTATTTCCATTTTTCCCACTTGCCTGCCTCAGCCTGGACCCCAGGTGATCCACTTTCACCTCAGAAGCAA